>NW_027328147.1:2279113-2604701 GCF_047675955.1 Chlorocebus sabaeus | reverse complement strand
GAAGCCTTTCGCTAAGGCTGTTCTTGTGGAATTGGCAAAGGGATATTTGGAAGCCCATAGAGGGCTATGTGAAAAAGGAAATATCTTCCGTTCAAAACTGGAAAGAAGCTTTCTGAGAAACTGCTCTGTGTTCTGTTAATTCATCACACAGAGTTACATCTTTCCCTTTTAGAAGCCTTTCGCTAATGCTGTTCTTGTGGAATTGGCAAAGGGATATTTGGAAGCCCATAGAGGGCTACGGTGAAAAAGGAAATATCTTCCGTTCAAAACTGGAAAGAAGCTTTCTGAGAAACTGCTCTGTGTTCTGTTAATTCATCTCAAAGAGTTACATCTTCCCCCTCAAGAAGCCTTTCGCTAAGGCTGTTCTTGTGAAATTGGCAAATTGATATTTGGAAGCCCATAGAGGGCTATGGTGAAAAAGGAAATATCTTCCGTTCAAAACTGGAAAGAAGCTTTCTGAGAAACTGCTCTGTGTTCTGTGAATTCATCTCACAGAGTTACATCTTTCCCTTCAAGAAGCCTTTGGCTAAGGCTGTTCTTGTGGAATTGGCAAAGGGATATTTGGAAGCCCATAGAGGGCTATGGTGAAAAAGGAAATATCTTCCATTCAAAACTGGAAAGAAGCTTTCTGAGAAACTGCTGTGAGTTCTGTTAATTCATCTCACAGAGTTACATCTTGCCCTTCAAGAAGCCTTTCGCTAAGGCTGTTCTTGTGGAATTGGCAAAGGGATATTTGGAAGCCCATAGAGTTCTTTGGTGAAAAAGGAAATATCTTCCGTTCAAAACTGGAAGGAAGCTTTCTGAGAAACTGCTCTGTGTTCTGTTAATTCATCTCAAAGTGTTACATCTTTCCCTTCAAGAACCCTTTCTCTAAGGATGTTCTTGTGGAATTGGCAAAGGGATATTTGGAAGCCCATAGAGGGCTATGGTGAAAAAGGAAATATCTTCCGTTCAAAACTTGAAAGAAGCTTTCTGAGAAACTGCTCTGTGTTCTGTTAATTCATCACACAGAGTTACATCTTTCCCTTCAAGAAGCCTTTCGCTAATGCTGTTCTTGTGGAATTGGCAAAGGGATATTTGGAAGCCCATAGAGGGCTACGGTGAAAAAGGAAATATCTTCCGTTCAATACTGGAAAGAAGCTTTCTGAGAAACTGCTCTGTGTTCTGTTAATTCATCTGACAGTTACATCTTTCCCTTCAAGGAGCCTTTCGCTAAGGCTGGTCTTGTGCAATTGGCAAAGGGATATTTGGAAGCCCATAGAGGGCTATGGTGAAAAAGGAAATATCTTCCGTTCAAAACTGGAAGGAATCTTTCTGAGAAACTGCTCTGTGTTCTGTTAATTCATCGCACAGAGTTACATCTTTTCCTTCAAGAAGTCTTTCGCTAAGGCTGTTCTTGTTGAATGGCAAATGATATTTGGAAGCCCATAGAGGGCTACGGTGAAAAAGGAAATATCTTCCGTTCAAAACTGGAAAGAAGCTTTCTGAGAAACTGCTCTGTGTTCTGTTAATTCATCTCACAGGGTTACATCTTGCCCTTCAAGAAGCCTTTCGCTAAGGCTGTTCTTGTGGAATTGGCAAAGGGATATATGGAAGCTCATAGAGGGCTTGGTGAAAAAGGAAATATCTTCCGTTCAAAACTCGAAAGAAATTTTCTGAGAAACTGCTCTCTGTTCTGTTAATTCATCACACAGAGTTACATCTTTCCCTTCAGGAAGCCTTTCGCTAAGGCTGTTCTCTAGGAATTGGCAAAGGGATATTTGGAAGACCATAGAGGGCTATGGTGAAAAAGGAAATATCTTCCATTCAAAACTGGAAAGAAACTTTCTGAGAAACTGCTCTGTGTTCTGTGAATTCATCTCACAGAGTTCCATCTTTCCCTTCAAGAAGCCTTTCGCTAAGGCTGTTCTTGTGGAATTGGCAAAGGGATATTTGGAAGCCCATAGAGGGCTATGGTGAAAAAGGAAATATCTTCCGTTCAAAACAGAGGGAATCTTTCTGAGAAACTGCTCGGTGTTCTGTTAATTCATCTCACAGAGTTACATCTTTCCCTTCAAGAAGCCTTTGGCGAAGGCTGTTCTTCTGGAATTGGCAAAGGGATATTTGGAAGCCCATAGAGGGCTATGGTGAAAAAGGAAATATCTTCCATTCAAAACTGGAAAGAAGCTTTCTGAGAAACTTCTCTGAGTTCTGTTAATTCATCTCACAGAGTTACATCTTGCCCTTCAAGAAGCCTTTCTCTAAGGATGTTCTTGTGGAATTGGCAAAGGGATATTTGGAAGCCCATAGAGGGCTATGTGAAAAAGGAAATATCTTCCGTTCAAAACTGGAAAGAAGCTTTCTGAGAAACTGCTCTGTGTTCTTTTAATTCATCACACAGAGATACATCTTTCCCTTCAAGAAGCCTTTCGCTAAGGATGTTCTTGTGGAATTGGCAACGGGATATTTGGAAGCCCATAGAGGGTTATGGTGAAAAAAGAAATATCTTCCGTTGAAAACTGGAAAGTAGCTTTCTGAGAAACTGCTCTGTGTTCTGTTAATTCATCTCACAGAGTTACATCTTTCCCTTCAAGAAGCCTTTCGCTAAGGCTGTTCTTGTGGAATTGGCAAAGGGATATTTGGAAGCCCATAGAGGGCTTTGGTGAAAAAGCAAATATCTTCCGTTCAAAACTGGAAGGAAGCTTTCTGAGAAACTGCTGTGTGTTCTGTTAATTCATCTCACAGAGTTACATCTTTCCCTTCAAGAAGCCTTTCGCTAAGGCTGTTCTTGTGGAATTGGCAAAGGGATATTTGGAAGCCCATAGAGGGCTATGTGAAAAAGGAAATATCTTCCGTTCAAAACTGGAAAGAAGCTTTCTGAGAAACTGCTCTGTGTTCTGTTAATTCATCACACAGAGTTACATCTTTCCCTTTTAGAAGCCTTTCGCTAATGCTGTTCTTGTGGAATTGGCAAAGGGATATTTGGAAGCCCATAGAGGGCTACGGTGAAAAAGGAAATATCTTCCGTTCAAAACTGGAAAGAAGCTTTCTGAGAAACTGCTCTGTGTTCTGTTAATTCATCTCAAAGAGTTACATCTTCCCCCTCAAGAAGCCTTTCGCTAAGGCTGTTCTTGTGAAATTGGCAAATTGATATTTGGAAGCCCATAGAGGGCTATGGTGAAAAAGGAAATATCTTCCGTTCAAAACTGGAAAGAAGCTTTCTGAGAAACTGCTCTGTGTTCTGTGAATTCATCTCACAGAGTTACATCTTTCCCTTCAAGAAGCCTTTCGCTAAGGCTGTTCTTGTGGAATTGGCAAAGGGATATTTGGAAGCCCCTAGAGGGCTATGGTGAAAAAGGAAATATCTTCCGTTCAAACCTGTAAAAAAAGCTTTCTGAGAAACTGCTCTGTGTTCTATTAATTCATCTCACAGAGTTACATCTTTCCCTTCAAGGAGCCTTTCGCTAAGGCTGTTCTTGTGGAATTGGGAAAGGGATACTTGGAAGCCCATAGAAGGCTATGGTCAAAAAGGAAGTACCTTTCGTTCAAAACTGGAAAGAAGCTTTCTGAGAAACTGCTCTGTGTTCTGTTAATTCATTTCACAGCGTTACATCTTGCCCTTCATGAAGCCTTTCGCTAAGGCTGTTCTTGTGGAATTGGCAAAGGAATATTTGGAAGCCCATAGAGGGCTATGGTGAAAAAGGTAGTACTTTTCGTTCAAAACTGGAAAGAAGCTTTCTGAGAAACTGCTCTATATTCTGTTAATTCATTTCACAGAGTTACATCTTTCCCTTCAAGAAGCCTTTCGCTAAGGCTGTTCTTGTGGAATTGGCAAAGGGATATTTGGAAGCCCTTAGAGGGCTATGGTGAAAAAGGAAATACAATCCGTTCAAAACTGGAAAGACGCTTTCAGAGAAACTGCTCTGCGTTCTGTTAATTCATCTCAGAGAGTTACATCTTTCCCTTCAAGAAGCCTTTCGCTAAGGCTGTTCATTTGCAATTGGCAAAGGGATATTTGGAAGCCCATAGAGGGCTATGGTGAAAAAGGAAATATCTTCCGTTCAAAACTGTAAAGAAGCTTTCTGAGAAACTGCTCTGTGTTCTGTGAATTCATCTCACAGAGTTACATCTTTCCCTTCAAGAAGCCTTTCGCTAAGACTGTTCTTGTGGAATTGGCAAAGGGATATTTGGAAGCCCATAGACGGCTATGGTGAAAAAGGAAAAACCTTCCGTTCAAAACTGGAAAGAAGCTTTCTGAGAAACTGCTCTGTGTTCTGTTAATTCATCTCACAGAGTTACATCTTTCCCTTCAAGAAGTCTTTGGCTAAGGCTGTTCTTGTGGAATTGGCAAAGGGATATTTGGAAGCCCATAGAGGGCTATGGTGAAAAAGGAAATATCTTCCATTCAAAACTGGAAAGAAGCTTTCTGAGAAACTGCTCTGAGTTCTGTTAATTCATCTCACAGAGTTACATCTTACCCTTCAAGAAGCCTTTCGCTAAGGCTGTTCTTGTGGAATTGGCAAAGGGATATTTGGAAGCCCATAGAGGGCTATGGTGGAAAAGGAAATATCTTCCGTTCAAAACTGGAAAGAAGCTTTCTGAGAAACTGCTCTGTGTTCTGTTAATTCATCACACAGAGATACATCTTTCCCTTCAAGAAGCCTTTCGCTAAGGCTGTTCTTGTGGAATTGGTAAAGGGATATTTGGAAGCCCGTAGAGGGCTATGGTGAAAAAAGAAATATCTTCCGTTCAAAACTGGAAAGAAGCTTTCTGAGAAACTGCTCTGTGTTCTGTTAATTCATCTCACAGAGTTACAACTTTCCCTTCAAGAAGCCTTTCGCTAAGGCTGTTCTTGTGGAATTGGCAAAGGGATATTTGGAAGCCCATAGAGGGCTATGGTGAAAAAGGAAATATCTTCCGTTCAAAACTGGAAGGAAGCTTTCTGAGAAACTGCTCTGTGTTCTGTTAATTCATCTCACAGAGTTACATCTTTCCCTTCAAGAAGCCTTTCGCTAAGGCTGTTCTTGTGGAATTGGCAAAGGGATATTTGGAAGCCCATAGAGGGCTATGGTGAAAAAGGAAATATCTTCCGTTCAAAACGGGAAAGAAGCTTTCTGAGAAACTGCTCTGTGTTCTGTTAATTCATCTCAAAGTGTTACATCTTTCCCTTCAAGAAGCCTTTCTCTAAGGATGTTCTTGTGGAATTGGCAAAGGGATATTTGGAAGCCCATAGAGGGCTATGTGAAAAAGGAAATATCTTCCGTTCAAAACTGGAAAGAAGCTTTCTGAGAAACTGCTCTGTGTTCTGTTAATTCATCACACAGAGTTACATCTTTCCCTTCAAGAAGCCTTTCGCTAATGCTGTTCTTGTGGAATTGGCAAAGGGATATTTGGAAGCCCATAGAGGGCTACGGTGAAAAAGGAAATATCTTCCGTTCAATACTGGAAAGAAGCTTTCTGAGAAACTGCTCTGTGTTCTGTTAATTCATCTGACAGAGTTACATCTTTCCCTTCAAGGAGCCTTTCGCTAAGGCTGTTCTTGTGGAATTGGCAAGGGGATATTTGGAAGCCCATAGAGGGCTATGGTGAAAAAGGAAATATCTTCCGTTCAAACTGGAAGGAATCTTTCTGAGAAACTGCTCTGTGTTCTGTTAATTCATCGCACAGAGTTACATCTTTTCCTTCAAGAAGTCTTTCGCTAAGGCTGTTCTTGTTGAATGGCAAATGATATTTGGAAGCCCATAGAGGGCTATGGTGAAAAAGGAAATATCTTCCGTTCAAAACTGGAAAGAAGCTTTCTGAGAAACTGCTCTGTGTTCTGTGAATTCATCTCACAGAGTTACATCTTTCCCTTCAAGAAGCCTTTCGCTAAGGCTGTTCTTGTGGAATTGGCAAAGGGATATTTCGAATCCCATAGATGGCTATGGTGAAAAAGGAAATATTTTCCGTTAAAAACTGGAAAGAAGCTTTCTGAGAAACTGCTCTGTGTTCTGTGAATTCATCTCACAGAGTTACATCTTTCCCTTCAAGAAGCCTTTCGCTAAGGCTGTTCTCGTGGAATTGGCAAAGGGATATTTGGAAGACCATAGAGGGCTATGGTGAAAAAGGAAATATCATTCATTCAAAACTGGAAAGAAACTTTCTGAGAAACTGCTCTGTGTTCTGTGAATTCATCTCACAGAGTTACATCTTTCCCTTCAAGAAACCTTTCGCTAAGACTGTTCTTGTGGAATTGGGAAAGGGATACTTGGAAGCCCATAGAGGGCTATGGTGAAAAAGGAAGTACCTTTCGTTCAAAACTGGAAAGAAGCTTTCTGAGAAACTGCTCTGTGTTCTGTTAATTCGTCTCACAGAGTTACATCTTTCCCTTCAAGAAGCCTTTCGCTAAGGCTGTTCTTGTGGAATTGGCAAAGGGATATTTGGAAGCCCATAGAGGGCTACGGTGAAAAAGGAAATATCTTCCGTTCAAAACTGGAAAGAAGCTTTCTGAGAATCTGCTCTGTGTTCTGTTAATTCATCTCACAGAGTTACATCTTTCCCCTCAAGAAACCTTTCGCTAAGGCTGTTCTTGTGAAATTGGCAAATTGATATTTGGAAGCCCATAGAGGGCTATGGTGAAAAAGGAAATATCTTCCGTTCAAAACTGGAAAGAAGCTTTCTGAGAAACTGCTCTGTGTTCTGTTAATTCATCTCACAGAGTTACATCTTTCCCTTCAAGAAGCCTTTCGCTAAGGCTGTTCTTGTGGAATTGGCAAAGGGATATTTCGAAGCCCATAGATGGCTACGGTGAAAAAGGAAATATCTTCCGTTCAAAACTGGAAAGAAGCTTTCTGAGAAACTGCCCTGTGTTCTGTAAATTCATCTCACAGAGTTACATCTTTCCCTTCAAGAATCCTTTCGCTAAGGCTGTTCTTGTGGAATTGGCAAAGGGATATTTGGAAACCCATAGAGGGCTATGGTGAAAAAGGAAATATCTTCCGTTCAAAACTGGAAAGAAGCTTTCTGAGAAACTGCTATCTGTTCTGTTAATTCATCACACAGAGTTACATCTTTCCCTTCAAGAAGCCTTTCGCTAAGGCAGTTCTTGTGGAATTGGCAAAGGGATATTTGGAAGCCCATAGAGGGCTATGGTGAAAAAGGAAATATCTTCCGTTCAAAACTGGAAGTAAGCTTTCTGAGAAACTGCTCTGTGCTCTGTTAATTCATCTTACAGAGTTACATCTTTCCCTTTTAGAAGCCTTTCACTAAGGCTGTTCTTGTGCAATTGGCAAAGGGATATTTGGAAGCCCATAGAGGGCTACGGTGAAAAAGGAAATATCTTCCGTTGAAAACTGGAAAGAAGCTTTCTGAGAAACTGCTCTGTGTTCTGTTAATTCATCTCACAGAGTTACGACTTTCCCTTCAAGAAGCCTTTCGCTAAGGCTGTTCTTGTGGAATGGGCAAAGGGATATTTGGAAGCCCATAGAGGGCTATGGTGAAAAAATTAAATATCTTCCGTTGAAAACCGGAAAGAAGCTTTCTGAGAAACTGCTCTGCGTTCTGTTAATTCATCTCAAAGAGTTACATCTTTCCCTTCAAGAAGCCTTTCGCTAAGGATGTTCTTGTGGAATTGGCAAAGGGATATTTGGAAGACGAGGGAGGGCTATGCTGAATAAGGAAATATCTTCCGCTCAAAACTGGAAAGAAGCTTTCTGAGAAACTGCTCTGTGTTCTGTTAATTCATCTCACAGAGTTACATCTTTAACTTCAAGAAGACTTTCGCTAAGGCTTTTCTTGTGGAATAGGCAAAGGGATTTGGAAGCCCATAGACGGCTACGGTGAAAAAGGACGTATCTTCCGTTCAAAACGGGAAAGAAGCTTTCTGAGAAACTGCTCTGTGTTCTGTTAATTCATCTCACAGAGTTACATCTTTCCCTTCTAGAAGCCTTTCGCTAAGGCTGTTCTTGTGGAATTGGCAAAGGGTTATTTGGAAGCCCCTAGAGGGCTATGGTGAAAAAGGAAATATCTTCCGTTCAAAACTGTAAAAAAAGCTTTCTGAGAAACTGCTCTGTGTTCTATTAATTCATCTCACAGAGTTACATCTTTTCCTTCAAGAAGCCTTTCGCTAAGACTGTTCTTGTGGAATTGGGAAAGGGATACTTGGAAGCCCATAGAAGGCTATGGTGAAAAAGGAAGTACCTTTCGTTCAAAACTGGAAAGAAGCTTTCTGAGAAACTGTTCTGTGTTCTGTTAATTCATTTCATAGAGTTACATCTTTCCCTTCATGAAGCCTTTCGCTAAGGCTGTTCTTGTGGAATTGGCAAAGGTGTATTTGGAAGCCCATAGAGGGCTATGGTGAAAAAGGAAATACCTTCCGTTCAAAACTGGAAAGAAGCTTTCTGAGAAACTTCTCTGAGTTCTGTTAATTCATCTCGCAGAGTTACATCTTGCCCTTCAAGAAGCCTTTCTCTAAGGATGTTCTTGTGGAATTTTCAAAGGGATATTTGGAAGCCCATAGAGGGCTATGTGAAAAAGGAAATATCTTCCGTTCAAAACTGGAAAGAAGCTTTCTGAGAAACTGCTCTGTGTTCTTTTAATTCATCACACAGAGATACATCTTTCCCTTCAAGAAGCCTTTTGCTAAGGCTGTTCTTGTGGAATTGGCAAAGGGATAATTGGAAGCCCATAGAGGGCTATGGTGAAAAAAGAAATATCTTCCGTTCAAAACTGGAAAGAAGCTTTCTGAGAATTTGCTCTGTGTTCTGTGAATTCATCTCACAGAGTTACATCTTTCCCTTCAAGAAGCCTTTCGCTAAGGCTGTTCTTGTGGAATTGGCAAAGGGATATTTGGAAGCCCATAGAGGGCTATGGTGAAAAAGGAAATATCTTCCGTTCAAAACTGGAAGAAAGCTTTCTGAGAAACTGCTCTGTGTTCTGTTAATTCATCTCACAGAGTTACATCTTTCCCTTTTAGAAGCCTTTCGCTAAGGCTGTTCTTGTGGAATTGGCAAAGGGATATTTGGAAGCCCATAGAGGGCTATGGTGAAAAAGGAAATATCTTCCGTTGAAAACTGGAAAGAAGCTTTCTGAGAAACTGCTCTGTGTTCTGTTAATTCATCTCACAGAGTTACAACTTTCCCTTCAAGAAACCTTTCGCTAAGGCTGTTCTTGTGGAATTGGTCAAGGGATATTTGGAAGCCCATAGAGGGCTATGGTGAAAAAGGAAATATCTTCCATTCAAAACTGGAAAGAAGCTTTTTGAGAAACTGCTCTGTGTTCTTTTAATTCATCACACAGAGATACATCTTTCCCTTAAAGAAGCCTTTCGCTAAGGCTGTTCTTGTGGATTTGGCAAAGGGATATTTGGAAGACCATAGAGGGCTATGGTGAAAAAGGAAATATCTTCCATTCAAAACTGGAAAGAAACTTTCTGAGAAACTGCTCTGTGTTCTGTGAATTCACCTAACAGAGTTACATCTTTCCCTTCAAGAAGCCTTTCGCTAAGACTGTTCTTGTGGAATTGGGAAAGGGATAGTTGGAAGCCCATAGAGGGCTATGGTGAAAAAGGAAGTACCTTTCGTTCAAAACTGGAAAGAAGCTTTCTGAGAAACTGCTCTGTGTTCTGTTAATTCATCTCACAGAGTTACATCTTTCCCTTCAAGAAGCCTTTCGCTAAGGCTGTTCTTGTGGAATTGGCAAAGGGATATTTGGAAGCCCATAGAGGGCTACGGTGAAAAAGGAAATATCTTCCGTTCAAAACTGGAAAGAAGCTTTCTGAGAAACTGCTCTGTGTTCTGTTAATTCATCTCAAAGAGTTACATCTTCCCCCTCAAGAAGCCTTTCGCTAAGGCTGTTCTTGTGAAATTGGCAAATTGATATTTGGAAGCCCATAGAGGGCTATGGTGAAAAAGGAAATATCTTCCGTTCAAAACTGGAAAGAAGCTTTCTGAGAAACTGCTCTGTGTTCTGTGAATTCATCTCACAGAGTTACATCTTTCCCTTCAAGAAGCCTTTCTCTAAGGCTGTTCTTGTGGAATTGGCAAAGGGATATTTGGAAGCCCCTAGAGGGCTATGGTGAAAAAGGAAATATCTTCCGTTCAAACCTGTAAAAAAAGCTTTCTGAGAAACTGCTCTGTGTTCTATTAATTCATCTCACAGAGTTAAATCTTTCCCTTCAAGGAGCCTTTCGCTAAGGCTGTTCTTGTGGAATTGGGAAAGGGATACTTGGAAGCCCATAGAAGGCTATGGTCAAAAAGGAAATACCTTTCGTTCAAAACTGGAAAGAAGCTTTCTGAGAAACTGCTCTGTGTTCTGTTAATTCATTTCACAGAGTTACATCTTGCCCTTCATGAAGCCTTTCGCTAAGGCTGTTCTTGTGGAATTGGCAAAGTAATATTTGGAAGCCCATAGAGGGCTATGGTGAAAAAGGAAGTACCATTCGTTCAAAACTGGAAAGAAGCTTTCTGAGAAACTGCTCTGTGTTCTGTTAATTCATTTCACAGAGTTACATCTTTCCCTTCAAGAAGCCTTTCGCTAAGGCTGTTCTTGTGGAATTGGCAAAGGGATATTTGGAAGCCCTTAGAGGGCTATGGTGAAAAAGGAAATACAATCCGTTCAAAACTGGAAAGACGCTTTCAGAGAAACTGCTCTGTGTTCTGTTAATTCATCTCAGAGAGTTACATCTTTCCCTTCAAGAAGCCTTTCGCTAAGGCTGTTCTTGTGGAATTGGCAAAGGGATATTTGGAAGCCCATAGAGGGCTATGGTGAAAAAGGAAATATCTTCCGTTCAAAACTGGAAAGAAGCTTTCTGAGAAACTGCTCTGTGTTCTGTGAATTCATCTCACAGAGTTACATCTTTTCCTTCAAGAAGCCTTTCGCTAAGGCTGTTCTTGTGGAATTGGCAAAGGGATATTTGGAAGCCCATAGACGGCTATGGTGAAAAAGGAAAAACCTTCCGTTCAAAAGTGGAAAGAAGCTTTCTGAGAAACTGCTCTGTGTTCTGTTAATTCATCTCACAGAGTTACATCTTTCCCTTCAAGAAGCCTTTGGCTAAGGCTGTTCTTGTGGAATTTGCAAAGGGATATTTGGAAGCCCATAGAGGGCTATGGTGAAAAAGGAAATATCTTCCATTCAAAACTGGAAAGAAGCTTTCTGAGAAACTGCTCTGAGTTCTGTTAATTCATCTCACAGAGTTACATCTTGCCCTTCAAGAAGCCTTTCGCTAAGGCTGTTCTTGTGGAATTGGCAAAGGGATATTTGGAAGCCCATAGAGTTCTTTGGTGAAAAAGGAAATATCTTCCGTTCAAAACTGGAAGGAAGCTTTCTGAGAAACTGCTCCGTGTTCTGTTAATTCATCTCAAAGTGTTACATCTTTCCCTTCAAGAAGCCTTTCTCTAAGGATGTTCTTGTGGAATTGGCAAAGGGATATTTGGAAGCCCATAGAGGGCTATGGTGAAAAAGGAAATATCTTCCGTTCAAAACTTGAAAGAAGCTTTCTGAGAAACTGCTCTGTGTTCTGTTAATTCATCACACAGAGTTACATCTTTCCCTTCAAGAAGCCTTTCGCTAATGCTGTTCTTGTGGAATTGGCAAAGGGATATTTGGAAGCCCTTAGAGGGCTACGGTGAATAAGGAAATATCTTCCGTTCAATACTGGAAAGAAGCTTTCTGAGAAACTGCTCTGTGTTCTGTTAATTCATCTGACAGAGTTACATCTTTCCCTTCAAGGAGTCTTTCGCTAAGGCTGGTCTTGTGCAATTGGCAAAGGGATATTTGGAAGCCCATAGAGGGCTATGGTGAAAAAGGAAATATCTTCCGTTCAAAACTGGAAGGAATCTTTCTGAGAAACTGCTCTGTGTTCTGTTAACTCATCGCACAGAGTTACATCTTTTCCTTCAAGAAGTCTTTCGCTAAGGCTGTTCTTGTTGAATGGCAAATGATATTTGGAAGCCCATAGAGGGCTACGGTGAAAAAGGAAATATCTTCCGTTCAAAACTGGAAAGAAGCTTTCTGAGAAACTGCTCTGTGTTCTGTTAATTCATCTCACAGGGTTACATCTTGCCCTTCAAGAAGCCTTTCGCTAAGGCTGTTCTTGTGGAATTGGCAAAGGGATATATGGAAGCTCATAGAGGGCTTGGTAAAAAAGGAAATATCTTCCGTTCAAAACTCGAAAGAAATTTTCTGAGAAACTGCTCTCTGTTCTGTTAATTCATCACACAGAGTTACATCTTTCCCTTCAGGAAGCCTTTCGCTAAGGCTGTTCTCTAGGAATTGGCAAAGGGATATTTGGAAGACCATAGAGGGCTATGGTGAAAAAGGAAATATCTTCCATTCAAAACTGGAAAGAAACTTTCTGAGAAACTGCTCTGTGTTCTGTGAATTCATCTCACAGAGTTACATCTTTCCCTTCAAGAAACCTTTCGCTAAGACTGTTCTTGTGGAATTGGGAAAGGGATACTTGGAAGCCCATAGAGGGCTATGGTGAAAAAGGAAGTACCTTTCGTTCAAAACTGGAAAGAAGCTTTCTGAGAAACTGCTCTGTGTTCTGTTAATTCATCTCACAGAGTTACATCTTTCCCTTCAAGAAGCCTTTCGCTAAGGCTGTTCTTGTGGAATTTGTAAAGGGATATTTGGAAGCCCATAGAGGGCTACGGTGAAAAAGGAAATATCTTCCGTTCAAAACTGGAAAGAAGCTTTCTGAGAAACTGCTCTGTGTTCTGATAATTCATCTCACAGAGTTACATCTTTCCCCTCAAGAAACCTTTCGCTAAGGCTGTTCTTGTGAAATTGGCAAATTGATATTTGGAAGCCCATAGAGGGCTATGGCGAAAAAGGAAATATCTTCCGTTCAAAACTGGAAAGAAGCTTTCTGAGAAACTGCTCTGTGTTCTGTCAATTCATCTCACAGAGTTACATCTTTCCCTTCAAGAAGCCTTTCGCTAAGGCTGTTCTTGTGGAATTGGCAAAGGGATATTTCGAAACCCATAGATGGATACGGTGAAAAAGGAAATATCTTCCGTTCAAAACTGGAAAGAAGCTTTCTGAGAAACTGTTCTGTATTCTGTTAATTCATTTCACAGAGTTACATCTTTCCCTTCATGAAGCCTTTCGCTAAGGCTGTTCTTGTGGAATTGGCAAAGGGATATTTGGAAGCCCATAGAGGGCTATGGTGAAAAAGGAAATACCTTCCGTTCAAAACTGGAAAGAAGCTTTCTGAGAAACTGCTCTGTGTTCTGTGAATTCATCTCACAGAGTTCCATCTTTCCCTTCAAGAAGCCTTTCGCTAAGGCTGTTCTTGTGGAATTGGCAAAGGGATATTTGGAAGCCCATAGAGGGCTATGGTGAAAAAGGAAATATCTTCCGTTCAAAACAGAGGGAATCTTTCTGAGAAACTGCTCGGTGTTCTGTTAATTCATCTCACAGAGTTACATCTTTCCCTTCAAGAAGCCTTTGGCGAAGGCTGTTCTTCTGGAATTGGCAAAGGGATATTTGGAAGCCCATAGAGGGCTATGGTGAAAAAGGAAATATCTTCCATTCAAAACTGGAAAGAAGCTTTCTGAGAAACTTCTCTGAGTTCTGTTAATTCATCTCACAGAGTTACATCTTGCCCTTCAAGAAGCCTTTCTCTAAGGATGTTCTTGTGGAATTGGCAAAGGGATATTTGGAAGCCCATAGAGGGCTATGTGAAAAAGGAAATATCTTCCGTTCAAAACTGGAAAGAAGCTTTCTGAGAAACTGCTCTGTGTTCTTTTAATTCATCACACAAAGATACATCTTTCCCTTCAAGAAGCCTTTCGCTAAGGCTGTTCTTGTGGAATTGGCAACGGGATATTTGGAAGCCCATAGAGGGTTATGGTGAAAAAAGAAATATCTTCCGTTGAAAACTGGAAAGTAGCTTTCTGAGAAACTGCTCTGTGTTCTGTTAATTCATCTCACAGAGTTACATCTTTCCCTTCAAGAAGCCTTTCGCTAAGGCTGTTCTTGTGGAATTGGCAAAGGGATATTTGGAAGCCCATAGAGGGCTTTGGTGAAAAAGCAAATATCTTCCGTTCAAAACTGGAAGGAAGCTTTCTGAGAAACTGCTCTATCTTCTGTTAATTCATTCCACAGAGTTACATCTTTCCCTTCAAGAAGCCTTTCGCTAAGGCTGTTCTTGTGGAATTGGCAAAGGGATATTTGGAAGCCCTTAGAGGGCTATGGTGAAAAAGGAAATACAATCCGTTCAAAACTGGAAAGACGCTTTCAGAGAAACTGCTCTGCGTTCTGTTAATTCATCTCAGAGAGTTACATCTTTCCCTTCAAGAAGCCTTTCGCTAAGGCTGTTCATTTGCAATTGGCAAATGGATATTTGGAAGCCCATAGAGGGCTATGGTGAAAAAGGAAATATCTTCCGTTCAAAACTGTAAACAAGCTTTCTGAGAAACTGCTCTGTGTTCTGTGAATTCATCTCACAGAGTTACATCTTTCCCTTCAAGAAGCCTTTCGCTAAGGCTGTTCTTGTGGAATTGGCAAAGGGATATTTGGAAGCCCATAGACGGCTATGGTGAAAAAGGAAAAACCTTCCGTTCAAAACTGGAAAGAAGCTTTCTGAGAAACTGCTCTGTGTTCTGTTAATTCATCTCACAGAGTTACATCTTTCCCTTCAAGAAGTCTTTGGCTAAGGCTGTTCTTGTGGAATTGGCAAAGGGATATTTGGAAGCCCATAGAGGGCTATGGTGAAAAAGGAAATATCTTCCATTCAAAACTGGAAAGAAGCTTTCTGAGAAATTGCCCTGTGTTCTGTAAATTCATCTCACAGAGTTACATCTTTCCCTAGGCTGTTCTTGTACAATTGGCAAAGGGATATTTGGAAGCCCATAGAGGGCTACGGTGAAAAAGGAAATATCTTCCGTTGAAAACTGGAAAGAAGCTTTCTGAGAAACTGCTCTGTGTTCTGTTAATTCATCTCACAGAGTTACAACTTTCCCTTCAAGAAGCCTTTCGCTAAGGCTGTTCTTGTGGAATGGGCAAAGGGATATTTGGAAGCCCATAGAGGGCTATGGTGAAAAAATTAAATATCTTCCGTTGAAAACCGGAAAGAAGCTTTCTGAGAAACTGCTCTGCGTTCTGTTAATTCATCTCAAAGAGTTACATCTTTCCCTTCAAGAAGCCTTTCGCTAAGGATGTTCTTGTGGAATTGGCAAAGGGATATTTGGAAGACGAGGGAGGGCTATGCTGAATAAGGAAATATCTTCCGCTCAAAACTGGAAAGAAGCTTTCTGAGAAACTGCTCTGTGTTCTGTTAATTCATCTCACAGAGTTACATCTTTAACTTCAAGAAGACTTTCGCTAAGGCTTTTCTTGTGGAATAGGCAAAGGGATTTGGAAGCCCATAGACGGCTACGGTGAAAAAGGACATATCTTCCGTTCAAAACGGGAAAGAAGCTTTCTGAGAAACTGCTCTGTGTTCTGTTAATTCATCTCACAGAGTTACATCTTTCCCTTCTAGAAGCCTTTCGCTAAGGCTGTTCTTGTGGAATTGCCAAAGGGTTATTTGGAAGCCCCTAGAGGGCTATGGTGAAAAAGGAAATATCTTCCGTTCAAAACTGTAAAAAAAGCTTTCTGAGAAACTGCTCTGTGTTCTATTAATTCATCTCACAGAGTTACATCTTTTCCTTCAAGAAGCCTTTCGCTAAGACTGTTCTTGTGGAATTGGGAAAGGGATACTTGGAAGCCCATAGAAGGCTATGGTGAAAAAGGAAGTACCTTTCGTTCAAAACTGGAAAGAAGCTTTCTGAGAAACTGTTCTGTGTTCTGTTAATTCATTTCATAGAGTTACATCTTTCCCTTCATGAAGCTTTTCGCTAAGGCTGTTCTTGTGGAATTGGCAAAGGGATATTTGGAAGCCCATAGAGGGCTATGGTGAAAAAGGAAATACCTTCCGTTCAAAACTGGAAAGAAGCTTTCTGAGAAACTGCTCTGTGTTCTGTGAATTCATCTCACAGAGTTACATCTTTCCCTTCAAGAAGCCTTTCGCTAAGGCTGTTCTTGTGGAATTGGCAAAGGGATATTTGGAAGCCCATAGAGGGCTATGGTGAAAAAGGAAATATCTTCCTTTCAAAACAGAGGGAATCTTTCTGAGAAACTACTCGGTGTTCTGTTAATTCATCTCACAGAGTTACATCTTTCCCTTCAAGAAGCCTTTCGCTAAGGCTGTTCTTGTGGAATTGGCAAAGGGATATTTGGAAGCCCCTAGAGGGCTATGGTGAAAAAGGAAATATCTTCCGTTCAAAACTGGAAAAAAGCTTTCTAAGAAACTGCACTGTGTTCTATTAATACATCTCACAGAGTTACATCTTTCCCTTCAAGAAGCCTTTCTCTAAGGCTGTTCTTGTGGAATTGGCAAAGGGATACTTGGAAGCCCATAGAAGGCTATGGTGAAAAAGGAAGTACCTTTCGTTCAAAACTGGAAAGAAGCTTTCTGAGAAACTGCTCTGTGTTCTGTTAATTCATTTCACAGAGTTACATCTTTCCCTTCAAGAAGCCTTTCGCTAAGGCTGTTCTTGTGGAATTGGCAAAGGGATATTTGGAAGCCCTTAGAGGGCTATGGTGAAAAAGGAAATACCATCCGTTTAAAACTGGAAAGACGCTTTCAGAGAAACTGCTCTGTGTTCTGTTAATTCATCTCAGAGAGTTACATCTTTCCCTTCAAGAAGCCTTTCGCTAAGGCTGTTCTTTTGCAATTGGCAAAGGGATATTTGGAAGCCCATAGAGGGCTATGGTGAAAAAGGAAATATCTTCCGTTCAAAACTTTAAAGAAGCTTTCTGAGAAACTGCTCTGTGTTCTGTGAATTCATCTCACAGAGTTACATCTTTCCCTTCAAGAAGCCTTTCCCTAAGGCTGTTCTTGTGGAATTGGCAAAGGGATATTTGGAAGCGCATAGACGGCTATGGTGAAAAAGGAAAAACCTTCCGTTCAAAACTTGAAAGAAGCTTTCTGAGAAACTGCTCTGTGTTCTGTTAATTCATCTCACAGAGTTACATCTTTCCCTTCAAGAAGCCTTTGGCTAAGGCTGTTCTTGTGGAATTGGCAAAGGGATATTTGGAAGCCCATAGAGGGCTATGGTGAAAAAGGAAATATCTTCCATTCAAAACTGGAAAGAAGCTTTCTGAGAAACTTCTCTGAGTTCTGTTAATTCATCTCGCAGAGTTACATCTTGCCCTTCAAGAAGCCTTTCTCTAAGGATGTTCTTGTGGAATTTTCAAAGGGATATTTGGAAGCCCATAGAGGGCTATGTGAAAAAGGAAATATCTTCCGTTCAAAACTGGAAAGTAGCTTTCTGAGAAACTGCTCTGTGTTCTTTTAATTCATCACACAGAGATACATCTTTCCCTTCAAGAAGCCTTTTGCTAAGGCTGTTCTTGTGGAATTGGCAAAGGGATAATTGGAAGCCCATAGAGGGCTATGGTGAAAAAAGAAATATCTTCCGTTCAAAACTGGAAAGAAGCTTTCTGAGAAACTGCTCTGTGTTCTGTGAATTCATCTCAAAGAGTTACATCTTTCCTTTCAAGAAGCCTTTCGCTAAGGCTGTTCTTGTGGAATTGGCAAAGGGATATTTGGAAGCCCATAGAGGGCTTTGGTGAAAAAGGAAATATCTTCCGTTCAAAACTGGAAGGAAGCTTTCTGAGAAACTGCTCTGTGTTCTGTTAATTCATCTCACAGAGTTACATCTTTCCCTTCAAGAAGCCTTACGCTAAGGCTGTTCTTGTGGAATTGGCAAAGGGATATTTGGAAGCCCATAGAGGGCTATGGTGAAAAAAGAAATATCTTCCGTTCAAAACGGGAAAGAAGCTTTCTGAGAAACTGCTCTGTGTTCTGTTAATTCATCTCAAAGACTTACATCTGTCCCTTCAAGAAGCCTTTCTCTAAGGATGTTCTTGTGGAATTGGCAAAGGGATATTTGGAAGCCCATAGAGGGCTATGTGAAAAAGGAAATATCTTCTGTTCAAAACTGGAAAGAAGCTTTCTGAGAAACTGCTCTGTGTTCTGTTAATTCATCACACAGAGTTACATCTTTCCCTTTTAGAAGCCTTTCGCTACGGCTGTTCTTGTGGAATTGGCAAAGTGATATTTCGAAGCCCATAGAGGGCTATGGTGTAAAAGGAAATATCTTCCGTTCAAAACTGGAAAGAAGCTTTCTGAGAAACTGCTCTCTGTTCTGTTAATTCATCACACAGAGTTACAACTTTCCCTTTAAGAAGCCTTTCGCTAAGGCTGTTCTTGTGGAATTGGCAAAGGGATATTTGGAAGCCCATAGAGGGCTATGGTGAAAAAGGAAATATCTTCCGTTCAAAACTGGAAGAAAGCTTTCTGAGAAACTGCTCTGTGTTCTGTTAATTCATCTCACAGAGTTACATCTTTCCCTTTTAGAAGCCTTTCGCTAAGGCTGTTCTTGTGGAATTGGCAAAGGGATATTTGGAAGCCCATAGAGGGCTATGGTGAAAAAGGAAATATCTTCCGTTGAAAACTGGAAAGAAGCTTTCTGAGAAACTGCTCTGTGTTCTGTTAATTCATCTCACAGAGTTACAACTTTCCCTTCAAGAAACCTTTCGCTAAGGCTGTTCTTGTGGAATTGGTCAAGGGATATTTGGAAGCCCATAGAGGGCTATGGTGAAAAAGGAAATATCTTCCATTCAAAACTGGAAAGAAGCTTTTTGAGAAACTGCTCTGTGTTCTTTTAATTCATCACACAGAGATACATCTTTCCCTTCAAGAAGCCTTTCGCTAAGGCTGTTCTTGTGGATTTGGCAAAGGGATATTTGGAAGACCATAGAGGGCTATGGTGAAAAAGGAAATATCTTCCATTCAAAACTGGAAAGAAACTTTCTGAGAAACTGCTCTGTGTTCTGTGAATTCACCTAACAGAGTTACATCTTTCCCTTCAAGAAGCCTTTCGCTAAGACTGTTCTTGTGGAATTGGGAAAGGGATAGTTGGAAGCCCATAGAGGGCTATGGTGAAAAAGGAAGTACCTTTCGTTCAAAACTGGAAAGAAGCTTTCTGAGAAACTGCTCTGTGTTCTGTTAATTCATCTCACAGAGTTACATCTTTCCCTTCAAGAAGCCTTTCGCTAAGGATGTTCTTGTGGAATTGGCAAAGGGATATTTGGAAGCCCATAGAGGGCTACGGTGAAAAAGGAAATATCTTCCGTTCAAAACTGGAAAGAAGCTTTCTGAGAAACTGCTCTGTGTTCTGTTAATTCATCTCAAAGAGTTACATCTTCCCCCTCAAGAAGCCTTTCGCTAAGGCTGTTCTTGTGAAATTGGCAAATTGATATTTGGAAGCCCATAGAGGGCTATGGTGAAAAAGGAAATATCTTCCGTTCAAAACTGGAAAGAAGCTTTCTGAGAAACTGCTCTGTGTTCTGTGAATTCATCTCACAGAGTTACATCTTTCCCTTCAAGAAGCCTTTCTCTAAGGCTGTTCTTGTGGAATTGGCAAAGGGATATTTGGAAGCCCCTAGAGGGCTACGGTGAAAAAGGAAATATCTTCCGTTCAAACCTGTAAAAAAAGCTTTCTGAGAAACTGCTCTGTGTTCTATTAATTCATCTCACAGAGTTAAATCTTTCCCTTCAAGGAGCCTTTCGCTAAGGCTGTTCTTGTGGAATTGGGAAAGGGATACTTGGAAGCCCATAGAAGGCTATGGTCAAAAAGGAAGCACCTTTCGTTCAAAACTGGAAAGAAGCTTTCTGAGAAACTGCTCTGTGTTCTGTTAATTCATTTCACAGAGTTACATCTTGCCCTTCATGAAGCCTTTCGCTAAGGCTGTTCTTGTGGAATTGGCAAAGTAATATTTGGAAGCCCATAGAGGGCTATGGTGAAAAAGGAAGTACCATTCGTTCAAAACTGGAAAGAAGCTTTCTGAGAAACTGCTCTGTGTTCTGTTAATTCATTTCACAGAGTTACATCTTTCCCTTCAAGAAGCCTTTCGCTAAGGCTGTTCTTGTGGAATTGGCAAAGGGATATTTGGAAGCCCTTAGACGGCTATGGTGAAAAAGGAAATACAATCCGTTCAAAACTGGAAAGACGCTTTCAGAGAAACTGCTCTGTGTTCTGTTAATTCATCTCAGAGAGTTACATCTTTCCCTTCAAGAAGCCTTTCGCTAAGGCTGTTCTTTTGCAATTGGCAAAGGGATATTTGGAAGCCCATAGAGGGCTATGGTGAAAAAGGAAATATCTTCCGTTCAAAACTGGAAAGAAGCTTTCTGAGAAACTGCTCTGTGTTCTGTGAATTCATCTCACAGAGTTACATCTTTCCCTTCAAGAAGCCTTTCGCTAAGGCTGTTCTTGTGGAATTGGCAAAGGGATATTTGGAAGCCCATAGACGGCTATGGTGAAAAAGGAAAAACCTTCCGTTCAAAACTGGACAGAAGCTTTCTGAGAAACTGCTCTGTGTTCTGTTAATTCATCTCACAGAGTTACATCTTTCCCTTCAAGAAGTCTTTGGCTAAGGCTGTTCTTGTGGAATTGGCAAAGGGATATTTGGAAGCCCATAGAGGGCTATGGTGAAAAAGGAAATATCTTCCATTCAAAACTGGAAAGAAGCTTTCTGAGAAACTGCTCTGAGTTCTGTTAATTCATCTCACAGAGTTACATCTTACCCTTCAAGAAGCCTTTCGCTAAGGCTGTTCTTGTGGAATTGGCAAAGGGATATTTGGAAGCCCATAGAGGGCTATGGTGGAAAAGGAAATATCTTCCGTTCAAAACTGGAAAGAAGCTTTCTGAGAAACTGCTCTGTGTTCTGTTAATTCATCACACAGAGATACATCTTTCCCTTCAAGAAGCCTTTCGCTAAGGCTGTTCTTGTGGAATTGGCAAAGGGATATTTGGAAGCCCATAGAGGGCTATGGTGAAAAAAGAAATATCTTCCGTTCAAAACTGGAAAGAAGCTTTCTGAGAAACTGCTCTGTGTTCTGTTAATTCATCTCACAGAGTTACATCTTTCCCTTCAAGAAGCCTTTCGCTAAGGCTGTTCTTGTGGAATTGGCAAAGGGATATTTGGAAGCCCATAGAGGACGTTGGTGAAAAAGGAAATATCTTCCGTTCAAAACTGGAAGGAAGCTTTCTGAGAAACTGCTCTGTATTCTGTTAATTCATCTCACAGAGTTACATCTTTCCCTTCAAGAAGCCTTTCGCTAAGGCTGTTCTTGTGGAATTGGCAAAGGGATATTTGGAAGCCCATAGAGGGCTATGGTGAAAAAGGAAATATCTTCCGTTCAAAACGGGAAAGAAGCTTTCTGAGAAACTGCTCTGTGTTCTGTTAATTCATCTCAAAGAGTTACATCTTTCCCTTCAAGAAGCCTTTCTCTAAGGATGTTCTTGTGGAATTGGCAAAGGAATATTTGGAAGCCCATAGAGGGCTTTGTGAAAAAGGAAATATCTTCCGTTCAAAACTGGAAAGAAGCTTTCTGAGAAACTGCTCTGTGTTCTGTTAATTCATCACACAGAGTTACATCTTTCCCTTCAAGGAGCCTTTCGCTAAGGCTGTTCTTGTGGAATTGGGAAAGGGATACTTGGAAACCCACAGAAGGCTATGGTCAAAAAGGAAGTACCTTTCGTTCAAAACTGGAAAGAAGCTTTCTGAGAAACTGCTCTGGTTCTGTTAATTCATTTCACAGAGTTACATCTTGCCCTTCATGAAGCCTTTCGCTAAGGCTGTTCTTGTGGAATTGGCAAAGTAATATTTGGAAGCCCATAGAGGGCTATGGTGAAAAAGGAAGTACCTTTGGTTCAAAACTGGAAAGAAGCTTTCTGAGAAACTGCTCTGTGTTCTGTTAATTCATTTCACAGAGTTACATCTTTCCCTTCAAGAAGCCTTTCGCTAAGGCTGTTCTTGTGGAATTGGCAAAGGGATATTTTGAAGCCCTTAGAGGGCTATGGTGAAAAAGGAAATACAATCCGTTCAAAACTGGAAAGACGCTTTCAGAGAAACTGCTCTGTGTTCTGCTAATTCATCTCAGAGAGTTACATCTTTCCCTTCAAGAAGCCTTTCGCTAAGGCTGTTCTTTTGCAATTGGCAAAGGGATATTTGGAAGCCCATAGAGGGCTATGGTGAAAAAGGAAATATCTTCCGTTCAAAACTGGAAAGAAGCTTTCTGAGAAACTGCTCTGTGTTCTGTGAATTCATCTCACAGAGTTACATCTTTCCCTTCAAGAAGCCTTTCGCTAAGGCTGTTCTTGTGGAATTGGCAAAGGGATATTTGGAAGCCCATAGACGGCTATGGTGAAAAAGGAAAAACCTTCCGTTCAAAACTGGAAAGAAGCTTTCTGAGAAACTGCTCTGTGTTCTGTTAATTCATCTCACAGAGTTACATCTTTCCCTTCAAGAAGTCTTTGGCTAAGGCTGTTCTTGTGGAATTGGCAAAGGGATATTTGGAAGCCCATAGAGGGCTATGGTGAAAAAGGAAATATCTTCCATTCAAAACTGGAAAGAAGCTTTCTGAGAAACTGCTCTGAGTTCTGTTAATTCATCTCACAGAGTTACATCTTACCCTTCAAGAAGCCTTTCGCTAAGGCTGTTCTTGTGGAATTGGCAAAGGGATATTTGGAAGCCCATAGAGGGCTATGGTGGAAAAGGAAATATCTTCCGTTCAAAACTGGAAAGAAGCTTTCTGAGAAACTGCTCTGTGTTCTGTTAATTCATCACACAGAGATACATCTTTCCCTTCAAGAAGCCTTTCGCTAAGGCTGTTCTTGTGGAATTGGCAAAGGGATATTTGGAAGCCCATAGAGGGCTATGGTGAAAAAAGAAATATCTTCCGTTCAAAACTGGAGAGAAGCTTTCTGAGAAACTGCTCTGTGTTCTGTTAATTCATCTCACAGAGTTACATCTTTCCCTTCAAGAAGCCTTTCGCTAAGGCTGTTCTTGTGGAATTGGCAAAGGGATATTTGGAAGCCCATAGAGGGCGTTGGTGAAAAAGGAAATATCTTCCGTTCAAAACTGGAAGGAAGCTTTCTGAGAAACTGCTCTGTGTTCTGTTAATTCATCTCACAGAGTTACATCTTTCCCTTCAAGAAGCCTTTCGCTAAGGCTGTTCTTGTGGAATTGGCAAAGGGATATTTGGAAGCCCATAGAGGGCTATGGTGAAAAAGGAAATATCTTCCGTTCAAAACGGGAAAGAAGCTTTCTGAGAAACTGCTCTGTGTTCTGTTAATTCATCTCAAAGAGTTACATCTTTCCCTTCAAGAAGCCTTTCTCTAAGGATGTTCTTGTGGAATTGGCAAAGGGATATTTGGAAGCCCATAGAGGGCTTTGTGAAAAAGGAAATATCTTCCGTTCAAAACTGGAAAGAAGCTTTCTGAGAAACTGCTCTGTGTTCTGTTAATTCATCACACAGAGTTACATCTTTCCCTTCAAGGAGCCTTTCGCTAAGGCTGTTCTTGTGGAATTGGGAAAGGGATACTTGGAAGTCCATAGAAGGCTATGGTCAAAAAGGAAGTACATTTCGTTCAAAACTGGAAAGAAGCTTTCTGAGAAACTGCTCTGTGTTCTGTTAATTCATTTCACAGAGTTACATCTTGCCCTTCATGAAGCCTTTCGCTAAGGCTGTTCTTGTGGAATTGGCAAAGTAATATTTGGAAGCCCATAGAGGGCTATGGTGAAAAAGGAAGTACCTTTCGTTCAAAACTGGAAAGAAGCTTTCTGAGAAACTGCTCTGTGTTCTGTTACTTCATTTCACAGAGTTACATCTTTCCCTTCAAGAAGCCTTTCGCTAAGGCTGTTCTTGTGGAATTGGCAAAGGGATATTTGGAAGCCCTTAGAGGGCTATGGTGAAAAAGGAAATACCATCCGTTCAAAACTGGAAAGACGCTTTCAGAGAAACTGCTCTGTGTTCTGTTAATTCATCTCAGAGAGTTACATCTTTCCCTTCAAGAAGCCTTTCGCTAAGGCTGTTCTTTTGCAATTGGCAAAGGGATATTTGGAAGCCCATAGAGGGCTATGGTGAAAAAGGAAATATCTTCCGTTCAAAACTGGAAAGAAGCTTTCTGAGAAACTGCTCTGTGTTCTGTGAATTCATCTCACAGAGTTACATCTTTCCCTTCAAGAAGCCTTTCGCTAAGGCTGTTCTTGTGGAATTGGCAAAGGGATATTTGGAAGCCCATAGACGGCTATG
Organism: Chlorocebus sabaeus; assembly: GCF_047675955.1. Classification (NCBI taxonomy): domain Eukaryota; kingdom Metazoa; phylum Chordata; class Mammalia; order Primates; family Cercopithecidae; genus Chlorocebus; species Chlorocebus sabaeus. The sequence goes on along the minus strand of NW_027328147.1, from coordinate 2,580,592 downwards.
GTGAAAAAGGAAAAACCTTCCGTTCAAAACTGGAAAGAAGCTTTCTGAGAAACTGCTCTGTGTTCTGTTAATTCATCTCACAGAGTTACATCTTTCCCTTCAAGAAGTCTTTGGCTAAGGCTGTTCTTGTGGAATTGGCAAAGGGATATTTGGAAGCCCATAGAGGGCTATGGTGAAAAAGGAAATATCTTCCATTCAAAACTGGAAAGAAGCTTTCTGAGAAACTGCTCTGAGTTCTGTTAATTCATCTCACAGAGTTACATCTTACCCTTCAAGAAGCCTTTCGCTAAGGCTGTTCTTGTGGAATTGGCAAAGGGATATTTGGAAGCCCATAGAGGGCTATGGTGGAAAAGGAAATATCTTCCGTTCAAAACTGGAAAGAAGCTTTCTGAGAAACTGCTCTGTGTTCTGTTAATTCATCACACAGAGATACATCTTTCCCTTCAAGAAGCCTTTCGCTAAGGCTGTTCTTGTGGAATTGGCAAAGGGATATTTGGAAGACCATAGAGGGCTATGGTGAAAAAAGAAATATCTTCCGTTCAAAACTGGAAAGAAGCTTTCTGAGAAACTGCTCTGTGTTCTGTTAATTCATCTCACAGAGTTACATCTTTCCCTTCAAGAAGCCTTTCGCTAAGGCTGTTCTTGTGGAATTGGCAAAGGGATATTTGGAAGCCCATAGAGGGCGTTGGTGAAAAAGGAAATATCTTCCGTTCAAAACTGGAAGGAAGCTTTCTGAGAAACTGCTCTGTGTTCTGTTAATTCATCTCACAGAGTTACATCTTTCCCTTCAAGAAGCCTTTCGCTAAGGATGTTCTTGTGGAATTGGCAAAGGGATATTTGGAAGCCCATAGAGGGCTATGGTGAAAAAGGAAATATCTTCCGTTCAAAACGGGAAAGAAGCTTTCTGAGAAACTGCTCTGTGTTCTGTTAATTCATCTCAAAGAGTTACATCTTTCCCTTCAAGAAGCCTTTCTCTAAGGATGTTCTTGTGGAATTGGCAAAGGGATATTTGGAAGCCCATAGAGGGCTTTGTGAAAAAGGAAATATCTTCCGTTCAAAACTGGAAAGAAGCTTTCTGAGAAACTGCTCTGTGTTCTGTTAATTCATCACACAGAGTTACATCTTTCCCTTCAAGGAGCCTTTCGCTAAGGCTGTTCTTGTGGAATTGGGAAAGGGATACTTGGAAGCCCATAGAAGGCTATGGTCAAAAAGGAAGTACCTTTCGTTCAAAACTGGAAAGAAGCTTTCTGAGAAACTGCTCTGTGTTCTGTTAATTCATTTCACAGAGTTACATCTTGCCCTTCATGAAGCCTTTCGCTAAGGCTGTTCTTGTGGAATTGGCAAAGTAATATTTGGAAGCCAATAGAGGGCTATGGTGAAAAAGGAAGTACCTTTCGTTCAAAACTGGAAAGAAGCTTTCTGAGAAACTGCTCTGTGTTCTGTTAATTCATTTCACAGAGTTACATCTTTCCCTTCAAGAAGCCTTTCGCTAAGGCTGTTCTTGTGGAATTGGCAAAGGGATATTTGGAAGCCCTTAGAGGGCTATGGTGAAAAAGGAAATACAATCCGTTCAAAACTGGAAAGACGCTTTCAGAGAAACTGCTCTGTGTTCTGTTAATTCATCTCAGAGAGTTACATCTTTCCCTTCAAGAAGCCTTTCGCTAAGGCTGTTCTTTTGCAATTGGCAAAGGGATATTTGGAAGCCCATAGAGGGCTATGGTGAAAAAGGAAATATCTTCCGTTCAAAACTGGAAAGAAGCTTTCTGAGAAACTGCTCTGTGTTCTGTGAATTCATCTCACAGAGTTACATCTTTCCCTTCAAGAAGCCTTTCGCTAAGGCTGTTCTTGTGGAATTGGCAAAGGGATATTTGGAAGCCCATAGACGGCTATGGTGAAAAAGGAAAAACCTTCCGTTCAAAACTGGAAAGAAGCTTTCTGAGAAACTGCTCTGTGTTCTGTTAATTCATCTCACAGAGTTACATCTTTCCCTTCAAGAAGTCTTTGGCTAAGGCTGTTCTTGTGGAATTGGCAAAGGGATATTTGGAAGCCCATAGAGGGCTATGGTGAAAAAGGAAATATCTTCCATTCAAAACTGGAAAGAAGCTTTCTGAGAAACTGCTCTGAGTTCTGTTAATTCATCTCACAGAGTTACATCTTACCCTTCAAGAAGCCTTTCGCTAAGGCTGTTCTTGTGGAATTGGCAAAGGGATATTTGGAAGCCCATAGAGGGCTATGGTGAAAAAAGAAATATCTTCCGTTCAAAACTGGAAAGAAGCTTTCTGAGAAACTGCTCTGTGTTCTGTTAATTCATCTCACAGAGTTACATCTTTCCCTTCAAGAAGCCTTTCGCTAAGGCTGTTCTTGTGGAATTGGCAAAGGGATATTTGGAAGCCCATAGAGGGCGTTGGTGAAAAAGGAAATATCTTCCGTTCAAAACTGGAAGGAAGCTTTCTGAGAAACTGCTCTGTGTTCTGTTAATTCATCTCACAGAGTTACATCTTTCCCTTCAAGAAGCCTTTCGCTAAGGCTGTTCTTGTGGAATTGGCAAAGGGATATTTGGAAGCCCATAGAGGGCTATGGTGAAAAAGGAAATATCTTCCGTTCAAAACGGGAAAGAAGCTTTCTGAGAAATTGCTCTGTGTTCTGTTAATTCATCTCAAAGAGTTACATCTTTCCCTTCAAGAAGCCTTTCTCTAAGGATGTTCTTGTGGAATTGGCAAAGGGATATTTGGAAGCCCATAGAGGGCTATGGTGAAAAAGGAATTATCTTCCGTTCAAAACTGGAAAGAAGCTTTCTGAGAAACTGCTCTGTGTTCTGTTAATTCATCTCACAGAATTACATCTTTCCCTTCAAGAAGCCTTTCGCTAAGGCTGTTCTTGTGGAATTGGCAAAGGGATATTTGGAAGCCCATAGAGGGCTATGGTGAAAAAGGAAATACCTTCCGTTCAAAACCGGAAAGAAGCTTTCTGAGAAACTCCTCTGTGTTCTGTGAATTCATCTCACAGAGTTACATCTTTCCCTTCAAGAAGCCTTTCGCTAAGGCTGTTCTTGTGGAATTAGCAAAGGGATATTTGGAAGCCCATAGAGGGCTCTGGTGGAAAAGGAAATATCTTCCGTTCAAAACTGGAAAGAAGTTTTCTGAGAAACTGCTCTGTGTTCTGTTAATTCATCTCACAGAGTTTCATCTTTCCCTTCAAGAAGCCTTTCTCTAAACCTGTTCTTGTGGAATTGGCAAAGGGATATTTGGAAACCCATAGAGGCCTATGGTGAAAAAGGAAATATCTTCCGTTCAAAACTGGAAAGAAGCTTTCTGAGAAACTGCTCTGTGTTCTGTTAATTCATCTCACAGAGTTACATCTTTCCCTTCAAGAAGCCTTTCGCTAAGGCTGTTCTTGTGGAATTGGCAAAGGGATATTTGGAAGCCCATAGAGGGCTATGGTGAAAAAGGAAATATCTTCCGTTCAAAACGGGAAAGAAGCTTTCTGAGAAACTGCTCTGTGTTCTGTTAATTCATCTCAAAGAGTTACATCTTTCCCTTCAAGAAGCCTTTCTCTAAGGATGTTCTTGTGGAATTGGCAGAGGGATATTTGGAAACCCATAGAGGGCTGTGTGAAAAAGGAAATATCTTCCGTTCAAAACTGGAAAGAAGCTTTCTGAGAAACTGCTCTCTGTTCTGTTAATTCATCACACAGAGTTACATCTTTCCCTTTTAGAAGCCTTTCGCTAATGCTGTTCTTGTGGAATTGGCAAAGGGATATTTGGAAGCCCATAGAGGGCTATGGTGAAAAAGGAATTATCTTCCGTTCAAAACTGGAAAGAAGCTTTCTGAGAAACTGCTCTGTGTTCTGTTAATTCATCTCACAGAGTTACATCTTTCCCTTCAATAAGCCTTTCGCTAAGGCTGTTCTTGTGGAATTGGCAAAGGGATATTTGGAAGCCTATAGAGGGCTATGGTGAAAAAGGAAATACCTTCCGTTCAAAACTGGAAAGAAGCTTTCTGAGAAACTGCTCTGTGTTCTGTGAATTCATCTCACAGAGTTACATCTTTCCCTTCAAGAAGCCTTTCGCTAAGGCTGTTCTTGTGGAATTAGCAAAGGGATATTTGGAAGCCCATAGAGGGCTCTCGTGGAAAAGGGAATATCTTCCGTACAAAACTGGAAAGAAGTTTCCTGAGAAACTGCTCTGTGTTCTGTTAATTCATCTCACAGAGTTTCATCTTTCCCTTCAAGAAGCCTTTCTCTAAACCTGTTCTTGTGGAATTGGCAAAGAGATATTTGGAAGCCCATAGAGGGCTACGGTGAAAAAGGAAATATCTTCCGTTCAATACTGGAAGAAGCTTTCTGAGGAACTGCTCTGTGTTCTGTTAATTCATCTGACAGAGTTACATCTTTCCCTTCAAGGAGCCTTTCGCTAAGGCTGTTCTTGTGGAATTGGCAAAGGGATATTTGGAAGCCCTTAAGGAAATATCTTCCGTTCAAAACTGGAAGGAATCTTTCTGAGAAACTGCTCTGTGTTCTGTTAATTCATCGCACAGAGTTACAACTTTTCCTTCAAGAAGTCTTTCGCTAAGGCTGTTCTTGTTGAATTGGCAAATGATATTTGGAAGCCCATAGAGGGCTATGGTGAAAAAGGAAATATCTTCCGTTCAAAACTGGAAAGAAGCTTTCTGAGAAACTGCTCTGTGTTCTGTTAATTCATCTCACAGGGTTACATCTTGCCCTTCAAGAAGTCTTTCGCTAAGGCTGTTCTTGTGGAATTGGCAAAGGGATATATGGAAGCTCATAGAGTGCTTGGTGAAAAAGGAAATAACTTCCGTTCAAAACTCGAAAGAAGTTTTCTGAGAAATTGCTCTCTGTTCTGTTAATTCATCACACAGAGTTACATCTTTCCCTTCAAGAAGCCTTTCGCTAAGGCTGTTCTTCTGGAATTGGCAAAGGGATATTTGGAAGACCATAGAGGGCTATGGTGAAAAAGGAAATATCTTCCATTCAAAACTGGAAAGAAACTTTCTGAGAAACTGCTCTGTGTTCTGTGAATTCATCTCACAGAGTTACATCTTTCCCTTCAAGAAGCCTTTCGCTATGACTGTTCTTGTGTAATTGGGAAAGGGATACTTGGAAGCCCATAGAGGGCTATGGTGAAAAAGGAAGTACCTTTCGTTCAAAACTGGAAAGAAGCTTTCTGAGAAACTGCTCTGTGTTCTGTTAATTCATCTCACAGAGTTACATCTTTCCCTTCAAGAAGCCTTTCGCTAAGGCTGTTCTTGTGGAATTGGCAAAGGGATATTTGGAAGCCCTTAGAGGGCTACGGTGAAAAAGGAAATATCTTCCGTTCAAAACTGGAAAGAAGCTTTCTGAGAAACTGCTCTGTGTTCTGTTAATTCACCTCACAGAGTTACATCTTTCCCCTCAAGAAGCCTTTCGCTAAGGCTGTTCTTGTGAAATTGGCAAATTGATATTTGGAAGCCCATAGAGGGCTATGGTGAAAAAGGAAATATCTTCCGTTCAAAACTGGAAAGAAGCTTTCTGAGAAACTGCTCTGTGTTCTGTGAATTCATCTCACAGAGTTACATCTTTCCCTTCAAGAAGCCTTTCGCTAAGGCTGTTCTTGTGGAATTGGCAAAGGGATATTTCGAAGCCCATAGATGGCTATGGTGAAAAAGGAAATATCTTCCGTTCAAAACTGGAAAGAAGCTTTCTGAGAAACTCCTCTGTGTTCTGTAAATTCATCTCACAGAGTTACATCTTTCCCTTCAAGTAGCCTTTCGCTAAGGCTGTTCTTGTGGAATTGGCAAAGGGATATTTGGAAACCCATAGAGGGCTATGGTGAAAAAGGAAATATCTTCCGTTGAAAACTGGAAAGAAGCTTTCTGAGAAACTGCTCTGTGTTCTGTTAATTCATCTCACAGAGTTACAACTTTCCCTTCAAGAAGCCTTTCTCTAAGGATGTTCTTGTGGAATTGGCAAAGGGATATTTGGAAGCCCATAGAGGGCTATGGTGAAAAAGGAAATATCTTCCATTCAAAACTGGAAAGAAGCTTTCTGAGAAACTGCTCTGTGTTCTCTTAATTCATCTCACAAGGTTACATATTTCCCTTCAAGAAGCCTTTCGCTAAGCCTGTTCTTGTGGAATGGGCAAAGGGATATTTGGAAGCCCATAGAGGGCTATGGTGAAAAAGGAAATATCTTCCGTTCAAAACCGGAAAGAAGCTTTCTGAGAAACTGCTCTGTGTTCTCTTAATTCATCTCACAGAGTTGCATCTTTCCCTTCAAGAAGCCTTTCGCTAAGGATGTTCTTGTGGAATTGGCAAAGGGATATTTGGAAGACGAGGGAGGGCTATGCTGAATAAGGAAATATCTTCCGTTCAAAACTGGAAAGAAGCTTTCTGAGAAACTGCTCTGTGATCTGTTAATTCAAATCAGAGAGTTACATCTTTAACATCAAGAAGACTTTCGCTAAGGCTTTTCTTGTGGAATAGGCAAAGGGATTTGGAAGCCCATAGACGGCTACGGTGAAAAAGGACATATCTTCCGTTCAAAACGGGAAAGAAGCTGTCTGAGAAACTGCTCTGTGTTCTGTTAATTCATCTCACAGAGTTACATCTTTCCCTTCAAGAAGCCTTTCGCTAAGGCTGTTCTTGTGGAATTGGCAAAGGGTTATTTGGAAGCCCCTAAAGGGCTATGGTGAAAAAGGAAATATCTTCCGTTCAAAACTGTAAGAAAAGCTTTCTGAGAAACTGCTCTGTGTTCTATTAATTCATCTCACAGAGTTACATCTTTCCCTTCAAGAAGCCTTTCGCTAAGGCTGTTCTTGTGGAATTGGGAAAGGGATACTTGGAAGCCCATAGAAGGCTATGGTCAAAAAGGAAGTACCTTTCGTTCAAAACTGGAAAGAAGCTTTCTGAGAAACTGCTCTGTGTTCTGTTAATTCATTTCACAGAGTTACATCTTTCCCTTCATGAAGCCTTTCGCTAAGGCTGTTCTTGTGGAATTGGCAAAGGGATATTTGGAAGCCCATAGAGGGCTACGGTGAAAAAGGAATTATCTTCCGTTCAAAACTGGAAAGAAGCTTTCTGAGAAACTGCTCTGTGTTCTGTTAATTCATCTCACAGAGTTACATCTTTCCCCTCAAGAAACCTTTCGCTAACGCTGTTCTTGTGAAATTGGCAAACTGATATTTGGAAGCCCATAGAGGGCTATGGTGAAAAAGGAAATATCTTCCGTTCAAAACTGGAAAGAAGCTTTCTGAGAAACTGCTCTGTGTTCTGTTAATTCAACTCACAGAGTTACATCTTTCCCTTCAAGAAGCCTTTCGCTAAGGCTGTTCTTGTTTAATTGGCAAAGGGATATTTCGATGCCCATAGATGGCTACGGTGAAAGAGATAATATCTTCCGTTCAAAACTGGAAAGAAGCTTTCTGAGAAACTGCCCTGTGTTCTGTAAATTCATCTCACAGAGTTACATCTTTCCCTTCAAGAAGCATTTCGCTAAGGCTGTTCTTGTGGAATTGGCAAAGGGATATTTGGAAGCCCATAGAGGGCTATGGTGAAAAAGGAAATATCTTCCATTCAAAACTGGAAAGAAGCTTTCTGAGAAACTGCTCTGAGTTCTGTTAATTCATCTCACAGAGTTACATCTTGCCCTTAAAGAAGCCTTTAGCTAAGGTTGTTCTTGTGGAATTGGCAAAGGGATATTTGGAAGCCCATAGAGGGCTATGGTGGAAAAGGAAATATCTTCCGTTCAAAACTGGAAAGAAGCTTTCTGAGAAACTGCTCTGTGTTCTTTTAATTCATCACACAGAGATACATCTTTCCCTTCAAGAAGCCTTTCGCTAAGGCTGTTCTTGTGGAATTGGCAAAGGGATATTTGGAAGCCCATAGAGGGCTACGGTGAAAAAAGAAATATCTTCCGTTCAAAACTGGAAAGAAGCTTTCTGAGAAACTGCTCTGTGTTCTGTTAATTCATCTCACAGAGTTACATCTTTCCCTTCAAGGAGCCTTTCGCTAAGGCTGTTCTTGTGGAATTGGCAAAGGGATATTTGGAAGCCCATAGATGGCTATGGTGAAAAAGGAAATATCTTCCGTTCAAAACTGGAAGGAAGCTTTCTGAGAAACTGCTCTGTGTTCTGTTAATTCATCTCACAGAGTTACATCTTTCCCTTCAAGAAGTCTTTCGCTAAGGCTGTTCTTGTGGAATTGGAAAAGGGATATTTGGAAGCCCATAGAGGGCTATGGTGAAAAAGGAAATATCTTCCGTTCAAAACGGGAAAGAAGCTTTCTGAGAAACTGCTCTGTGTTCTGTTAATTCATCTCAAAGAGTTACATCTTTCCCTTCAAGAAGACTTTCTCTAAGGATGTTCTTGTGGAATTGGCAAAGGGATATTTGGAAGCCCATAGAGGGCTATGTGAAAAAGGAAATATCTTCCGTTCAAAACTGGAAAGAAGCTTTCTGAGAAACTGCTCTGTGTTATGTTAATTCATAACACAGAGTTACATCTTTCCCTTTTAGAAGCCTTTCGTTAATGCTGTTCTTGTGGAATTGGCAAAGGGATATTTGGAAGCCCATAGAGGGCTATGGTGAAAAAGGAATTTTCTTCCGTTCAAAACTGGAAAGAAGCTTTCTGAGAAACTGCTCTGTGTTCTGTGAATTCATCTCACAGAGTTACATCTTTCCCTTCAAGAAGCCTTTCGCTAAGGCTGTTCTTGTGGAATTGGCAAAGGGATATTTGGAAGCCCATAGAGGGCTATGGTGAAAAAGGAAATACCTTCCGTTCAAAACTGGAAAGAAGCTTTCTTAGAAACTGCTCTGTGTTCTGTGAATTCATCTCACAGAGTTACATCTTTCCCTTCAAGAAGCCTTTCGCTAAGACTGTTCTTGTGGAATTGGGAAAGGGATACTTGGAAGCCCATAGAGGGCTATGGTGAAAAAGGAAGTACCTTTCGTTCAAAACTGGAAAGAAGCTTTCTGAGAAACTGCTCTGTGTTCTGTTAATTCATCTCACAGAGTTACATCTTTCCCTTCAAGAAGCCTTTCGCTAAGGCTGTTCTTGTGGAATTGGCAATGGGATATTTGGAAGCCCATAGAGGGCTACGGTGAAAAAGGAAATATCTTCCGTTCAAAACTGGAAAGAAGCTTTCTGAGAAACTGCTCTGTGTTCTGTTAATTAACCTCACAGAGTTACATCTTTCCCCTCAAGAAGCCTTTCGCTAAGGCTGTTCTTGTGAAATTGGCAAATTGATATTTGGAAGCCCATAGAGGGCTATGGTGAAAAAGGATATATCTTCCGTTCAAAACTGGAAAGAAGCTTTCTGAGAAACTGCTCTGTGTTCTGTAAATTCATCTCACAGAGTTACATCTTTCCTTCAAGTAGCCTTTCGCTAAGGCTGTTCTTGTGGAATTGGCAAAGGGATATTTGGAAACCCATAGAGGGCTATGGTGAAAAAGGAAATATCTTCCGTTCAAAACTGGAAAGAAGCTTTCTGAGAAACTGCTCTCTGTTCTGTTAATTCATCACACAGAGTTACATCTTTCCCTTTAAGAAGCCATTCGCTAAGGCTGTTCTTGTGGAATTGGCAAAGGGATATTTGGAAGCCCATAGAGGGCTATGGTGAAAAAGGAAATAACTTCCGTTCAAAACTGGAAGTAAGCTTTCTGAGAAACTGCTCTGTGTTCTGTTAATTCATCTCACAGAGTTACATCTTTCCCTTTTAGAAGCCTTTTGCTAAGGCTGTTCTTGTGGAATTGGCAAAGGGATATTTGGAAGCCCCTAGAGGGCTATGGTGAAAAAGGAAATATCTTCCGTTGAAAACTGGAAAGAAGCTTTCTGAGAAACTGCTCTGTGTTCTGTTAATTCATCTCACAGAGTTACAACTTTCCCTTCAAGAAACCTTTCGCTAAGGCTGTTCTTGTGGAATTGGCAAAGGGATATTTGGAAGCCCATAGAGGGCTATGGTGAAAAAGGAAATATCTTCCATTCAAAACTGGAAAGAAGCTTTCTGAGAAACTGCTCTGTGTTCTGTTAATTCATCTCACAGAGTTACATCTTTCCCTTCAAGAAGCCTTTCGCTAAGGCTGTTCTTGTGGAATTGGCAAAGGGATATTTGGAAGCCCTTAGAGGGCTATGGTGAAAAAGGAAATACCTTCCGTTCAAAACTGGAAAGAAGCTTTCTGAGAAACTGCTCTGTGTTCTGTGAATTCATCTCACAGAGTTACATCTTTCCCTTCAAGAAGCCTTTCGCTAAGGCTGTTCTTGTGGAATTGGCAAAGGGATATTTGGAAGCCCATAGAGGGCTATGGTGGAAAAGGAAATATCTTCCGTTCAAAACTGGAAACAAGTTTTCAGAGAAACTGCTCTGTGTTCTGTTAATTCATCTCACAGAGTTTCATCTTTCCCTTCAAGAAGCCTATCTCTAAACCTGTTCTTGTGGAATTGGCAAAGGGATATTTGGAAGCCCATAGAGGGCTACGGTGAAAAAGGAAATATCTTCCGTTCAATACTGGAAAGAAGCTTTCTGAGAAACTGCTCTGTGTTCTGTTAATTAATCTGACAGAGTTACATCTTTCCCTTCAAGGAGCCTTTCGCTAAGGCTGTTCTTGTGGAATTGGCAAAGGGATATTTGGAAGCCCTTAGAGGGCTATGGTGAAAAAGGAAATATCTTCCGTTCAAAACTGGAAGGAATCTTTCTGAGAAACTGCTCTGTGTTCTGTTAATTCATCGCACAGAGTTACAACTTTTCCTTCAAGAAGTCTTTCGCTAAGGCTGTTCTTGTTGAATTGGCAAATGATATTTGGAAGCCCATAGAGGGCTATGGTGAAAAAGGAAATATCTTCCGTTCAAAACTGGAAAGAAGCTTTCTGAGAAACTGCTCTGTGTTCTGTTAATTCATCTCACAGGGTTACATCTTGCCCTTCAAGAAGCCTTTCGCTAAGGCTGTTCTTGTGGAATTGGCAAAGGGATATATGGAAGCTCATAGAGGGCTTGGTGAAAAAGGAAATATCTTCCATTCAAAACTGGAAAGAAACTTTCTGAGAAACTGCTCTGTGTTCTGTGAATTCATCTCACAGAGTTACATCTTTCCCTTCAAGAAGCCTTTCGCTAAGACTGTTCTTGTGGAATTGGGAAAGGGATACTTGGAAGCCCATAGAGGGCTATGGTGAAAAAGGAAGTACCTTTCGTTCAAAACTGGAAAGAAGCTTTCTGAGAAACTGCTCTGTGTTCTGTTAATTCATCTCACAGAGTTACATCTTTCCCTTCAAGAAGCCTTTCGCTAAGGCTGTTCTTGTGGAATTGGCAAAGGGATATTTGGAAGCCCATAGAGGGCTACGGTGAAAAAGGAAATATCTTCCGTTCAAAACTGGAAAGAAGCTTTCTGAGAAACTGCTCTGTGTTCTGTTAATTCACCTCACAGAGTTACATCTTTCCCCTCAAGAAGCCTTTCGCTAAGGCTGTTCATGTGAAATTGGCAAATTGATATTTGGAAGCCCATAGAGGGCTACGGTGAAAAAGGAAATATCTTCCGTTCAAAACTGGAAAGAATCTTTCTGAGAAACTGCTCTGTGTTCTGTTAATTCAAATCACAGAGTTACATCTTTAACATCAAGAAGACTTTCGCTAAGGCTTTTCTTGTTGAATAGGCAAAGGGATTTGGAAGCCCATAGACGGCTACGGTGAAAAAGGACATATCTTCCGTTCAAAACGGGAAAGAAGCTTTCTGAGAAACTGCTCTGTGTTCTGTTAATTCATCTCACAGAGTTACATCTTTCCCTTCAAGAAGCCTTTCGCTAAGGCTGTTCTTGTGGAATTGGCAAAGGGTTATTTGGAAGCACCTAGAGGGCTATGGTGAAAAAGGAAATATCTTCCGTTCAAAACTGTAAAAAAATCTTTCTGAGAAACTGCTCTGTGTTCTATTAATTCATCTCACAGAGTTACATCTTTCCCTTCAAGAAGCCTTTCGCTAAGGCTGTTCTTGTGGAATTGGGAAAGGGATACTTGGAAGCCCATAGAAGGCTATGGTCAAAAAGGAAGTACCTTTCGTTCAAAACTGGAAAGAAGCTTTCTGAGAAACTGCTCTGTGTTCTGTTAATTCATTTCACAGAGTTACATCTTTCCCTTCATGAAGCCTTTCGCTAAGGCTGTTCTTGTGGAATTGGCAAAGGGATATTTGGAAGCCCATAGAGGGCTATGGTGAAAAAGGAAATACCTTCCGTTCAAAACTGGAAAGAAGCTTTCTGAGAAACTGCTCTGTGTTCTGTTAATTCATCTCACAGAGTTACATCTTTCCCTTCAAGAAGCCTTTTGCTAAACCTGTTCTTGTGGAATTGGCAAAGGTATATTTGGAAGCCCATAGAGGGCTACGGTGAAAAAGGAAATATCTTCCGTTCAATACTGGAAAGAAGCTTTCTGAGAAACTGCTCTGTGTTCTGTTAATTCATCTGACAGAGTTACATCTTTCCCTTCAAGGAGCCTTTCGCTAAGGCTGTTCTTGTGGAATTGGCAAAGGGATATTTGGAAGCCCATAGAGGGCTATGGTGAAAAAGGAAATATCTTCCGTTCAAAACTGGAAGGAATCTTTCTGAGAAACTGCTCTGTGTTCTGTTAATTCATCGCACAGAGTTACATTTTTTCCTTCAAGAAGTCTTTCGCTAAGGCTGTTCTTGTTGAATTGGCAAATGATATTTGGAAGCCCATAGAGGGCTATGGTGAAAAAGGAAATATCTTCCGTTCAAAAGTGGAAAGAAGCTTTCTGAGAAACTGCTCTGTGTTCTGTTAATTCATCACACAGAGATACATCTTTCCCTTCAAGAAGCCTTTCGCTAAGGCTGTTCTTGTGGAATTGGCAAAGGGATATTTGGAAGCCCATAGAGGGCTATGGTGAAAAAAGAAATATCTTCCGTTCAAAACTGGAAAGAAGGTTTCTGAGAAACTGCTCTGTGTTCTGTGAATTCATCTCAGAGAGTTACATCTTTCACTTCAAGAAGCCTTTCGCTAAGGCTGTTCTTGTGGAATTGGCAAAGGGATATTTGGAAGCCCATAGAGGGCTTTGGTGAAAAAGGAAATATCTTCCGTTCAAAACTGGAAGGAATCTTTCTGAGAAACTGCTCTGTGTTCTGTTAATTCATCGCACAGAGTTACAACTTTTCCTTCAAGAAGTCTTTCGCTAAGGCTGTTCTTGTTGAATTGGCAAATGATATTTGGAAGCCCATAGAGGGCTATGGTGAAAAAGGAAATATCTTCCGTTCAAAACTGGAAAGAAGCTTTCTGAGAAACTGCTCTGTGTTCTGTTAATTCATCTCACAGGGTTACATCTTGCCCTTCAAGAAGCCTTTCGCTAAGGCTGTTCTTGTGGAATTGGCAAAGGGATATATGGAAGCTCATAGAGGGCTTGGTGAAAAAGGAAATATCTTCCATTCAAAACTGGAAAGAAACTTTCTGAGAAACTGCTCTGTGTTCTGTGAATTCATCTCACAGAGTTACATCTTTCCCTTCAAGAAGCCTTTCGCTAAGACTGTTCTTGTGTAATTGGGAAAGGGATACTTGGAAGCCCATAGAGGGCTATGGTGAAAAAGGAAGTACCTTTCGTTCAAAACTGGAAAGAAGCTTTCTGAGAAACTGCTCTGTGTTCTGTTAATTCATCTCACAGAGTTACATCTTTCCCTTCAAGAAGCCTTTCGCTAAGGCTGTTCTTGTGGAATTGGCAAAGGGATATTTGGAAGCCCATAGAGGGCTACGGTGAAAAAGGAAATATCTTCCGTTCAAAACTGGAAAGAAGCTTTCTGAGAAACTGCTCTGTGTTCTGTTAATTCACCTCACAGAGTTACATCTTTCCCCTCAAGAAGCCTTTCGCTAAGGCTGTTCATGTGAAATTGGCAAATTGATATTTGGAAGCCCATAGAGGGCTACGGTGAAAAAGGAAATATCTTCCGTTCAAAACTGGAAAGAATCTTTCTGAGAAACTGCTCTGTGTTCTGTTAATTCAAATCACAGAGTTACATCTTTAACATCAAGAAGACTTTCGCTAAGGCTTTTCTTGTTGAATAGGCAAAGGGATTTGGAAGCCCATAGACGGCTACGGTGAAAAAGGACATATCTTCCGTTCAAAACGGGAAAGAAGCTTTCTGAGAAACTGCTCTGTGTTCTGTTAATTCATCTCACAGAGTTACATCTTTCCCTTCAAGAAGCCTTTCGCTAAGGCTGTTCTTGTGGAATTGGCAAAGGGTTATTTGGAAGCACCTAGAGGGCTATGGTGAAAAAGGAAATATCTTCCGTTCAAAACTGTAAAAAAATCTTTCTGAGAAACTGCTCTGTGTTCTATTAATTCATCTCACAGAGTTACATCTTTCCCTTCAAGAAGCCTTTCGCTAAGGCTGTTCTTGTGGAATTGGGAAAGGGATACTTGGAAGCCCATAGAAGGCTATGGTCAAAAAGGAAGTACCTTTCGTTCAAAACTGGAAAGAAGCTTTCTGAGAAACTGCTCTGTGTTCTGTTAATTCATTTCACAGAGTTACATCTTTCCCTTCATGAAGCCTTTCGCTAAGGCTGTTCTTGTGGAATTGGCAAAGGGATATTTGGAAGCCCATAGAGGGCTATGGTGAAAAAGGAAATACCTTCCGTTCAAAACTGGAAAGAAGCTTTCTGAGAAACTGCTCTGTGTTCTGTTAATTCATCTCACAGAGTTACATCTTTCCCTTCAAGAAGCCTTTTGCTAAACCTGTTCTTGTGGAATTGGCAAAGGTATATTTGGAAGCCCATAGAGGGCTACGGTGAAAAAGGAAATATCTTCCGTTCAATACTGGAAAGAAGCTTTCTGAGAAACTGCTCTGTGTTCTGTTAATTCATCTGACAGAGTTACATCTTTCCCTTCAAGGAGCCTTTCGCTAAGGCTGTTCTTGTGGAATTGGCAAAGGGATATTTGGAAGCCCATAGAGGGCTATGGTGAAAAAGGAAATATCTTCCGTTCAAAACTGGAAGGAATCTTTCTGAGAAACTGCTCTGTGTTCTGTTAATTCATCGCACAGAGTTACATTTTTTCCTTCAAGAAGTCTTTCGCTAAGGCTGTTCTTGTTGAATTGGCAAATGATATTTGGAAGCCCATAGAGGGCTATGGTGAAAAAGGAAATATCTTCCGTTCAAAAGTGGAAAGAAGCTTTCTGAGAAACTGCTCTGTGTTCTGTTAATTCATCACACAGAGATACATCTTTCCCTTCAAGAAGCCTTTCGCTAAGGCTGTTCTTGTGGAATTGGCAAAGGGATATTTGGAAGCCCATAGAGGGCTATGGTGAAAAAAGAAATATCTTCCGTTCAAAACTGGAAAGAAGGTTTCTGAGAAACTGCTCTGTGTTCTGTGAATTCATCTCAGAGAGTTACATCTTTCACTTCAAGAAGCCTTTCGCTAAGGCTGTTCTTGTGGAATTGGCAAAGGGATATTTGGAAGCCCATAGAGGGCTTTGGTGAAAAAGGAAATATCTTCCGTTCAAAACTGGAAGGAATCTTTCTGAGAAACTGCTCTGTGTTCTGTTAATTCATCGCACAGAGTTACAACTTTTCCTTCAAGAAGTCTTTCGCTAAGGCTGTTCTTGTTGAATTGGCAAATGATATTTGGAAGCCCATAGAGGGCTATGGTGAAAAAGGAAATATCTTCCGTTCAAAACTGGAAAGAAGCTTTCTGAGAAACTGCTCTGTGTTCTGTTAATTCATCTCACAGGGTTACATCTTGCCCTTCAAGAAGCCTTTCGCTAAGGCTGTTCTTGTGGAATTGGCAAAGGGATATATGGAAGCTCATAGAGGGCTTGGTGAAAAAGGAAATATCTTCCATTCAAAACTGGAAAGAAACTTTCTGAGAAACTGCTCTGTGTTCTGTGAATTCATCTCACAGAGTTACATCTTTCCCTTCAAGAAGCCTTTCGCTAAGACTGTTCTTGTGGAATTGGGAAAGGGATACTTGGAAGCCCATAGAGGGCTATGGTGAAAAAGGAAGTACCTTTCGTTCAAAACTGGAAAGAAGCTTTCTGAGAAACTGCTCTGTGTTCTGTTAATTCATCTCACAGAGTTACATCTTTCCCTTCAAGAAGCCTTTCGCTAAGGCTGTTCTTGTGGAATTGGCAAAGGGATATTTGGAAGCCCATAGAGGGCTACGGTGAAAAAGGAAATATCTTCCGTTCAAAACTGGAAAGAAGCTTTCTGAGAAACTGCTCTGTGTTCTGTTAATTCACCTCACAGAGTTACATCTTTCCCCTCAAGAAGCCTTTCGCTAAGGCTGTTCATGTGAAATTGGCAAATTGATATTTGGAAGCCCATAGAGGGCTACGGTGAAAAAGGAAATATCTTCCGTTCAAAACTGGAAAGAATCTTTCTGAGAAACTGCTCTGTGTTCTGTTAATTCAAATCACAGAGTTACATCTTTAACATCAAGAAGACTTTCGCTAAGGCTTTTCTTGTTGAATAGGCAAAGGGATTTGGAAGCCCATAGACGGCTACGGTGAAAAAGGACATATCTTCCGTTCAAAACGGGAAAGAAGCTTTCTGAGAAACTGCTCTGTGTTCTGTTAATTCATCTCACAGAGTTACATCTTTCCCTTCAAGAAGCCTTTCGCTAAGGCTGTTCTTCTGGAATTGGCAAAGGGTTATTTGGAAGCACCTAGAGGGCTATGGTGAAAAAGGAAATATCTTCCGTTCAAAACTGTAAAAAAATCTTTCTGAGAAACTGCTCTGTGTTCTATTAATTCATCTCACAGAGTTACATCTTTCCCTTCAAGAAGCCTTTCGCTAAGGCTGTTCTTGTGGAATTGGGAAAGGGATACTTGGAAGCCCATAGAAGGCTATGGTCAAAAAGGAAGTACCTTTCGTTCAAAACTGGAAAGAAGCTTTCTGAGAAACTGCTCTGTGTTCTGTTAATTCATTTCACAGAGTTACATCTTTCCCTTCATGAAGCCTTTCGCTAAGGCTGTTCTTGTGGAATTGGCAAAGGGATATTTGGAAGCCCATAGAGGGCTATGGTGAAAAAGGAAATACCTTCCGTTCAAAACTGGAAAGAAGCTTTCTGAGAAACTGCTCTGTGTTCTGTTAATTCATCTCACAGAGTTACATCTTTCCCTTCAAGAAGCCTTTTGCTAAACCTGTTCTTGTGGAATTGGCAAAGGTATATTTGGAAGCCCATAGAGGGCTACGGTGAAAAAGGAAATATCTTCCGTTCAATACTGGAAAGAAGCTTTCTGAGAAACTGCTCTGTGTTCTGTTAATTCATCTGACAGAGTTACATCTTTCCCTTCAAGGAGCCTTTCGCTAAGGCTGTTCTTGTGGAATTGGCAAAGGGATATTTGGAAGCCCATAGAGGGCTATGGTGAAAAAGGAAATATCTTCCGTTCAAAACTGGAAGGAATCTTTCTGAGAAACTGCTCTGTGTTCTGTTAATTCATCGCACAGAGTTACATTTTTTCCTTCAAGAAGTCTTTCGCTAAGGCTGTTCTTGTTGAATTGGCAAATGATATTTGGAAGCCCATAGAGGGCTATGGTGAAAAAGGAAATATCTTCCGTTCAAAAGTGGAAAGAAGCTTTCTGAGAAACTGCTCTGTGTTCTGTTAATTCATCACACAGAGATACATCTTTCCCTTCAAGAAGCCTTTCGCTAAGGCTGTTCTTGTGGAATTGGCAAAGGGATATTTGGAAGCCCATAGAGGGCTATGGTGAAAAAAGAAATATCTTCCGTTCAAAACTGGAAAGAAGGTTTCTGAGAAACTGCTCTGTGTTCTGTGAATTCATCTCAGAGAGTTACATCTTTCACTTCAAGAAGCCTTTCGCTAAGGCTGTTCTTGTGGAATTGGCAAAGGGATATTTGGAAGCCCATAGAGGGCTTTGGTGAAAAAGGAAATATCTTCCGTTCAAAACTGGAATGAAGCTTTCTGAGAAACTGCTCTGTGTTCTGTTAACTCATCTCACAGAGTTACATCTTTCCCTTCAAGAAGCCTTTCGCTAAGGCTGTTCTTGTGGAATTGGCAAAGGGATATTTGGAAGCCCATAGAGGGCTATGGCGAAAAAGGAAATATCTTCCGTTCAAAACGGGAAAGAAGCTTTCTGAGAAACTGCTCTGTGTTCTGTTAATTCATCTCACAGAGTTACAACTTTCCCTTCAAGAAGCCTTTCGCTAAGGCTGTTCTTGTGGAATGGGAAAAGGGATATTTGGAAGCCCATAGAGGGCTATGGTGAAAAAGGAAATATCTTCCGTTGAAAACCGGAAAGAAGCTTTCTGAGAAACTGCTCTGTGTTCTGTTAATTCATCTCACAGAGTTACATCTTTCCCTTCAAGAAGCCTTTCGCTAAGGATGTTCTTGTGGAATTGGCAAATTGATATTTGGAAGACGAGGGAGGGCTATGCTGAATAAGGAAATATCTTCCGTTCAAAACTGGAAAGAAGCTTTCTGAGAAACTGCTCTGTGTTCTGTTAATTCATCTCACAGAGTTACACCTTTAACTTCAAGAAGACTTTCGCTAAGGCTTTTCTTGTGGAATAGGCAAAGGGATTTGGAAGCCCATAGACGGCTACGGTGAAAAAGGACATATCTTCCGTTCAAAACGGGAAAGAAGCTTTCTGAGAAACTGCTCTGTGTTCTGTTAATTCATCTCACAGAGTTACATCTTTCCCTTCAAGAAGCCTTTCGCTAAGGCTGTTCTTGTGGAATTGGGAAAGGGATACTTGGAAGCCCATAGAAGGCTATGGTCAAAAAGAAGTACCTTTCGTTCAAAACTGGAAAGAAGCTTTCTGAGAAACTGCTCTGTGTTCTGTTAATTCATTTCACAGAGTTACATCTTTCCCTTCATGAAGCCTTTCGCTAAGGCTGTTCTTGTGGAATTGGCAAAGGGATATTTGGAAGCCCATAGAGGGCTATGGTGAAAAAGGAAATACCTTCCGTTCAAAACTGGAAAGAAGCTTTCTGAGAAACTGCTCTGTGTACTGTGAATTCATCTCACAGAGTTACATCTTTCCCTTCAAGAAGCCTTTCGCTAAGGCTGTTCTTGTGGAATTGGCAAAGGGATATTTGGAAGCCCATAGAGGGCTATGGTGAAAAAGGAAATATCTTCCGTTCAAAACTGGAAAGAAGCTTTCTGAAAAACTGCACGGTGTTCTGTTAATTCATCTCACAGAGTTACATCTTTCCCTTCAAGAAGCCTTTCCCTAAGGCTGTTCTTGTGGAATTGGCAAAGGGATATTTGGAAGCCCATAGAGGGCTATGGTGAAAAAGGAAATATCTTCCGTTCAAAACAGAGGGAATCTTTCTGAGAAACTGCTCGGTGTTCTGTTAATTCATCTCACAGAGTTACATCTTTCCCTTCAAGAAGCCTTTCGCTAAGGCTGTTCTTGTGGAATTGGCAAAGGGATATTTGGAAGCCCCTAGAGGGGTATGGTGAAAAAGGAAATATCTTCCTTTCAAAACTGGAAAAAAGCTTTCTAAGAAACTGCTCTGTGTTCTATTAATACATCTCACAGAGTTACATCTTTCCCTTCAAGAAGCCCTTCGCTAAGGCTGTTCTTGTGGAAATGGCAAAGGGATACTTGGAAGCCCATAGAAGGCTATGGTGAAAAAGGAAGTACCTTTCGTGCAAAACTGGAAAGAAGCTTTCTGAGAAACTGCTCTGTGTTCTGTTAATTCATTTCACAGAGTTACATCTTGCCCTTCAAGGAGCCTTTCGCTAAGGCTGTTCCTGTGGAATTGGCAAAGGGATATTTGGAAGCCCATAGAGGGCTATGGTGAAAAAGGAAATACAATCCGTTCAAAACTGGAAAGACGCTTTCAGAGAAACTGCTCTGTGTTCTGTTAATTCATCTCAGAGAGTTACATCTTTCCCTTCAAGAAGCCTTTCGCTAAGGCTGTTCTTTTGCAATTGGCAAAGGGATATTTGGAAGCCCATAGAGGGCTATGGTGAAAAAGGAAATATCTTCCGTTCAAAACTGGAAAGAAGCTTTCTGAGAAACTGCTCTGTGTTCTGTGAATTCATCTCACAGAGTTACATCTTTCCCTTCAAGAAGCCTTTCGCTAAGGCTGTTCTTGTGGAATTGGCAAAGGGATATTTGGAAGCCCATAGACGGCTATGGTGAAAAAGGAAAAACCTTCCGTTCAAAACTGGAAAGAAGCTTTCTGAGAAACTGCTCTGTGTTCTGTTAATTCATCTCACAGGGTTACATCTTTCCCTTCAAGAAGACTTTGGCTAAGGCTGTTCTTGTGGAATTGGCAAAGGGATATTTGGAAGCCCATAGAGGGCTATGGTGAAAAAGGAAATATCTTCCATTCAAAACTGGAAAGAAGCTTTCTGAGAAACTGCTCTGAGTTCTGTTAATTCATCTCACAGAGTTACATCTTGCCCTTCAAGAAGCCTTTCGCTAAGGCTCTTCTTGTGGAATTGGCAAAGGGATATTTGGAAGCCCATAGAGGGCTATGGTGGAAAAGGAAATATCTTCCGTTCAAAACTGGAAAGAAGCTTTCTGAGAAACTGCTCTGTGTTCTTTTAATTCATCACACAGAGATACATCTTTCCCTTCAAGAAGCCTTTCGCTAAGGCTGTTCTTGTGGAATTGGCAAAGGGATATTTGGAAGCCCATAGAGGGCTATGGTGAAAAAAGAAATATCTTCCGTTCAAAACTGGAAAGAAGCTTTCTGAGAAACTGCTCTGTGTTCTGTTAATTCATCTCACAGAGTTACATCTTTGCCTTCAAGAAGCCTTTCGCTAAGGCTGTTCTTGTGGAATTGGCAAAGGGATATTTGGAAGCCCATAGAGGGCTTTGGTGAAAAAGGAAATATCTTCCGTTCAAAACTGGAAGGAAGCTTTCTGAGAAACTGCTCTGTGTTCTGTTAATTCATCTACAGAGTTACATCTTTCCCTTCAAGAAGCCTTTCGCTAAGGCTGTTCTTGTGGAATTGGCAAAGGGATATTTGGAAGCCCATAGAGGGCTATGGTGAAAAAGGAAATATCTTCCGTTCAAAACGGGAAAGAAGCTTTCTGAGTAACTGCTCTGTGTTCTCTTAATTCATCTCAAAGAGTTACATCTTTTCCTTCAAGAAGCCTTTCTCTAAGGATGTTCTTGTGGAATTCGCAAAGGGATATTTGGAAGCCCATAGAGGGCTGTGTGAAAAAGGAAATATCTTCCGTTCAAAACTGGAAAGAAGCTTTCTGAGAAACTGCTCTGTGTTCTGTTAATTCATCACACAGAGTTACATGTTTCCCTTTTAGAAGACTTTCGCTAATGCTGTTCTTTTGGAATTGGCAAAGGGATATTTGGAAGCCCATAGAGGGCTATGGTGAAAAAGGAATTATCTTCCGTTCAAAACTGGAAAGAAGCTTTCTGAGAAACTGCTCTGTGTTCTGTTAATTCATCTCACAGAGTTACATCTTTCCCTTCAAGAAGCCTTTCGCTAAGGCTGTTCTTGTGGAATTGGCAAAGGGATATTTGGAAGCCCATAGAGGGCTATGGTGAAAAAGGAAATACCTTCCGTTCAAAACTGGAAAGAAGCTTTCTGAGAAACTGCTCTGTGTTCTGTTAATTCATCTCACAGAGTTACATCTTTCCCTTCAAGAAGCCTTTCGCTAAGGCTGTTCTTGTGGAATTGGCAAAGGGATATTTGGAAGCCCATAGAGGGCTATGGTGGAAAAGGAAATATCTTCCGTTCAAAACTGGAAACAAGTTTTCTGAGAAACTGCTCTGTGTTCTGTTAATTCATCTCACAGAGTTTCATCTTTCCCTTCAAGAAGCCTTTCTCTAAACCTGTTCTTGTGGAATTGGCAAAGGGATATTTGGAAGCCCATAGAGGGCTACGGTGAAAAAGGAAATATCTTCCGTTCAATACTGGAAAGAAGCTTTCTGAGAAACTGCTCTGTGTTCTGTTAATTCATCTGACAGAGTTACATCTTTCCCTTCAAGGAGCCTTTCGCTAAGGCTGTTCTTGTGGAATTGGCAAAGGGATATTTGGAAGCCCTTAGAGGGCTATGTTGAAAAAGGAAATATCTTCCGTTCAAAACTGGAAGGAATCTTTCTAGGAAACTGCTCTGTGTTCTGTTAATTCATCGCACAGAGTTACATCTTTTCCTTCAAGAAGTCTTTCGCTAAGGCTGTTCTTGTTGAATTGGCAAATGATATTTGGAAGCCCATAGAGGGCTATGGTGAAAAAGGAAGTACCTTTCGTTCAAAACTGGAAAGAAGCTTTCTGAGAAACTGCTCTGTGTTCTGTTAATTCATCTCACAGAGTTACATCTTTCCCTTTAAGAAGCCTTTCGCTAAGGCTGTTCTTGTGGAATTGGCAAAGGGATATTTGGAAACCCATAGAGGGCTATGGTGAAAAAGGAAATATCTTCCGTTCAAAACTGGAAGTAAGCTTTCTGAGAAACTGCTCTGTGTTCTGTTAATTCATCTCACAGAGTTACATCTTTCCCTTTTAGAAGCCTTTCGCTAAGGCTGTTCTTGTGGAATTGGCAAAGGGATATTTGGAAGCCCATAGAGGGCTATGGTGAAAAAGGAAATATCTTCCGTTGAAAACTGGAAAGAAGCTTTCTGAGAAACTGCTCTGTGTTCTGTTAATTCATCTCTCAGAGTTACAACTTTCCCTTCAAGAAACCTTTCGCTAAGGCTGTTCTTGTGGAATTGGCAAAGGGATATTTGGAAGCCCATAGAGGGCTATGGTGAAAAAGGAAATATCTTCCATTCAATACTGGAAAGAAGCTTTCTCAGAAACTGCTCTGTGTTCTCTTAATTAATCTCACAGAGTTACATATTTCCCTTCAAGAAGCCCTTCGCTAAGCCTGTTCTTGTGGAATTGGCAAAGGGATATTTGGAAGCCCTTAGAGGGCTATGGTGAAAAAGGAAATATCTTCCGTTCAAAACCGGAAAGAAGCTTTCTGAGAAACTGCTCTGTGTTCTGTTAATTCATCTCACAGAGTTGCATCTTTCCCTTCAAGAAGCCTTTCGCTAAGGATGTTCTTGTGGAATTGGCAAAGGGATATTTGGAAGACGAGGGAGGGCTATGCTGAATAAGGAAATATCTTCCGTTCAAAACTGGAAAGAAGCTTTCTGAGAAACTGCTCTGTGTTCTGTTAATTCAAATCACAGAGTTACATCTTTAACATCAAGAAGACTTTCGCTAAGGCTTTTCTTGTGGAATAGGCAAAGGGATTTGGAAGCCCATAGACGGCTACGGTGAAAAAGGACATATCTTCCGTTCAAAACGGGAAAGAAGCTTTCTGAGAAACTGCTCTGTGTTCTGTTAATTCATCTCACAGAGTTTCATCTTTCCCTTCAAGAAGACTTTCTCTAAACCTGTTCTTGTGGAATTGGCAAAGGGATATTTGGAAGCCCATAGAGGGCTACGGTGAAAAAGGAAATATCTTCCGTTCAAAACCGGAAAGAAGCTTTCTGAGAAACTGCTCTGTGTTCTGTTAATTCATCTCACAGAGTTGCATCTTTCCCTTCAAGAAGCCTTTCGCTAAGGATGTTCTTGGGGAATTGGCAAAGGGATATTTGGAAGACGAGTGAGGGCTATGCTGAATAAGGAAATATCTTCCGTTCAAAACTGGAAAGAAGCTTTCTGAGAAACTGCTCTGTGTTCTGTTAATTCAAATCACAGAGTTACATCTTTAACATCAAGAAGACTTTCGCTAAGGCTTTTCTTGTGGAATAGGCAAAGGGATTTGGAAGCCCATAGACGGCTACGGTGAAAAAGGACATATCTTCCGTTCAAAACGGGAAAGAAGCTTTCTGAGAAACTGCTGTGTGTTCTGTTAATTCATCTCACAGAGTTACATCTTTCCCTTCAAGAAGCCTTTCGCTAAGACTGTTCTTGTGGAATTGGCAAAGGGTTATTTGGAAGCCCCTAGAGGGCTATGGTGAAAAAGGAAATATCTTCCGTTCAAAACCGTAAAAAAACCTTTCTGAGAAACTGCTCTGTGTTCTATTAATTCATCTCACAGAGTTACATCTTTCCCTTCAAGAAGCCTTTCGCTAAGGCTGTTCTTGTGGAATTGGGAAAGGGATACTTGGAAGCCCATAGAAGGCTATGGTCAAAAAGGAAGTACCTTTCTTTCAAAATTGGAAAGAAGCTTTCTGAGAAACTGCTCTGTGTTCTGTTAATTCATTTCACAGAGTTACATCTTTCCCTTCATGAAACCTTTCGCTAAAGCTGTTCTTGTGGAATTGGCAAAGGGATATTTGGAAGCCCATAGAGGGCTATGGTGAAAAAGGAAATACCTTCCGTTCAAAACTGGAAAGAAGCTTTCTGAGAAACTGCTCTGTGTTCTGTTAATTCATCTCACAGTTACATCTTTCCCTTCAAGAAGCCTTTCGCTAAACCTGTTCTTGTGGAATTGGCAAAGGGATATTTGGAAGCCCATAGAGGGCTACGGTGAAAAAGGAAATATCTTCCGTTCAATACTGGAAAGAAGCTTTCTGAGAAACTGCTCTCTGTTCTGTTAATTCATCTGACAGAGTTACATCTTTCCCTTCAAGGAGCCTTTCGCTAAGGCTGTTCTTGTGGAATTGGCAAAGGGATATTTGGAAGCCCATAGAGGGCTATGGTGAAAAAGGAAATATCTTCCGTTCAAAACTGGAAGGAATCTTTCTGAGAAACTGCTCTGTGTTCTGTTAATTCATCGCACAGAGTTACATCTTTTCCTTCAAGAAGTCTTTCGCTAAGGCTGTTCTTGTGGAATTGGCAAATGATATTTGGAAGCACATAGAGGGCTATGGTGAAAAAGGAAATATCTTCCGTTCAAAACTGGAAAGAAGCTTTCTGAGAAACTGCTCTGTGTTCTGTTAATTCATCTCACAGGGTTACATCTTGCCCTTCAAGAAGCCTTTCGCTAAGGCTGTTCTTGTGGAATTGGCAAAGGGATATATGGAAGCTCATAGAGGGCTATGGTGAAAAATTAAATATCTTCCGTTCAAAACTCGAAAGAAGTTTTCTGAGAAACTGCTGTCTGTTCTGTTAATTCATCACACAGAGTTACATCTTTCCCTTCAAGAAGCCTTTCGCTAAGTCTGTTCTTGTGGAATTGGCAAAGGGATATTTGGAAGACCATAGAGGGCTATGGTGAAAAAGGAAATATCTTCCATTCAAAAGTGGAAAGAAACTTTCTGAGAAACTGCTCTGTGTTCTGTGAATTCATCTCACAGAGTTACATCTTTCCCTTCAAGAAGCCTTTCGCTAAGACTGTTCTTGTGGAATTGGGAAAGGGATACTTGGAAGCCCATAGAGGGCTATGGTGAAAAAGGAAGTACCTTTCGTTCAAAACTGGAAAGAAGCTTTCTGAGAAACTGCTCTGTGTTCTGTGAATTCATCTCACAGAGTTACATCTTTCCCTTCAAGAAGCATTTCGCTAAGGCTGTTCTTGTGGAATTGGCAAAAGGATATTTGGAAGCCCATAGAGGGCTACGGTGAAAAAGGAAATATCTTCCGTTCAAAACTGGAAAGAAGCTTTCTGAGAAACTGCTCTGTGTTCTGTTAATTCATCTCACAGAGTTACATCTTTCCCTTCAAGAAGCCTTTCGCTAAGGCTGTTCTTGTGGAATTCGCAAAGGGATATTTGGAAACCCATAGAGGGCTATGGTGAAAAAGGAAATATCTTCCGTTCAAAACTGGAAAGAAGCTTTCTGAGAAACTGCTCTCTGTCCCGTTAATTCATCACACTGAGTTACATCTTTCCCTTCAAGAAGCCTTTCGCTAAGGCTGTTCTTGTGGAATTGGCAAAGGGATATTTGGAAGCCCATAGAGGGCTATGCTGAAAAAGGAAATATCTTCCGTTCAAAACTGGAAAGAAGCTTTCTGAGAAACTGCTCTGAGTTCTGTTAATTCATCTCACAGAGTTACATCTTTCCCGTCAAGAAGCCTTTCGCTAAGGCTGTTCTTGTGGAATTGGCAAAGGGATATTTGGAAGCCCATAGAGGGCTATGGTGAAAAAGGAAATATCTTCCGTTCAAAACTGGAAAGAAGCTTTCTGAGAAACTGCTCTGTGTTCTGTTAATTCAAATCACAGAGTTACATCTTTAACATCAAGAAGACTTTCGCTAAGGCTTTTCTTGTGGAATAGGCAAAGGGATTTGGAAGCCCATAGACGGCTACGGTGAAAAAGGACATATCTTCCGTTCAAAACGGGAAAGAAGCTTTCTGAGAAACTGCTCTGTGTTCTGTTAATTCATCTCACAGAGTTTCATCTTTCCCTTCAAGAAGACTTTCTCTAAACCTGTTCTTGTGGAATTGGCAAAGGGATATTTGGAAGCCCATAGAGGGCTACGGTGAAAAAGGAAATATCTTCCGTTCAAAACCGGAAAGAAGCTTTCTGAGAAACTGCTCTGTGTTCTGTTAATTCATCTCACAGAGTTGCATCTTTCCCTTCAAGAAGCCTTTCGCTAAGGATGTTCTTGGGGAATTGGCAAAGGGATATTTGGAAGACGAGTGAGGGCTATGCTGAATAAGGAAATATCTTCCGTTCAAAACTGGAAAGAAGCTTTCTGAGAAACTGCTCTGTGTTCTGTTAATTCAAATCACAGAGTTACATCTTTAACATCAAGAAGACTTTCGCTAAGGCTTTTCTTGTGGAATAGGCAAAGGGATTTGGAAGCCCATAGACGGCTACGGTGAAAAAGGACATATCTTCCGTTCAAAACGGGAAAGAAGCTTTCTGAGAAACTGCTGTGTGTTCTGTTAATTCATCTCACAGAGTTACATCTTTCCCTTCAAGAAGCCTTTCGCTAAGACTGTTCTTGTGGAATTGGCAAAGGGTTATTTGGAAGCCCCTAGAGGGCTATGGTGAAAAAGGAAATATCTTCCGTTCAAAACCGTAAAAAAACCTTTCTGAGAAACTGCTCTGTGTTCTATTAATTCATCTCACAGAGTTACATCTTTCCCTTCAAGAAGCCTTTCGCTAAGGCTGTTCTTGTGGAATTGGGAAAGGGATACTTGGAAGCCCATAGAAGGCTATGGTCAAAAAGGAAGTACCTTTCTTTCAAAATTGGAAAGAAGCTTTCTGAGAAACTGCTCTGTGTTCTGTTAATTCATTTCACAGAGTTACATCTTTCCCTTCATGAAACCTTTCGCTAAGGCTGTTCTTGTGGAATTGGCAAAGGGATATTTGGAAGCCCATAGAGGGCTATGGTGAAAAAGGAAATACCTTCCGTTCAAAACTGGAAAGAAGCTTTCTGAGAAACTGCTCTGTGTTCTGTTAATTCATCTCACAGTTACATCTTTCCCTTCAAGAAGCCTTTCGCTAAACCTGTTCTTGTGGAATTGGCAAAGGGATATTTGGAAGCCCATAGAGGGCTACGGTGAAAAAGGAAATATCTTCCGTTCAATACTGGAAAGAAGCTTTCTGAGAAACTGCTCTCTGTTCTGTTAATTCATCTGACAGAGTTACATCTTTCCCTTCAAGGAGCCTTTCGCTAAGGCTGTTCTTGTGGAATTGGCAAAGGGATATTTGGAAGCCCATAGAGGGCTATGGTGAAAAAGGAAATATCTTCCGTTCAAAACTGGAAGGAATCTTTCTGAGAAACTGCTCTGTGTTCTGTTAATTCATCGCACAGAGTTACATCTTTTCCTTCAAGAAGTCTTTCGCTAAGGCTGTTCTTGTGGAATTGGCAAATGATATTTGGAAGCACATAGAGGGCTATGGTGAAAAAGGAAATATCTTCCGTTCAAAACTGGAAAGAAGCTTTCTGAGAAACTGCTCTGTGTTCTGTTAATTCATCTCACAGGGTTACATCTTGCCCTTCAAGAAGCCTTTCGCTAAGGCTGTTCTTGTGGAATTGGCAAAGGGATATATGGAAGCTCATAGAGGGCTATGGTGAAAAATTAAATATCTTCCGTTCAAAACTCGAAAGAAGTTTTCTGAGAAACTGCTCTCTGTTCTGTTAATTCATCACACAGAGTTACATCTTTCCCTTCAAGAAGCCTTTCGCTAAGTCTGTTCTTGTGGAATTGGCAAAGGGATATTTGGAAGACCATAGAGGGCTATGGTGAAAAAGGAAATATCTTCCATTCAAAAGTGGAAAGAAACTTTCTGAGAAACTGCTCTGTGTTCTGTGAATTCATCTCACAGAGTTACATCTTTCCCTTCAAGAAGCCTTTCGCTAAGACTGTTCTTGTGGAATTGGGAAAGGGATACTTGGAAGCCCATAGAGGGCTATGGTGAAAAAGGAAGTACCTTTCGTTCAAAACTGGAAAGAAGCTTTCTGAGAAACTGCTCTGTGTTCTGTGAATTCATCTCACAGAGTTACATCTTTCCCTTCAAGAAGCATTTCGCTAAGGCTGTTCTTGTGGAATTGGCAAAAGGATATTTGGAAGCCCATAGAGGGCTACGGTGAAAAAGGAAATATCTTCCGTTCAAAACTGGAAAGAAGCTTTCTGAGAAACTGCTCTGTGTTCTGTTAATTCATCTCACAGAGTTACATCTTCCCCCTCAAGAAGCCTTTCGCTAAAGCTGTTCTTGTGAAATTGGCAAATTGATATTTGGAAGCCCATAGAGGGCTATGGTGAAAAAGGAAATATCTTCCGTTCAAAACTGGAAAGAAGCTTTCTGAGAAACTGCTCTGTGTTCTGTTAATTCATTTCACAGAGTTACACCTTTCCCTTCAAGAAGCCTTTCGCTAAGGCTGTTCTTGTGGAATTGGCAAATTGATATTTGGAAGCCCATAGAGGGCTATGGTGAAAAAGGAAATACAATCCGTTCAAAACTGGTAAGAAGCTTTCAGAGAAACTGCTCTGTGTTCTGTTAATTCATCTCAGAGAGTTACATCTTTCCCTTCAAGAAGCCTTTCGCTAAGGCTGTTCTTTTGCAATTGGCAAAGGGATATTTGGAAGCCCATAGAGGGCTATAATGAAAAAGGAAATATCTTCCGTTCAAAACTGGAAAGAAGCTTTCTGAGAAACTGCTCTGTGTTCTGTGAATTCATCTCACAGAGTTACATCTTTCCCTTCAAGAAGCCTTTCGCTAAGGCTGTTCTTGTGGAATTGGCAAAGGGATATTTGGAAGCCCATAGACGGCTATGGTGAAAAAGGAAATATCTTCCATTCAAAACTGGAAAGAAGCTTTCTGAGAAACTGCTCTGAGTTCTGTTAATTCATCTCACAGAGTTACATCTTGCCCTTCAAGAAGCCTTTCGCTAAGGCTGTTCTTGTGGAATTGGCAAAGGGATATTTGGAAGACCATAGAGGGCTATGGTGAAAAAGGAAATATCTTCCATTCAAAACTGGAAAGAAACTTTCTGAGAAACTGCTCTGTGTTCTGTGAATTCATCTCACAGAGTTACATCTTTCCCTTCAAGAAGCCTTTCGCTAAGACTGTTCTTGTGGAATTGGGAAAGGGATACTTGGAAGCCCATAGAGGGCTATGGTGAAAAAGGAAGTACCTTTCGTTCAAAACTGGAGAGAAGCTTTCTGAGAAACTGCTCTGTGTTCTGTTAATTCATCTCACAGAGTTACATCTTTCCCTTCAAGAAGCCTTTCGCTAAGGCTGTTCTTGTGGAATTGGCAAAGGGATATTTGGAAGCTAATAGAGGGCTATGGTGAAAAAGGAAATATCTTCCGTTCAAAACTGGAAAGAAGCTTTCTGAGAAACTGCTCTGTGTTCTGTGAATTCATCTCACAGAGTTACATCTTTCCCTTCAAGAAGCCTTTCGCTAAGGCTGTTCTTGTGGAATTGGCAAAGGGATATTTGGAAGACCATAGAGGGCTATGGTGAAAAAGGAAATATCTTCCATTCAAAACTGGAAAGAAACTTTCTGAGAAACTGCTCTGTGTTCTGTGAATTCATCTCACAGAGTTACATCTTTCCCTTCAAGAAGCCTTTCGCTAAGACTGTTCTTGTGGAATTGGGAAAGGGATACTTGGAAGCCCATAGAGGGCTATGGTGAAAAAGGAAGTACCTTTCGTTCAAAACTGGAGAGAAGCTTTCTGAGAAACTGCTCTGTGTTCTGTTAATTCATCTCACAGAGTTACATCTTTCCCTTCAAGAAGCCTTTCGCTAAGGCTGTTCTTGTGGAATTGGCAAAGGGATATTTGGAAGCTAATAGAGGGCTATGGTGAAAAAGGAAATATCTTCCGTTCAAAACTGGAAAGAAGCTTTCTGAGAAACTGCTCTGTGTTCTGTGAATTCATCTCACAGAGTTACATCTTTCCCTTCAAGAAGCCTTTCGCTAAGGCTGTTCTTGTGGAATTGGCAAAGGGATATTTGGAATCCCCTAGAGGGTTATGGTGAAAAAGGAAATATCTTCCGTTCAAACCTGTAAAAAAAGCTTTCTGAGAAACTGCTCTGTGTTCTATTAATTCATCTCACAGAGTTACATCTTTCCCTTCAAGGAGCCTTTCGCTAAGGCTGTTCTTGTGGAATTGGGAAAGGGATACTTGGAAGCCCATAGAAGGCTATAGTCAAAAAGGAAGTACCTTTCGTTCAAAACTGGAAAGAAGCTTTCTGAGAAACTGCTCTGTGTTCTGTTAATTCATTTCACAGAGTTACATCTTGCCCTTCATGAAGCCTTTCGCTAAGGCTGTTCTTGTGGAATTGGCAAAGGAATATTTGGAAGCCCATAGAAGGCTATGGTGAAAAAGGAAGTACCTTTCGTTCAAAACTGGAAAGAAGCTTTCTGAGAAACTGCTCTGTGTTCTGTTAATTCATTTCACAGAGTTACATCTTTCCCTTCAAGAAGCCTTTCGCTAAGGCTGTTCTTGTGGAATCGGCAAAGGGATATTTGGAAGCCCTTAGAGGGCTATGGTGAAAAAGGAAATACAATCCGTTCAAAACTGGAAAGACGCTTTCAGAGAAACTGCTCTGTGTTCTGTTAATTCATCTCAGAGAGTTACATCTTTCCCTTCAAGAAGCCTTTCGCTAAGGCTGTTCTTTTGCAATTGGCAAAGGGATATTTGGAAGACCATAGAGGGCTATGGTGAAAAAGGAAATATCTTCCATTCAAAACTGGAAAGAAACTTTCTGAGAAACTGCTCTGTGTTCTGTGAATTCATCTCACAGAGTTACATCTTTCCCTTCAAGAAGCCTTTCGCTAAGACTGTTCTTGTGGAATTGGGAAAGGGATACTTGGAAGCCCATAGAGGGCTATGGTGAAAAAGGAAGTACCTTTCGTTCAAAACTGGAAAGAAGCTTTCTGAGAAACTGCTCTGTGTTCTGTGAATTCATCTCACAGAGTTACATCTTTCCCTTCAAGAAGCCTTTCGCTAAGACTGTTCTTGTGGAATTGGCAAAGGGATATTTGGAAGCCCATAGAGGGCTACGGTGAAAAAGGAAATATCTTCCGTTCAAAACTGGAAAGAAGCTTTCTGAGAAACTGCTCTGTGTTCTGTTAATTCATCTCACAGAGTTACATCTTCCCCCTCAAGAAGCCTTTCGCTAAAGCTGTTCTTGTGAAATTGGCAAATTGATATTTGGAAGCCCATAGAGGGCTATGGTGAAAAAGGAAATATCTTCCGTTCAAAACTGGAAAGAAGCTTTCTGAGAAACTGCTCTGTGTTCTGTTAATTCATTTCACAGAGTTACACCTTTCCCTTCAAGAAGCCTTTCGCTAAGGCTGTTCTTGTGGAATTGGCAAATTGATATTTGGAAGCCCATAGAGGGCTATGGTGAAAAAGGAAATACAATCCGTTCAAAACTGGTAAGAAGCTTTCAGAGAAACTGCTCTGTGTTCTGTTAATTCATCTCAGAGAGTTACATCTTTCCCTTCAAGAAGCCTTTCGCTAAGGCTGTTCTTTTGCAATTGGCAAAGGGATATTTGGAAGCCCATAGAGGGCTATAATGAAAAAGGAAATATCTTCCGTTCAAAACTGGAAAGAAGCTTTCTGAGAAACTGCTCTGTGTTCTGTGAATTCATCTCACAGAGTTACATCTTTCCCTTCAAGAAGCCTTTCGCTAAGGCTGTTCTTGTGGAATTGGCAAAGGGATATTTGGAAGCCCATAGACGGCTATGGTGAAAAAGGAAATATCTTCCATTCAAAACTGGAAAGAAGCTTTCTGAGAAACTGCTCTGAGTTCTGTTAATTCATCTCACAGAGTTACATCTTGCCCTTCAAGAAGCCTTTCGCTAAGGCTGTTCTTGTGGAATTGGCAAAGGGATATTTGGAAGACCATAGAGGGCTATGGTGAAAAAGGAAATATCTTCCATTCAAAACTGGAAAGAAACTTTCTGAGAAACTGCTCTGTGTTCTGTGAATTCATCTCACAGAGTTACATCTTTCCCTTCAAGAAGCCTTTCGCTAAGACTGTTCTTGTGGAATTGGGAAAGGGATACTTGGAAGCCCATAGAGGGCTATGGTGAAAAAGGAAGTACCTTTCGTTCAAAACTGGAGAGAAGCTTTCTGAGAAACTGCTCTGTGTTCTGTTAATTCATCTCACAGAGTTACATCTTTCCCTTCAAGAAGCCTTTCGCTAAGGCTGTTCTTGTGGAATTGGCAAAGGGATATTTGGAAGCTAATAGAGGGCTATGGTGAAAAAGGAAATATCTTCCGTTCAAAACTGGAAAGAAGCTTTCTGAGAAACTGCTCTGTGTTCCGTGAATTCATCTCACAGAGTTACATCTTTCCCTTCAAGAAGCCTTTCGCTAAGGCTGTTCTTGTGGAATTGGCAAAGGGATATTTGGAATCCCCTAG
The DNA here is from genome assembly GCF_047675955.1 of Chlorocebus sabaeus. Taxonomy (NCBI): domain Eukaryota; kingdom Metazoa; phylum Chordata; class Mammalia; order Primates; family Cercopithecidae; genus Chlorocebus; species Chlorocebus sabaeus. The sequence continues at coordinate 2,547,976 of NW_027328147.1, read as the reverse complement.
AGGGTTATGGTGAAAAAGGAAATATCTTCCGTTCAAACCTGTAAAAAAAGCTTTCTGAGAAACTGCTCTGTGTTCTATTAATTCATCTCACAGAGTTACATCTTTCCCTTCAAGGAGCCTTTCGCTAAGGCTGTTCTTGTGGAATTGGGAAAGGGATACTTGGAAGCCCATAGAAGGCTATAGTCAAAAAGGAAGTACCTTTCGTTCAAAACTGGAAAGAAGCTTTCTGAGAAACTGCTCTGTGTTCTGTTAATTCATTTCACAGAGTTACATCTTGCCCTTCATGAAGCCTTTCGCTAAGGCTGTTCTTGTGGAATTGGCAAAGGAATATTTGGAAGCCCATAGAAGGCTATGGTGAAAAAGGAAGTACCTTTCGTTCAAAACTGGAAAGAAGCTTTCTGAGAAACTGCTCTGTGTTCTGTTAATTCATTTCACAGAGTTACATCTTTCCCTTCAAGAAGCCTTTCGCTAAGGCTGTTCTTGTGGAATCGGCAAAGGGATATTTGGAAGCCCTTAGAGGGCTATGGTGAAAAAGGAAATACAATCCGTTCAAAACTGGAAAGACGCTTTCAGAGAAACTGCTCTGTGTTCTGTTAATTCATCTCAGAGAGTTACATCTTTCCCTTCAAGAAGCCTTTCGCTAAGGCTGTTCTTTTGCAATTGGCAAAGGGATATTTGGAAGCCCATAGAGGGCTATGGTGAAAAAGGAAATATCTTCCGTTCAAAACTGGAAAGAAGCTTTCTGAGAAACTGCTCTGTGTTCTGTGAATTCATCTCACAGAGTTACATCTTTCCCTTCAAGAAGCCTTTCGCTAAGGCTGTTCTTGTGGAATTGGCAAAGGGATATTTGGAAGCCCATAGACGGCTATGGTGAAAAAGGAAAAACCTTCCGTTCAAAACTGGAAAGAAGCTTTCTGAGAAACTGCTCTGTGTTCTGTTAATTCATCTCACAGAGTTACATCTTTCCCTTCAAGAAGTCTTTGGCTAAGGCTGTTCTTGTGGAATTGGCAAAGGGATATTTGGAAGCCCATAGAGGGCTATGGTGAAAAAGGAAATATCTTCCATTCAAAACTGGAAAGAAGCTTTCTGAGAAACTGCTCTGAGTTCTGTTAATTCATCTCACAGAGTTACATCTTACCCTTCAAGAAGCCTTTCGCTAAGGCTGTTCTTGTGGAATTGGCAAAGGGATATTTGGAAGCCCTTAGAGGGCTATGGTGAAAAAGGAAATATCTTCCGTTCAAAACTGGAAGGAATCTTTCTGAGAAACTGCTCTGTGTTCTGTTAATTCATCTCACAGTGTTACAACTTTTCCTTCAAGAAGTCTTTCGCTAAGGCTGTTCTTGTTGAATTGGCAAATGATATTTGGAAGCCCATAGAGGGCTATGGTGAAAAAGGAAATATCTTCCGTTCAAACCTGGAAAGAAGCTTTCTGAGAAACTGCTCTGTGTTCTGTTAATTCATCTCACAGGGTTACATCTTGCCCTTCAAGAAGCCTTTCGCTAAGGCTGTTCTTGTGGAATTGGCAAAGGGATATATGGAAGCTCATAGAGGGCTTGGTGAAAAAGGAAATAACTTCCGTTCAAAACTCGAAAGAAGTTTTCTGAGAAACTGCTCTCTGTTCTGTTAATTCATCACACAAAGTTACATCTTTCCATTCAAGAAGCCTTTCGCTAAGTCTGTTCTTGTGGAATTGGCAAAGGGATATTTGGAAGACCATAGAGGGCTATGGTGAAAAAGGAAATATCTTCCATTCAAAACTGGAAAGAAACTTTCTGAGAAACTGCTCTGTGTTCTGTGAATTCATCTCACAGAGTTACATCTTTCCCTTCAAGAAGCCTTTCGCTAAGACTGTTCTTGTGGAATTGGCAAAGGGATATTTGGAAGCCCATAGAGGGCTATGGTGAAAAAGGAAATATCTTCCGTTCAAAACTGGAAGTAAGCTTTCTGAGAAACTGCTCTGTGTTCTGTTAATTCATCTCACAGAGTTACATCTTTCCCTTTTAGAAGCCTTTCGCTAAGGCTGTTCTTGTGGAATTGGCAAAGGGATATTTGGAAGCCCATAGAGGGCTATGGTGAAAAAGGAAATATCTTCCGTTCAAAACTGGAAAGAAGCTTTCTGAGAAACTGCTCTGTGTTCTGTTAATTCTTCTCACAGAGTTGCATCTTTCCCTTCAAGAAGCCTTTCGCTAAGGATGTTCTTGTGGAATTGGCAAAGGGATATTGGGAAGACGAGGGAGGGCTATGCTGAATAAGGAAATATCTTCCCTTCAAACCTGGAAAGAAGCTTTCTGAGAAACTGCTCTGTGTTCTGTTAATTCATTTCACAGAGTTATATCTTTCCCTTCAAGAAGCCTTTCGCTAAGGCTGTTCTTGTGGAATTGGCAAATTGATATTTGGAAGCCCATAGAGGGCTATGTTGAAAAAGGAAATACAATCCGTTCAAAACTGGTAAGAAGCTTTCAGAGAAACTGCTCTGTGTTCTGTGAATTCATCTCACAGAGTTACATCTTTCCCTTCAAGAAGCCTTTCGCTAAGGCTGTTCTTGTGGAATTGGCAAAGGGATATTTGGAAGCCCCTAGAGGGCTATGGTGAAAAAGGAAATATCTTCCGTTCAAACCTGTAAAAAAAGCTTTCCGAGAAACTGCTCTGTGTTCTATTAATTCATCTCACAGAGTTACATCTTTCCCTTCAAGAAGCCTTTCGCTAAGGCTGTTCTTGTGGAATTGGGAAAGGGATACTTGGAAGCCCATAGAAGGCTATGGTCAAAAAGGAAGTACCTTTCGTTCAAAACTGGAAAGAAGCTTTCTGAGAAACTGCTCTGTGTTCTGTTAATTCATTTCACAGAGTTACATCTTGCCCTTCATGAAGCCTTTCGCTAAGGCTGTTCTTGTGGAATTGGCAAAGGAATATTTGGAAGCCCATAGAGGGCTATGGTGAAAAAGGAAATATCTTCCGTTCAAAACTGGAATGAAGCTTTCTGAGAAACTGCTCTGTGTTCTGTTAATTCATCTCACAGAGTTACATCTTTCCCTTCAAGAAGCCTTTCTCTAAGGCTGTTCTTGTGGAATTGGCAAAGGGATATTTCGAAGCCCATACATGGCTAGGGTGAAAAAGGAAATATCTTCCGTTCAAAACTGGAAAGAAGCTTTCTGAGAAACTGCTCTGTGTTCTGTAAATTCATCTCACAGAGTTACATCTTTCCCTTCAAGAAGCCTTTCGCTAAGGCTGTTCTTGTGGAATTGGCAAAGGGATATTTGGAAACCCATAGAGGGCTATGGTGAAAAAGGAAATATCTTCCGTTCAAAACTGGAAAGAAGCTTTCTGAGAAACTGCTACCTGTTCTGTTAATTCATCACACAGAGTTACATCTTTCCCTTCAAGAAGCCTTTCGCTAAGGCTGTTCTTGTGGAATTGGCAAAGGGATATATGGAAGCCCATAGAGGGCTATGGTGAAAAAGGAAATATCTTCCGTTCAAAACTGGAAGTAAGCTTTCTGAGAAACTGCTCTGTGTTATGTTAATTCATCTCACAGAGTTACATCTTTCCCTTCAAGAAGCCTTTCGCTAAGGCTGTTCTTGTGGAATTGGCAAAGGGATATTTGGAAGCCCATAGAGGGCTATGGTGAAAAAGGAAATACAATCCGTTCAAAACTGGTAAGAAGCTTTCAGAGAAACTGCTCTGTGTTCTGTTAATTTATCTCAGAGAGTTACATCTTTCCCTTCAAGAAGCCTTTCGCTAAATCTGTTCTTTTGCAATTGGCAAAGGGATATTTGGAAGCCCATAGAGGGCTATAATGAAAAAGGAAATATCTTCCGTTCAAAACTGCAAAGAAGCTTTCTGAGAAACTGCTCTGTGTTCTGTGAATTCATCTCACAGAGTTACATCTTTCCCTTCAAGAAGCCTTTCGCTAAGGCTGTTCTTGTGGAATTGGCAAAGGGATATTTGGAAGCCCATAGACGGCTATGGTGAAAAAGGAAATACCTTCCGTTCAAAACTGGAAAGAAGCTTTCTGAGAAACTGCTCGGTGTTCTGTTAATTCATCTCACAGAGTTACATCTTTCCGTTCAAGAAGCCTTTGGCTAAGGCTGTTCTTGTGGAATTGGCAAAGGGATATTTGGAAGCCCATAGAGGGCTATGGTGAAAAAGGAAATATCTTCCATTCAAAACTGGAAAGAAGCTTTCTGAGAAACTGCTCTGAGTTCTGTTAATTCATCTCACAGCGTTACATCTTGCCCTTCAAGAAGCCTTTCGCTAAGGCTGTTCTTGTGGAATTGGCAAAGGGATATTTGGAAGCCCAGAGAGGGCTATAATGAAAAAGGAAATATCTTCCGTTCAAAACTGGAAAGAAGCTTTCTGAGAAACTGCTCTGTGTTCTGTGAATTCATCTCACAGAGTTACATCTTTCCCTTCAAGAAGCCTTTCGCTAAGGCTGTTCTTGTGGAATTGTTAAAGGGATACTTGGAAGCCGATAGAAGGCTATGGTCAAAAAGGAAGTACCTTTCGTTCAAAACTGGAAAGAAGCTTTCTGAGAAACTGCTCTGTGTTCTGTTAATTCATTTCACAGAGTTACATCTTGCCCTTCATGAAGCCTTTCGCTAAGGCTGTTCTTGTGGAATTGGCAAAGGAATATTTGGAAGCCCATAGAGGGCTATGGTGAAAAAGGAAATATCTTCCGTTCAAAACTGGAATGAAGCTTTCTGAGAAACTGCTCTGTGTTCTGTTAATTCATCTCACAGAGATACATCTTTCCCTTCAAGAAGCCTTTCGCTAAGGCTGTTCTTGTGGAATTGGCAAAGGGATATTTCGAAGCCCATACATGGCTATGGTGAAAAAGGAAATATCTTCCGTTCAAAACTGGAAAGAAGCTTTCTGAGAAACTGCTCTGTGTTCTGTAAATTCATCTCACAGAGTTACATCTTTCCCTTCAAGAAGCCTTTCGCTGAGGCTGTTCTTGTGGAATTGGCAAAGGGATATTTGGAAACCCATAGAGGGCTATGGTGAAAAAGGAAATATCTTCCGTTCAAAACTGGAAAGAAGCTTTCTGAGAAACTGCTATCTGTTCTGTTAATTCATCACACAGAGTTACATCTTTCCCTTCAAGAAGCCTTTCGCTAAGGCTGTTCTTGTGGAATTGGCAAAGGGATATTTGGAAGCCCATAGAGGGCTATGGTGAAAAAGGAAATATCTTCCGTTCAAAACTGGAAGTAAGCTTTCTGAGAAACTGCTCTGTGTTCTGTTAATTCATCTCACAGAGTTACATCTTTCCCTTCAAGAAGCCTTTCGCTAATGCTGTTCTTGTGGAATTGGCAAAGGGATATTTGGAAGCCCATAGAGGGCTATGGTGAAATAGGAAATATCTTCCGTTCAAAACTGGAAAGAAGCTTTCTGAAAAACTGCACGGTGTTCTGTTAATTCATCTCACAGAGTTACATCTTTCCCTTCAAGAAGCCTTTCCCTAAGGCTGTTCTTGTGGAATTGGCAAAGGGATATTTGGAAGCCCATAGAGGGCTATGGTGAAAAAGGAAATATCTTCCGTTGAAAACAGAGGGAATCTTTCTGAGAAACTGCTCGGTGTTCTGTTAATTCATCTCACAGAGTTACATCTTTCCCTTCAAGAAGCCTTTCGCTAAGGCTGTTCTTGTGGAATTGGCAAAGGGATATTTGGAGGCCCCTAGAGGTCTATGGTGAAAAAGGAAATATCTTCCGTTCAAAACTGGAAAAAAGCTTTCTAAGATACTGCTCTGTGTTCTATTAATACATCTCACAGAGTTACATCTTTCCCTTCAAGAAGCCTTTCGCTAGGGCTGTTCTTGTGGAATTGGCAAAGGGATACTTGGAAGCCCATAGAAGGCTATGGTGAAAAAGGAAGTACCTTTCGTTCAAAACTGGAAAGAAGCTTTCTGAGAAACTGCTCTGTGTTCTGTTAATTCATTTCACAGAGTTACATCTTTCCCTTCAAGAAGCCTTTCGCTAAGGCTGTTCTTGTGGAATTGGCAAATTGATATTTGGAAGCCCATAGAGGGCTATGGTGAAAAAGGAAATACAATCTGTTCAAAACTGGTAAGAAGCTTTCAGAGAAACTGCTCTGTGTTCTGTTAATTTATCTCAGAGAGTTACATCTTTCCCTTCAAGAAGCCTTTCGCTAAGGCTGTTCTTTTGCAATTGGCAAAGGGATATTTGGAAGCCCATAGAGGGCTATGGTGAAAAAGGAAATATCTTCCGTTTAAAACCGGAAAGAAGCTTTCTGAGAAACTGCTCTGTGTTCTGTTAATTCATCTCACAGAGTTACATCTTTCCCTTCAAGAAGCCTTTCGCTAAGGATGTTCTTGTGGAATTGGGAAAGGGATACTTGGAAGCCCATAGAAGACTATGGTCAAAAAGGAAATACCTTTCGTTCAAAACTGGAAAGAAGCTTTCTCAGAAACTGCTCTGTGTTCTGTTAATTCATCTCACAGAGTTACATCTTTCCCTTCAAGAAGCCTTTCGCTAAACCTGTTCTTGTGGAATTGGCAAAGGGATATTTGGAAGCCCATAGAGGGCAACGGTGATAAAGGAAATATCTTTCGTTCAATACTGGAAAGAAGCTTTCTGAGAAACTGCTCTGTGTTCTGTTAATTCATCTGACCCAGTTACATCTTTCCCTTCAAAGAGCCTTTCGCTAAGGCTGTTCTTGTGGAATTGGCAAAGGGATATTTGGAAGCCCATAGAGGGCTATGGTGAAAAAGGAAATATCTTCCGTTCAAAACTGGAAGGAATCTTTCTGAGAAACTGCTCTGTGTTCTGTTAATTCATCGCACAGAGTTACATCTTTTCCTTCAAGAAGTCTTTCGCTAAGGCTGTTCTTGTTGAATTGGCAAATGATATTTGGAAGCCCATAGAGGGCTATGGTTAAAAAGGAAATATCTTCCGTTCAAAACTGGTAAGAAGCTTTCTGAGAAACTGCTCTGTGTTCTCTTAATTCATCTCACAGGGTTACATCTTGCCCTTCAAGAAGCCTTTCGCTAAGGCTGTTCTTGTGGAATTGGCAAAGGGATATATGGAAGCTCATACAGGGCTATGATGAAAAAGGAAATATCTTCCGTTCAAAACTCGAAAGAAGTTTTCTGAGAAACTGCTCTCTGTTCTGTTAATTCATCACACAGAGTTACATCTTTCCCTTCAAGAAGTCTTTCGCTAAGGCTGTTCTTGTGGAATTGGCAAAGGTATATTTGGAAGACCATAGACTGCTATGGTGAAAAAGGAAATATCTTCCATTCAAAACTGGAAAGAAACTTTCTGAGAAACTGCTCTGTTTTCTGTGAATTCATCTCACAGAGTTACATCTTTCCCTTCAAGAAGCCTTTCGCTAAGACTGTTCTTGTGGAATTGGGAAAGGGATACTTGGAAGCCCATAGAGGGCTATGGTGAAAAAGGAAGTACCTTTCGTTCAAAACTGGAAAGAAGCTTTCTGAGAAACTGCTCTGTGTTCTTTGAATTCATCTCACAGAGTTACATCTTTCCCTTCAAGAAGCCTTTCGCTAAGGCTGTTCTTGTGGAATTGGCAAAGGGATATTTGTAAGCCCTTAGAGGGCTACGGTGAAAAAGGAAATATCTTCCTTTCAAAACTGGAAAGAAGCTTTCTGAGAAACTGCTCTGTGTTCTGTTAATTCATCTAACAGAGTTACATCTTTCCCCTCAAGAAGCCTTTCGCTAAGGCTGTTCTTGTGAAATTGGCAAATTGATATTTGGAAGCCCATAGAGGGCTATGGTGAAAAAGGAAATACCTTCCGTTCAAAACTGGAAAGAAGCTTTCTGAGAAACTTCTCTGTGTTCTGTGAATTCATCTCACAGAGTTACATCTTTCCATTCAAGAAGCCTTTCGCTAAGGCTGTTCTTGTGGAATTGGCAAAGGGATATTTCGAAGCCCATAGAGGGCTATGGTGAAAAAGGAAATATCTTCTGTTCAAAACTGGAAAGAAGCTTTCTGAGAAACTGCTCTGTGTTCTGTAAATTCATCTCACAGAGTTACATCTTTCCCTTCAAGTAGCCTTTCGCTAAGGCTGTTCTTGTGGAATTGGCAAAGGGATATTTGGAAGCCCATAGAGGGCTACGGTGAAAAAGGAAATATCTTCCGTTCAAAACTGGAAAGAAGCTTTCTGAGAAACTGCTCTGTGTTCTTCTAATTCACCTCACAGAGTTACATCTTTCCCCTCAAGAAGCCTTTCGCTAAGGCTGTTCTTGTGAAATTGGCAAATTGATATTTGGAAGCCCATAGAGGGTTATGGTGAAAAAGGAAATATCTTCCGTTCAAAACTGGAAAGAAGCTTTCTGAGAAACTGCTCTGTGTTCTGTGAATTCATCTCACAGAGTTACATCTTTCCCTTCAAGAAGCCTTTCGCTAAGGCTGTTCTTGTGGAATTGGCAAAGGGATATTTCGAAGCCCACAGATGGCTATGGTGAAAAAGGAAATATCTTCCGTTCAAAACTGGAAAGAAGCTTTCTGAGAAACTGCTCTGTGTTCTGTAAATTCATCTCACAGAGTTACATCTTTCCCTTCAAGTAGCCTTTCGCTAAGGCTGTTCTTGTGGAATTGGCAAAGGGATATTTGGAAGCCCATAGAGGGCTATGGTGAAAAAGGAAATATCTTCCGTTCAAAACCGGAAAGAAGCTTTCTGAGAAACTGCTCTGTGTTCTGTTAATTCATCTCACAGAGTTACATCTTTCCCTTCAAGAAGCCTTTCGCTAAGGATGTTCTTGTGGAATTGGCAAAGGGATATTTGGAAGACGAGGGAGGGCTACGCTGAATAAGGAAATATCTTCCGTTCAAAACTGGAAAGAAGCTTTCTGAGAAACTGCTCTGTGTTCTTTTAATTCAAATCACAGAGTTACATCTTTAACATCAAGAAGACTTTCGCTAATGCTTTTCTTGTGGAATAGGCAAAGGGATTTGGAAGCCCATAGACGGCTACGGTGAAAAAGGACATATCTTCCGTTCAAAACGGGAAAGAAGCTTTCTGAGAAACTGCTCTGTGTTCTGTTAATTCATCTCACAGAGTTACATCTTTCCCTTCAAGAAGCCTTTCGCTAAGGCTGTTCTTGTGGAATTGGCAAAGGGTTATTTGGAAGACCCTAGAGGGCTATGGTGAAAAAGGAAATATCTTCCGTTCAAAACTGTAAAAAAAGCTTTCTGAGAAACTTCTCTGTGTTCTATTAATTCATCTCACAGAGTTACATCTTTCCCTTCAAGAAGCCTTTCGCTAAGGCTGTTCTTGTGGAATTGGGAAAGGGATACTTGGAAGCCCATAGAAGGCTATGGTCAAAAAGGAAGTACCTTTCGTTCAAAACTGGAAAGAAGCTTTCTGAGAAACTGCTCTGTGTTCTGTTAATTCATTTCACAGAGTTACATCTTTCCCTTCATGAAGCCTTTCGCTAAGGCTGTTCTTGTGGAATTGGCAAAGGGATATTTGGAAGCCCATAGAGGGCTATGGTGAAAAAGGAAATACCTTCCGTTCAAAACTGGAAAGAAGCTTTCTGAGAAACTGCTCTGTGTTCTGTTAATTCATCTCACAGAGTTACATCTTTCCCTTCAAGAAGCCTTTTGCTAAACCTGTTCTTGTGGAATTGGCAAAGGGATATTTGGAAGCCCATAGAGGGCTATGGTGAAAAAGGAAATATCTTCCGTTCAAAACTGGAAAGAAGCTTTCTGAGAAACTGCTCTGTGTTCTGTTAATTCATCTCACAGAGTTACATCGTTCCCTTCAAGAAGCCTTTTGCTAAACCTGTTCTTGTGGAATTGGCAAAGGGATATTTGGAAGCCCATAGAGGGCTACGGTGAAAAAGGAAATATCTTCCGTTCAATACTGGAAAGAAGCTTTCTGAGAAACTGCTCTGTGTTCTGTTAATTCATCTGACAGAGTTACATCTTTCCCTTCAAGGAGCCTTTCGCTAAGGCTGTTCTTGTGGAATTGGCAAAGGGATATTTGGAAGCCCATAGAGGGCTATGGTGAAAAAGGAAATATCTTAAGTTCAAAACTGGAAGGAATCTTTCTGAGAAACTGCTGTGTGTTCTGTTAATTCATCGCACAGAGTTACATCTTTTCCTTCAAGAAGTCTATCGTTAAGGCTGTTCTTGTTGAATTGGCAAATGATATTTGGAAGCCCATAGAGGGCTATGGTGAAAAAGGAAATATCTTCCGTTCAAAACTGGAAAGAAGCTTTCTGAGAAACTGCTCTGTGTTCTGTTAATTCATCTCACAGGGTTACATCTTGCCCTTCAAGAAGTCTTTCGCTAAGGCTGTTCTTGTGGAATTGGCAAAGGGATATATGGAAGCTCATAGAGGGCTATGGTGAAAAAGGAAATACCTTCCGTTCAAAACTCGAAAGAAGTTTTCTGAGAAACTGCTCTCTGTTCTGTTAATTCATCACACAGAGTTACATCTTTCCCTTCAAGAAGCCTTTCGCTAAGGCTGTTCTTGTGGAATTGGCAAAGGGATATTTGGAAGACCATAGAGGGCTATGGTGAAAAAGGAAATATCTTCCATTCAAAACTGGAAAGAAACTTTCTGAGAAACTGCTCTGTGTTCTGTGAATTCATCTCACAGAGTTACATCTTTCCCTTCATGGAGCCTTTCGCTAAGACTGTTCTTGTGGAATTGGGAAAGGGATAGTTGGAAGCCCATAGAGGGCTATGGTGAAAAAGGAAGTACCTTTCGTTCAAAACTGGAAAGAAGCTTTCTGAGAAACTGCTCTGTGTTCTGTTAATTCATCTCACAGAGTTACATCTTTCCCTTCAAGAAGCCTTTCGCTAAGGCTGTTCTTTTGCAATTGGCAAAGGGATATTTGGAAGCCCATAGAGGGCTACGGTGAAAAAGGAAATATCTTCCGTTCAAAACTGGAAAGAAGCTTTCTGAGAAACTGCTCTGTGTTCTGCTAATTCACCTCACAGAGTTACATCTTTCCCCTCAAGAAGCCTTTCGCTAAGGCTGTTCTTGTGAAATTGGCAAATTGATATTTGGAAGCCCATAGAGGGCTATGGTGAAAAAGGAAGTACCTTCCGTTCAAAACTGGAAAGAAGCTTTCTGAGAAACTGCTCTGTGTTCTGTGAATTCATCTCACAGAGTTACATCTTTCCCTTCAAGAAGCCTTTCGCTAAGGCTGTTCTTGTGGAATTGGCAAAGGGATATTTCGAAGCCCACAGATGGCTATGGTGAAAAAGGAAATATCTTCCGTTCAAAACTGGAATGAAGCTTTCTGAGAAACTGCTCTGTGTTCTGTTAATTCATCTCACAGAGTTACATCTTTCCCTTCAAGTAGCCTTTCGCTAAGGTTGTTCTTGTGGAATTGGCAAAGGGATATTTGGAAGACGAGGGAGGGCTATGCTGAATAAGGAAATATCTTCCGTTCAAAACTGGAAAGAAGCTTTCTGAGAAACTGCTCTGTGTTCTTTTAATTCAAATCACAGAGTTACATCTTTAACATCAAGAAGACTTTCGCTAAGGCTTTTCTTGTGGAATAGGCAAAGGGATTTGGAAGCCCATAGACGGCTACGGTGAAAAAGGACATATCTTCCGTTCAAAACGGGAAAGAAGCTTTCTGAGAAACTGCTCTCTGTTCTGTTAATTCATCACACAGAGTTACATCTTTCCCTTCAAGAAGCCTTTCGCTAAGGCTGTTCTTGTGGAATTGGCAAAGGGATATTTGGAAGACCATAGAGGGCTATGGTGAAAAAGGAAATATCTTCCATTCAAAACTGGAAAGAAACTTTCTGAGAAACTGCTCTGTGTTCTGTGAATTCATCTCACAGAGTTACATCTTTCCCTTCAAGGAGCCTTTCGCTAAGACTGTTCTTGTGGAATTGGGAAAGGGATACTTGGAAGCCCATAGAGGGCTATGGTGAAAAAGGAAGTACCTTTCGTTCAAAACTGGAAAGAAGCTTTCTGAGAAACTGCTCTGTGTTCTGTTAATTCATCTCACAGAGTTACATCTTTCCCTTCAAGAAGCCTTTCGCTAAGGCTGTTCTTTTGGAATTGGCAAAGGGATATTTGGAAGCCCATAGAGGGCTACGGTGAAAAAGGAAATATCTTCCGTTCAAAACTGGAAAGAAGCTTTCTGAGAAACTGCTCTGTGTTCTGTTAATTCATCTCACAGAGTTACATCTTTCCCTTCAAGAAGCCTTTCGCTAAGGCTGTTCTTGTGGAATTGGCAAAGGGATACTTGGAAGCCCATAGAAGGCTATGGTCAAAAAGGAAGTACCTTTCGTTCAAAACTGGAAAGAAGCTTTCTGAGAAACTGCTCTGTGTTCTGTTAATTCATTTCACAGAGTTACATCTTGCCCTTCATGAAGCCTTTCGCTAAGGCTGTTCTTGTGGAATTGGCAAACGAATATTTGGAAGCCCATAGAGGGCTATGGTGAAAAAGGAAATATCTTCCGTTCAAAACTGGAATGAAGCTTTCTGAGAAACTGCTCTGTGTTCTGTTAATTCATCTCACAGAGTTACATCTTTCACTTCAAGAAGCCTTTCGCTAAGGCTGTTCTTGTGGAATTGGCAAAGGGATATTTCGAAGCCCATACATGGCTATGGTGAAAAAGGAAATATCTTCCGTTCAAAACTGGAAAGAAGCTTTCTGAGAAACTGCTCTGTGTTCTGTAAATTCATCTCACAGAGTTTCATCTTTCCCTTCAAGAAGCCTTTCGCTGAGGCTGTTCTTGTGGAATTGGCAAAGGGATATTTGGAAACCCATAGAGGGCTATGGTGAAAAAGGAAATATCTTCCGTTCAAAACTGGAAAGAAGCTTTCTGAGAAACTGCTATCTGTTCTGTTAATTCATCACACAGAGTTACATCTTTCCCTTCAAGAAGCCTTTCGCTAAGGCTGTTCTTGTGGAATTGGCAAAGGGATATTTGGAAGCCCATAGAGGGCTATGTTGAAAAAGGAAATATCTTCCGTTCAAAACTGGAAGTAAGCTTTCTGAGAAACTGCTCTGTGTTCTATTAATTCATCTCACAGAGTTACATCTTTCCCTTCAAGAAGCCTTTCGCTAAGGCTGTTCTTGTGGAATTGGCAAAGGGATATTTGGAAGCCCATAGAGGGCTATGGTGAAAAAGGAAATATCTTCCGTTCAAAACTGGAAAGAAGCTTTCTGAAAAACTGCACGGTGTTCTGTTAATTCATCTCACAGAGTTACATCTTTCCCTTCAAGAATCCTTTCCCTAAGGCTGTTCTTGTGGAATTGGCAAAGGGATATTTGGAAGCCCATAGAGGGCTATGGTGAAAAAGGAAATATCTTCCGTTCAAAACAGAGGGAATCTTTCTGAGAAACTGCTCGGTGTTCTGTTAATTCATCTCACAGAGTTACATCTTTCCCTTCAAGAAGCCTTTCGCTAAGGCTGTTCTTGTGGAATTGGCAAAGGGATATTTGGAAGCCCCTGGAGGTCTATGGTGAAAAAGGAAATATCTTCCGTTCAAAACTGGAAAAAAGCTTTCTAAGAAACTGCTCTGTGTTCTATTAATACATCTCACAGAGTTACATCTTTCCCTTCAAGAATCCTTTCGCTAGGGCTGTTCATGTGGAATTGGCAAAGGGATACTTGGAAGCCCATAGAAGGCTATGGTGAAAAAGGAAGTACCTTTCGTTCAAAACTGGAAAGAAGCTTTCTGAGAAACTGCTCTGTGTTCTGTTAATTCATTTCACAGAGTTACATCTTTCCCTTCAAGAAGCCTTTCGCTAAGGCTGTTCTTGTGGAATTGGCAAATTGATATTTGGAAGCCCATAGAGGGCTATGGTGAAAAAGGAAATACAATCCGTTCAAAACTGGTAAGAAGCTTTCAGAGAAACTGCTCTGTGTTCTGTTAATTTATCTCAGAGAGTTACATCTTTCCCTTCAAGAAGCCTTTCGCTAAGGCTGTTCTTTTGCAATTGGCAAAGGGATATTTGGAAGCCCATAGAGGGCTATGGTGAAAAAGGAAATATCTTCCGTTTAAAACCGGAAAGAAGCTTTCTGAGAAACTGCTCTGTGTTCTGTTAATTCATCTCACAGAGTTACATCTTTCCCTTCAAGAAGCCTTTCGCTAAGGATGTTCTTGTGGAATTGGCAAAGGGATATTTGGAAGACGAGGGAGGGCAATGCTGAATAAGGAAATATCTTCCGTTCAAAACTGGAAAGAAGCTTTCTGAGAAACTGCTCTGTGTTCTGTTAATTGAAATCACAGAGTTACATCGTTCCCTTCAAGAAGCCTTTCGCTAAGGCTGTTCTTGTGGAATAGGGAAAGGGATACTTGGAAGCCCATAGAAGGCTATGGTCAAAAAGGAAGTACCTTTCGTTCAAAACTGGAAAGAATCTTTCTGAGAAACTGCTCTGTGTTCTGTTAATTCATCTCACAGAGTTACATCTTTCCCTTCAAGAAGCCTTTCGCTAAACCTGTTCTTGTGGAATTGGCAAAGGGATATTTGGAAGCCCATAGAGGGCTACGGTGAAAAAGGAAATATCTTTCGTTCAATACTGGAAAGAAGCTTTCTGAGAAACTGCTCTGTGTTCTGTTATTTCATCTGACCCAGTTACATCTTTCCCTTCAAAGAGCCTTTCGCTAAGGCTGTTCTTGTGAAATTGGCAAAGGGATATTTGGAAGCCCATAGAGGGCTATGGTGAAAAAGGAAATATCTTCCGTTCAAAACTGGAAGGAATCTTTCTGAGAAACTGCTCTGTGTTCTGTTAATTCATCGCACAGAGTTACATCTTTTCCTTTAAGAAGTCTTTCGCTAAGACTGTTCTTGTGGAATTGAGAAAGGGATACTTGGAAGCCCATAGAGGGCTATGGTGAAAAAGGAAGTACCTTTCGTTCAAAACTGGAAAGAAGCTTTCTGAGAAACTGCTCTGTGTTCTGTTAATTCATCTCACAGAGTTACATCTTTCCCTTCAAGAAGCCTTTCGCTAAGGCTGTTCTTGTGGAATTGGCAAAGGGATATTTGTAAGCCCTTAGAGGGCTACGGTGAAAAAGGAAATATCTTCCTTTCAAAACTGGAAAGAAGCTTTCTGAGAAACTGCTCTGTGTTCTGTTAATTCATCTAACAGAGTTACATCTTTCCCCTCAAGAAGCCTTTCGCTAAGGCTGTTCTTGTGAAATTGGCAAATTGATATTTGGAAGCCCATAGAGGGCTATGGTGAAAAAGGAAATATCTTCCGTTCAAAACTGGAAAGAAGCTTTCTGAGAAACTGCTCTGTGTTCTGTGAATTCATCTCACAGAGTTACATCTTTCCCTTCAAGAAGCCTTTCGCTAAGGCTGTTCTTGTGGAATTGGCAAAGGGATATTTCGAAGCCCATAGAGGGCTATGGTGAAAAAGGAAATATCTTCTGTTCAAAACTGGAAAGAAGCTTTCTGAGAAACTGCTCTGTGTTCTGTAAATTCATCTCACAGAGTTACATCTTTCCCTTCAAGTAGCCTTTCGCTAAGGCTGTTCTTGTGGAATTGGCAAAGGGATATTTGGAAGCCCATAGAGGGCTACGGTGAAAAAGGAAATAACTTCCGTTCAAAACTGGAAAGAAGCTTTCTGAGAAACTGCTCTGTGTTCTGCTAATTCACCTCACAGAGTTACATCTTTCCCCTCAAGAAGCCTTTCGCTAAGGCTGTTCTTGTGAAATTGGCAAATTGATATTTGGAAGCCCATAGAGGGTTATGGTGAAAAAGGAAATATCTTCCGTTCAAAACTTGAAAGAAGCTTTCTGAGAAACTGCTCTGTGTTCTGTGAATTCATCTCACAGAGTTACATCTTTCCCTTCAAGAAGCCTTTCGCTAAGGCTGTTCTTGTGGAATTGGCAAAGGGATATTTCGAAGCCCACAGATGGCTATGGTGAAAAAGGAAATATCTTCCGTTCAAAACTGGAAAGAAGCTTTCTGAGAAACTGCTCTGTGTTCTGTAAATTCATCTCACAGAGTTACATCTTTCCCTTCAAGTAGCCTTTCGCTAAGGCTGTTCTTGTGGAATTGGCAAAGGGATATTTGGAAGCCCATAGAGGGCTATGGTGAAAAAGGAAATATCTTCCGTTCAAAACCGGAAAGAAGCTTTCTGAGAAACTGCTCTGTGTTCTGTTAATTCATCTCACAGAGTTACCTCTTTCCCTTCAAGAAGCCTTTCGCTAAGGATGTTCTTGTGGAATTGGCAAAGGGATATTTGGAAGACGAGGGAGGGCTATGCTGAATAAGGAAATATCTTCCGTTCAAAACTGGAAAGAAGCTTTCTGAGAAACTGCTCTGTGTTCTTTTAATTCAAATCACAGAGTTACATCTTTAACATCAAGAAGACTTTCGCTAAGGCTTTTCTTGTGGAATAGGCAAAGGTATTTGGAAGCCCATAGACGGCTACGGTGAAAAAGGACATATCTTCCGTTCAAAACGGGAAAGAAGCTTTCTGAGAAACTGCTCTGTGTTCTGTGAATTCATCTCACAGAGTTACATCTTTCCCTTCAAGAAGCCTTTCGCTAAGGCTGTTCTTGTGGAATTGGCAAAGGGTTATTTGGAAGACCCTAGAGGGCTATGGTGAAAAAGGAAATATCTTCCGTTCGAAACTGTAAAAAAAGCTTTCTGAGAAACTGCTCTGTGTTCTATTAATTCATCTCACAGAGTTACATCTTTCCCTTCAAGAAGCCTTTCGCTAAGGCTGTTCTTGTGGAATTGGGAAAGGGATACTTGGAAGCCCATAGAAGGCTATGGTCAAAAAGGAAGTACCTTTCGTTCAAAACTGGAAAGAAGCTTTCTGAGAAACTGCTCTGTGTTCTGTTAATTCATTTCACAGAGTTACATCTTTCCCTTCATGAAGCCTTTAGCTAAGGCTGTTCTTGTGGAATTGGCAAAGGGATATTTGGAAGCCCATAGAGGGCTATGGTGAAAAAGGAAATACCTTCCGTTCAAAACTGGAAAGAAGCTTTCTGAGAAACTGCTCTGTGTTCTGTTAATTCATCTCACAGAGTTACATCTTTCCCTTCAAGAAACCTTTTGCTAAACCTGTTCTTGTGGAATTGGCAAAGGGATATTTGGAAGCCCATAGAGGGCTACGGTGAAAAAGGAAATATCTTCCGTTCAATACTGGAAAGAAGCTTTCTGAGAAACTGCTCTGTGTTCTGTTAATTCATCTGACAGAGTTACATCTTTCACTTCAAGGAGCCTTTCGCTAAGGCTGTTCTTGTGGAATTGGCAAAGGGATATTTGGAAGCCCATAGAGGGCTATGGTGAAAAAGGAAATATCTTCCGTTCAAAACTGGAAGGAATCTTTCTGAGAAACTGCTCTGTGTTCTGTTAATTCATCGCACAGAGTTACATCTTTTCCTTCAAGAAGTCTATCGTTAAGGCTGTTCTTGTTGAATTGGCAAATGATATTTGGAAGCCCATAGAGGGCTATGGTGAAAAAGGAAATATCTTCCGTTCAAAACTGGAAAGAAGCTTTCTGAGAAACTGCTCTGTGTTCTGTTAATTCATCTCACAGGGTTACATCTTGCCCTTCAAGAAGTCTTTCGCTAAGGCTGTTCTTGTGGAATTGGCAAAGGGATATATGGAAGCTCATAGAGGGCTATGGTGAAAAAGGAAATATCTTCCGTTCAAAACTCGAAAGAAGTTTTCTGAGAAACTGCTCTCTGTTCTGTTAATTCATCACACAGAGTTACATCTTTCCCTTCAAGAAGCCTTTCGCTAAGGCTGTTCTTGTGGAATTGGCAAAGGGATATTTGGAAGACCATAGAGGGCTATGGTGAAAAAGGAAATATCTTCCATTCAAAACTGGAAAGAAACTTTCTGAGAAACTGCTCTGTGTTCTGTGAATTCATCTCACAGAGTTACATCTTTCCCTTCATGGAGCCTTTCGCTAAGACTGTTCTTGTGGAATTGGGAAAGGGATAGTTGGAAGCCCATAGAGGGCTATGGTGAAAAAGGAAGTACCTTTCGTTCAAAACTGGAAAGAAGCTTTCTGAGAAACTGCTCTGTGTTCTGTTAATTCATCTCACAGAGTTACATCTTTCCCTTCAAGAAGCCTTTCGCTAAGGCTGTTCTTTTGGAATTGGCAAAGGGATATTTGGAAGCCCATAGAGGGCTACGGTGAAAAAGGAAATATCTTCCGTTCAAAACTGGAAAGAAGCTTTCTGAGAAACTGCTCTGTGTTCTGTTAATTCATCTCACAGAGTTACAACTTTCCCTTCAAGAAGCCTTTCGCTAAGGCTGTTCTTGTGGAATTGGCAAAGGGATATTTGGAAGCCCATAGAGGGCTATGGTGAAAAAGGAAATATCTTCCATTCAAAACTGGAAAGAAGCTTTCTGAGAAACTGCTCTGTGTTCTCTTAATTAATCTCACAGAGTTACATATTTCCCTTCAAGAAGCCTTTCGCTAAGCCTGTTCTTGTGGAATTGGCAAAGGGATATTTGGAAGCCCATAGAGGGCTATGGTGAAAAAGGAAATATCTTCCGTTCAAAACCGGAAAGAAGCTTTCTGAGAAACTGCTCTGTGTTCTGTTAATTCATCTCACAGAGTTACATCTTTCCCTTCAAGAAGCCTTTCGCTAAGGATGTTCTTGTGGAATTGGCAAAGGGATATTTGGAAGACGAGGGAGGGTATGATGAATAAGGAAATATCTTCCGTTCAAAACTGGAAAGAAGCTTTCTGAGAAACTGCTCTGAGTTCTGTTAATTCAAATCACAGAGTTACATCTTTAACATCAAGAAGACTTTCGCTAAGGCTTTTTTGTGGAATAGGCAAAGGGATTTGGAAGCCCATAGATGGCTACGGTGAAAAAGGACATATCTTCCGTTCAAAACGGTAAAGAAGCTTTCTGAGAAACTGCTCTGTGTTCTGTTAATTCATCTCACAGAGTTACATCTTTCCCTTCAAGAAGCCTTTCGCTAAGGCTGTTCTTGTGGAATTAGCAAAGGGTTATTTGGAAGCCCCTAGAGGGCTATGGTGAAAAAGGAAATATCTTCCGTTCAAACCTGTACAAAAGCTTTCTGAGAAACTGCTCTGTGTTCTATTAATTCATCTCACAGAGTTACATCTTTCCCCTCAAGAAACTTTTCGCTAAGGCTGTTCTTGTGAAATTGGCAAATTGATATTTGGAAGCCCATAGAGGGCTATGGTGAAAAAGGAAATATCTTCCGTTCAAAACTGGAAAGAAGCTTTCTGAGAAACTGCTCTGTGTTCTGTGAATTCATCTCACAGAGTTACATCTTTCCCTTCAAGAAGCCTTTCGCTAAGGCTGTTCTTGTGGAATTGGCAAAGGGATATTTCGAAGCCCATACATGGCTATGGTGAAAAAGGAAATATCTTCCGTTCAAAACTTGAAAGAAGCTTTCTGAGAAACTGCTCGGAGTTCTGTTAATTCATCTCACAGAGTTACATCTTGCCCTTCAAGAAGCCTTTCGCTAAGGCTGTTCTTGTGGAATTGGCAAAGGGATATTTGGAAGCCCATAGAGGGCTACGGTGGAAAAGGAAATATCTTCAGTTCAAAAATGGAAAGAAGCTTTCTGAGAAACTGCTCTGTGTTCTGTTAATTCATCACACAGAGATACATCTTTCCCTTCAAGAAGCCTTTCGCTAAGGCTGATCTTGTGGAATTGGCAAAGGGATATTTGGAAGCCCATAGAGGGCTATGGTGAAAAAAGAAATATCTTCCGTTCAAAACTGGAAAGAAGCTTTCTGAGAAACTGCTCTGTGTTCTGTTAATTCATCCCACAGAGTTTTATCTTTCCCTTCAAGAAGCCTTTCCCTAAGGCTGTTCTTGTGGAACTGGGAAAGGGATACTTGGAAGCCCATAGAAGGCTATGGTCAAAAAGGAAGTACCTTTCGTTCAAAACTGGAAAGAAGCTTTCTGAGAAACTGCTCTGTGTTCTGTTAATTCATTTCACAGAGTTACATCTTTCCCTTCATGAAACCTTTCGCTAAGGCTGTTCTTGTGGAATTGGCAAAGGAATATTTGGAAGCCCATAGAGGGCTATGGTGAAAAAGGAAATATCTTCCGTTCAATATTGGAAAGAAGCTTTTTGAGAAACTGCTCTGTGTTCTGTTAATTCATCTCACAGGGTTACATCTTTCCCCTCAAGAAACCTTTCGCTAAGGCTGTTCTTGTGAAATTGGCAAATTGATATTTGGAAGCCCATAGAGGACTATGGTGAAAAAGGAAATATCTTCCGTTCAAAATTGGAAAGAAGCTTTCTGAGAAACTGCTCTGTGTTCTGTGAATTCATCTCACAGAGTTACATCTTTCCCTTCAAGAAGCCTTTCGCTAAGGCTGTTCTTGTGGAATTGGCAAAGGGATATTTCGAAGCCCATACATGGCTATGGTGAAAAAGGAAATATCTTCCGTTCAAAACTTGAAAGAAGCTTTCTGAGAAACTGCTCGGAGTTCTGTTAATTCATCTCACAGAGTTACATCTTGCCCTTCAAGAAGCCTTTCGCTAAGGCTGTTCTTGTGGAATTGGCAAAGGGATATTTGGATGCCCTTAGAGGGCTATGGTGAAAAAGGAAATATCTTCCGTTCAAAACTGGAAGGAATCTTTCTGAGAAACTGCTCTGTGTTCTGTTAATTCATCGCACAGAGTTACAACTTTTCCTTCAAGAAGTCTTTCGCTAAGGCTGTTCTTGTTGAATTGGCAAATGATATTTGGAAGCCCATAGAGGGCTATGGTGAAAAAGGAAATATCTTCCGTTCAAAACTCGAAAGAAATTTTCTGAGAAACTGCTCTCTGTTCTGTTAATTCATCACACAGAGTTACATCTTTCCCTTCAAGAAGCCTATCGCTAAGGCTGTTCTTGTGGAATTGGCAAAGGGATATTTGGAAGACCATAGACTGCTATGGTGAAAAAGGAAATATCTTCCATTCAAAACTGGAAAGAAACTTTCTAAGAAACTGCTCTGTGTTCTGTGAATTCATCTCACAGAGTTACATCTTTCCCTTCAAGAAGCCTTTCGCTAAGACTGTTCTTGTGGAATTGGGAAAGGGATACTTGGAAGCCCATAGAGGGCTATGGTGAAAAAGGAAGTACATTTCGTTCAAAACTGGAAAGAAGCTTTCTGAGAAACTGCTCTGTGTTCTGTTAATTCATCTCACAGAATTACATCTTTCCCTTCAAGAAGCCTTTCGCTAAGGCTGTTCTTGTGGAATTGGCAAAGGGATATTTGGAAGCCCATAGAGGGCTACGGTGAAAAAGGAAATATCTTCCGTTCAAAACTGGAAAGAAGCTTTCTGAGAAACTGCTCTGTGTTCTGTTAATTCATCTCACAGAGTTACATCTTTCCCCTCAAGAAGCCTTTCGCTAAGGCTGTTCTTGTGAAATTGGCAAATTGATATTTGGAAGCCCATAGAGGGCTATGGTGAAAAAGGAAATATCTTCCGTTCAAAACTGGAAAGAAGCTTTCTGAGGATCTGCTCTGTGTTCTGTGAATTCATCTCACAGAGTTACATCTTTCCCTTCAAGAAACCTTTCGCTAAGGCTTTTCTTGTGGAATTGGCAAAGGGATATTTCGAAGCCCATAGATGGCTATGGTGAAAAAGGAAATATCTTCCGTTCAAAACTGGAAAGAAGCTTTCTGAGAAACTGCTCTGTTTTCTGTGAATTCATCTCACAGAGTTACATCTTTCCCTTCAAGAAGCCTTTCGCTAAGGCTGTTTTTGTGGAATTGGCAAAGGGATATTTGGAAGCCCCTAGAGGGCTATGGTGAAAAACGAAATATCTTCCGTTCAAACCTGTAAAAAAAGCTTTCTGAGAAACTGCTCTGTGTTCTATTAATTCATCTCACAGAGTTACATCTTTCCCTTCAAGGAGCCTTTCGCTAAGGCTGTTCTTGTGGAATTGGGAAAGGGATACTTGGAAGCCCATAGAAGGCTATGGACAAAAAGGAAGTACCTTTCGTTCTAAACTGGAAAGAAGCTTTCTGAGAAACTGCTCTGTGTTCTGTTAATTCATTTCACAGAATTATATGTTGCCCTTCATGAAGCCTTTCGCTAAGGCTGTTCTTGTGGAATTGGCAAAGGAATATTTGGAAGCCCATAGAGGGCTATGGTGAAAAAGGAAATATCTTCCGTTCAAAACTGGAAAGAAGCTTTCTGAGAAACTGTCTGTGTTCTGTTAATTCATCTCACAGAGTTACATCTTTCCCTTCAAGAAGCCTTTCGCTAAGGCTGTTCTTGTGGAATTGGCAAAGGGATATTTCGAAGCCCATACATGGCTATGGTGAAAAAGGAAATATCTTCCGTTCAAAACTGGAAAGAAGCTTTCTGAGAAACTGCTCTGTGTTCTGTAAATTCATCTCACAGAGTTACATCTTTCCCTTCAAGAAACCTTTCCTGAGGCTGTTTTTGTGGAATTGGCAAAGGGATAATTGGAAACCCATAGAGGGCTATGGTGAAAAAGGAAATATCTTCCGTTCAAAACCGGAAAGAAGCTTTCTGAGAAACTGCTATCTGTTCTGTTAATTCATCACACAGAGTTACATCTTTCCCTTCAAGAAGCCTTTCGCTAAGGCTGTTCTTGTGGAATTGGCAAAGGGATATTTGGAAGCCCATAGAGGGCTATGGTGAAAAAGGAAATATCTTCCGTTCAAAACTGGAAGTAAGCTTTCTGAGAAACTGCTCTGTGTTCTGTTAATTCATCTCACAGAGTTACATCTTTCCCTTCAAGAAGCCTTTGGCTAAGGCTGTTCTTGTGGAATTGGCAAAGGGATATTTTGAAGCCCATAGAGGGCTATGGTGAAAAAGGAAATATCTTCCATTCAAAACTGGAAAGAAGCTTTCTGAGAAACTGCTCTGAGTTCTGTTAATTCATCTCACAGAGTTACATCTTGCCCTTCAAGAAGCCTTTCGCTAAGGCTGTTCTTGTGGAATTTGCAAAGGGATATTTGGAAGCCCAGAGAGGGCAATAATAAAAAAGGAAATATCTTCCGTTCAAAACTGGAAAGAAGCTTTGTGAGAAACTGCTCTGTGTTCTGTGAATTCATCTCACAGAGTTACATCTTTCCCTTCAAGAAGCCTTTCGCTAAGTCTGTTCTTGTGGAATTGCAAAGGGATATTTGGAAGCCCATAGACGGCTATGGTGAAAAAGGAAATACCTTCCGTTCAAAACTGGAAAGAAGCTTTCTGAGAAACTGTTCTGTGTTCTGTTAATTCATCTCACAGAGTTACATCTTTCCCTTCAAGAAGCCTTTGGCTAAGGCTGTTCTTGTGGAATTGGCAAAGGGATATTTGGAAGCCCTTAGAGGGCTATGGTGAAAAAGGAAATATCTTCCATTCAAAACTGGAAAGAAGCTTTCTGAGAAACTGCTCTGAGTTCTGTTAATTCATCTCACAGAGTTACATCTTACCCTTCAAGAAGCCTTTCGCTAAGGCTGTTCTTGTGGAATTGGCAAAGGGATATTTGGAAGCCCATAGAGGGCTATGGTGGAAAAGGAAATATCTTCCGTTCAAAACTGGAAAGAAGCTTTCTGAGAAACTGCTCTGTGTTCTGTTAATTCATCACACAGAGATACATCTTTCCCTTCAAGAAGCCTTTCGCTAAGGCTGTTCTTGTGGAATTGGCAAAGGGATATTTGGAAGCCCATAGAGGGCTATGGTGAAAAAAGAAATATCTTCCGTTCAAAACTGGAAAGAAGCTTTCTGAGAAACTGCTCTGTGTTCTGTTAATTCATCTCACAGAGTTACATCTTTCCCTTCAAGAAGCCTTTCGCTAAGGCTGTTCTTGTGGAATTGGCAAAGGGATATTTGGAAGCCCATAGTGGGCTTTGGTGAAAAAGGAAATATCTTCCGTTCAAAACTGGAAGGAAGCTTTCTGAGAAACTGCTCTGTGTTCTGTTAATTCATCTCACAGAGTTACATCTTCCCCTTCAAGAAGCCTTTCGCTAAGGCTGTTCTTGTGGAATTGGCAAAGGGATATTTGGAAGCCCATAGAGGGCTATGGTTAAAAAGGAAATATCTTCCGTTCAAAACGGGAAAGAAGCTTTCTGAGAAACTTCTCTGTGTTCTGTTAATTCATCTCAAAGAGTTACATCTTTCCCTTCAAGAAGCCTTTCTCTAAGGATGTTCTTGTGGAATTGGCAAAGGGATATTTGGAAGCCCATAGATTGCTGTGTGAAAAAGGAAATATCTTCCGTTCAAAACTGGAAAGAAGCTTTCTGAGAAACTGCTCTGTGTTCTGTGAATTCATCTCACAGAGTTACATCTTTCCCTTCAAGAAGCCTTTCGCTAAGACTGTTCTTGTGGAATTGGGAAAGGGATACTTGGAAGCCCATAGAGGGCTATGGTGAAAAAGGAAGTACCTTTCGTTCAAAACTGGAAAGAAGCTTTCTGAGAAACTGCTCTGTGTTCTGTTAATTCATCTCACAGAGTTACATCTTTCGCTTCAAGAAGCCTTTCGCTAAGGCTGTTCTTGTGGAATTGGCAAAGGGATATTTGGAAGCCCATAGAGGGCTACGGTGAAAAAGGAAATATCTTCCGTTCAAAACTGGAAAGAAGCTTTCTGAGAAACTGCTCTGTGTTCTGTTAATTCACCTCACAGAGTTACATCTTTCCCCTCAAGAAGCCTTTCGCTAAGGCTGTTCTTGTGAAATTGGCAAATTGATATTTGGAAGCCCATAGAGGGCTATGGTGAAAAAGGAAATATCTTCCGTTCAAAACTGGAAAGAAGCTTTCTGAGAAACTGCTCTGTGTTCTGTGAATTCATCTCACAGAGTTACATCTTTCCCTTCAAGAAGCCTTTCGCTAAGGCTGTTCTTGTGGAATTGGCAAAGGGATATTTCGAAGCCCATAGATGGCTATGGTGAAAAAGGAAATATCTTCCGTTCAAAACTGGAAGTAAGCTTTCTGAGAAACTGCTGTGTGTTCTGTTAATTCATCTCACAGAGTTACATCTTTCCCTTTTAGAAGCCTTTCGCTAAGGCTGTTCTTGTGGAATTGGCAAAGGGATATTTGGAAGCCCATAGAGGGCTATGGTGAAAAAGGAAATATCTTCCGTTGAAAACTGGAAAGAAGCTTTCTGAGAAACTGCTCTGTGTTCTGTTAATTCATCTCACAGAGTTACAACTTTCCCTTCAAGAAACCTTTCGCTAAGGCTGTTCTTGTGGAATTGGCAAAGGGATATTTGTAAGCCCATAGAGGGCTATGGTGAAAAAGGAAATATCTTCCATTCAAAACTGGAAAGAAGCTTTCTGAGAAACTGCTCTGTGTTCTCTTAATTAATCTCACAGAGTTACATATTTCCCTTCAAGAAGCCTTTCGCTAAGCCTGTTCTTGTGGAATTGGCAAAGGGATATTTCGAAGCCCTTAGAGGGCTATGGTGAAAAAGGAAATATCTTCCGTTCAAAACCGGAAAGAAGCTTTCTGAGAAACTGCTCTGTGTTCTGTTAATTCATCTCACAGAGTTGCATCTTTCCCTTCAAGAAGCCTTTCGCTAAGGATGTTCTTGTGGAATTGGCAAAGGGATATTTGGAAGACGAGGGAGGGCTATGCTGAATAAGGAAATATCTTCCGTTCAAAACTGGAAAGAAGCTTTCTGAGAAACTGCTCTGTGTTCTGTTAATTCAAATCACAGAGTTACATCTTTAACATCAAGAAGACTTTCGCTAAGGCTTTTCTTGTGGAATAGGCAATGGGATTTGGAAGCCCATAGACGGCTACGGTGAAAAAGGACATATCTTCCGTTCAAAACGGGAAAGAAGCTTTCTGAGAAACTGCTCTGTGTTCTGTTAATTCATCTCACAGAGTTACATCTTTCCCTTCAAGAAGCCTTTCGCTAAGGCTGTTCTTGTGGAATTGGCAAAGGGTTATGTGGAAGCCCCTAGAGGGCTATGGTGAAAAAGGAAATATCTTCCGTTCAAAACTGTAAAAAAAGCTTTCTGAGAAACTGCTCTGTGTTCTATTAATTCATCTCACAGAGTTACATCTTTCCCTTCAAGAAGCCTTTCGCTAAGGCTGTTCTTGTGGAATTGGGAAAGGGATACTTGGAAGCCCATAGAAGGCTATGGTCAAAAAGGAAGTACCTTTCGTTCAAAACTGGAAAGAAGCTTTCTGAGAAACTGCTCTGTGTTCTGTTAATTCATTTCACAGAGTTACATCTTTCCCTTCATGAAGCCTTTCGCTAAGGCTGTTCTTGTGGAATTGGCAAAGGGATATTTGGAAGCCCATAGAGGGCTATGGTGAAAAAGGAAATAACTTCCGTTCAAAACTGGAAAGAAGCTTTCTGAGAAACTGCTCTGTGTTCTGTTAATTCATCTCACAGAGTTACATCTTTCCCTTCAAGAAGCCTTTCGCTAAACCTGTTCTTGTGGAATTGGCAAAGGGATATTTGGAAGCCCATAGAGGGCTACGGTGAAAAAGGAAATATCTTCCGTTCAATACTGGAAAGAAGCTTTCTGAGAAACTGCTCTGTGTTCTGTTAATTCATCTGACAGAGTTACATCTTTCCCTTCAAGGAGCCTTTCGCTAAGGCTGTTCTTGTGGAATTGGCAAAGGGATATTTGGAAGCCCATAGAGGGCTATGGTGAAAAAGGAAATATCTTCCGTTCAAAACTGGAAGGAATCTTTCTGAGAAACTGCTCTGTTTTCTGTTAATTCATCGCACAGAGTTACATCTTTTCCTTCAAGAAGTCTTTCGCTAAGGCTGTTCTTGTGGAATTGGCAAATGATATTTGGAAGCCCATAGAGGGCTATGGTGAAAAAGGAAATATCTTCCGTTCAAAACTGGAAAGAAGCTTTCTGAGAAACTGCTCTGTGTTCTGTTAATTCATCTCACAGGGTTACATCTGGCCCTTCAAGAAGCCTTTCGCTAAGGCTGTTCTTGTGGAATTTGCAAAGGGATATTTGGAAGCCCAGAGAGGGCTATAATGAAAAAGGAAATATCTTCCGTTCAAAACTGGAAAGAAGCTTTGTGAGAAACTGCTCTGTGTTCTGTGAATTCATCTCACAGAGTTACATCTTTCCCTTCAAGAAGCCTTTCGCTAAGGCTGTTCTTGTGGAATTGCAAAGGGATATTTGGAAGCCCATAGACGGCTATGGTGAAAAAGGAAATACCTTCCGTTCAAAACTGGAAAGAAGCTTTCTGAGAAACTGTTCTGTTTTCTGTTAATTCATCTCACAGAGTTACATCTTTCCCTTCAAGAAGCCTTTGGCTAAGGCTGTTCTTGTGGAATTGGCAAAGGGATATTTGGAAGCCCATAGAGGGCTATGGTGAAAAAGGAAATATCTTCCGTTCAAAACTGGAAAGAAGCTTTCTGAGAAACTGCTCTGTGTTCTGTTAATTCATCTCACAGGGTTACATCTTGCCCTTCAAGAAGCCTTTCGCTAAGGCTGTTCTTGTGGAATTGGCAAAGGGATATATGGAAGCTCATAGAGGGCTATGGTGAAAAATTAAATATCTTCCGTTCAAAACTCGAAAGAAGTTTTCTGAGAAACTGCTCTCTGTTCTGTTAATTCATCACACAGAGTTACATCTTTCCCTTCAAGAAGCCTTTCGCTAAGGCTGTTCTTGTGGAATTGGCAAAGGGATATTTGGAAGACCATAGAGGGCTATGGTGAAAAAGGAAATATCTTCCATTCAATACTGGAAAGAAACTTTCTGAGAAACTGCTCTGTGTTCTCTGAATTCATCTCACAGAGTTACATCTTTCCCTTCAAGAAGCCTTTCGCTAAGACTGTTCTTGTGGAATTGGGAAAGGGATACTTGGAAGCCCATAGAGGGCTATGGTGAAAAAGGAAGTACCTTTCGTTCAAAACTGGAAAGAAGCTTTCTGAGAAACTGCTCTGTGTTCGGTTAATTCATCTCACAGAGTTACATCTTTCCCTTCAAGAAGCCTTTCGCTAAGGCTGTTCTTGTGGAATTGGCAAAGGGATATTTGGAAGCCAATAGAGGGCTATGGTGAAAAAGGAAATATCTTCCGTTCAAAACTGGAAAGAAGCTTTCTGAGAAACTGCTCTGTGTTCTGTGAATTCATCTCACAGAGTTACATCTTTCCCTTCAAGAAGCCTTTCGCTAAGGCTGTTCTTGTGGAATTGGCAAAGGGATATTTGGAAGCCCCTAGAGGGCTATGGTGAAAAAGGAAATATCTTCCGTTCAAACCTGTAAAAAAAGCTTTCTGAGAAACTGCTCTGTGTTCTATTAATTCATCTCACAGAGTTACATCTTTCCCTTCAAGGAGCCTTTCGCTAAGGCTGTTCTTGTGGAATTGGGAAAGGGATACTTGGAAGCCCATAGAAGGCTATAGTCAAAAAGGAAGTACCTTTCGTTCAAAACTGGAAAGAAGCTTTCTGAGAAACTGCTCTGTGTTCTGTTAATTCATTTCACAGAGTTACATCTTGCCCTTCAAGAAGCCTTTCGCTAAGGCTGTTCTTGTGGAATTTGCAAAGGGATATTTGGAAGCCCAGAGAGGGCTATAATGAAAAAGGAAATATCTTCCGTTCAAAACTGGAAAGAAGCTGTGTGAGAAACTGCTCTGTGTTCTGTGAATTCATCTCACAGAGTTACATCTTTCCCTTCAAGAAGCCTTTCGCTAAGGCTGTTCTTGTGGAATTGCAAAGGGATATTTGGAAGCCCATAGACGGCTATGGTGAAAAAGGAAATACCTTCCGTTCAAAACTGGAAAGAAGCTTTCTGAGAAACTGTTCTGTTTTCTGTTAATTCATCTCACAGAGTTACATCTTTCCCTTCAAGAAGCCTTTGGCTAAGGCTGTTCTTGTGGAATTGGCAAAGGGATATTTGGAAGCCCATAGAGGGCTATGGTGAAAAAGGAAATATCTTCCGTTCAAAACTGGAAAGAAGCTTTCTGAGAAACTGCTCTGAGTTCTGTTAATTCATCTCACAGAGTTACATCTTGCCCTTCAAGAAGCCTTTCGCTAAGGCTGTTCTTGTGGAATTGGCAAAGGGATATTTGGAAGCCCATAGAGGGCTATGGTGGAAAAGGAAATATCTTCCGTTCAAAACTGGAAAGAAGCTTTCTGAGAAACTGCTCTGTGTTCTGTTAATTCATCGCACAGAGTTACATCTTTTCCTTCAAGAAGTCTTTCGCTAAGGCTGTTCTTGTTGAATTGGCAAATGATATTTGGAAGCCCATAGAGGGCTATGGTGAAAAAGGAAATAGCTTCCGTTCAAAACTGGAAAGAAGCTTTCTGAGAAACTGCTCTGTGTTCTGTTAATTCATCTCACAGGGTTACATCTTGCCCTTCAAGAAGCCTTTCGCTAAGGCTGTTCTTGTGGAATTGGCAAAGGGATATATGGAAGCTCATAGAGGGCTATGGTGAAAAATTAATTATCTTCCGTTCAAAACTCGAAAGAAGTTTTCTGAGAAACTGCTCTCTGTTCTGTTAATTCATCACACAGAGTTACATCTTTCCCTTCAAGAAGCCTTTCGCTAAGGCTGTTCTTGTGGAATTGGCAAAGGGATATTTGGAAGACCATAGAGGGCTATGGTGAAAAAGGAAATATCTTCCATTCAATACTGGAAAGAAACTTTCTGAGAAACTGCTCTGTGTTCTCTGAATTCATCTCACAGAGTTACATCTTTCCCTTCAAGAAGCCTTTCGCTAAGACTGTTCTTGTGGAATTGGGAAAGGGATACTTGGAAGCCCATAGAGGGCTATGGTGAAAAAGGAAGTACCTTTCGTTCAAAACTGGAAAGAAGCTTTCTGAGAAACTGCTCTGTGTTCGGTTAATTCATCTCACAGAGTTACATCTTTCCCTTCAAGAAGCCTTTCGCTAAGGCTGTTCTTGTGGAATTGGCAAAGGGATATTTGGAAGCCAATAGAGGGCTACGGTGAAAAAGGACATATCTTCCGTTCAAAACGGGAAAGAAGCTTTCTGAGAAACTGCTCTGTGTTCTGTGAATTCATCTCACAGAGTTACATCTTTCCCTTCAAGAAGCCTTTCGCTAAGGCTGTTCTTGTGGAATTGGCAAAGGGTTATTTGGAAGCCCCTAGAGGGCTATGGTGAAAAAGGAAATATCTTCCGTTCAAAACTGTAAAAAAAGCTTTCTGAGAAACTGCTCTGTGTTCTATTAATTCATCTCACAGAGTTACATCTTTCCCCTCAAGAAGCCTTTCGCTAAGGCTGTTCTTGTGGAATTGGGAAAGGGATACTTGGAAACCCATAGAAGGCTATGGTCAAAAAGGAAGTACCTTTCGTTCAAAACTGGAAAGAAGCTTTCTGAGAAACTGCTCTGTGTTCTGTTAATTCATTTCACAGAGTTACATCTTTCCCTTCATGAAGCCTTTCGCTAAGGCTGTTCTTGTGGAATTGGCAAAGGGATATTTGGAAGCCCATAGAGGGCTATGGTGAAAAAGGAAATAACTTCCGTTCAAAACTTGAAAGAAGCTTTCTGAGAAACTGCTCTGTGTTCTGTTAATTCATCTCACAGAGTTACATCTTTCCCTTCAAGAAGCCTTTCGCTAAACCTGTTCTTGTGGAATTGGCAAAGGGATATTTGGAAGTCCATAGAGGGCTACGGTGAAAAAGGAAATATCTTCCGTTCAATACTGGAAAGAAGCTTTCTGAGAAACTGCTCTGTGTTCTGTTAATTCATCTGACAGAGTTACATCTTTCCCTTCAAGGAGCCTTTCGCTAAGGCTGTTCTTGTGGAATTGGCAAAGGGATATTTGGAAGCCCATAGAGGGCTATGGTGAAAAAGGAAATATCTTCCGTTCAAAACTGGAAGGAATCTTTCTGAGAAACTGCTCTGTTTTCTGTTAATTCATCGCACAGAGTTACATCTTTTCCTTCAAGAAGTCTTTCGCTAAGGCTGTTCTTGTGGAATTGGCAAATGATATTTGGAAGCCCATAGAGGGCTATGGTGAAAAAGGAAATATCTTCCGTTCAAAACTGGAAAGAAGCTTTCTGAGAAACTGCTCTGTGTTCTGTTAATTCATCTCACAGGGTTACATCTGGCCCTTCAAGAAGCCTTTCGCTAAGGCTGTTCTTGTGGAATTTGCAAAGGGATATTTGGAAGCCCAGAGAGGGCTATAATGAAAAAGGAAATATCTTCCGTTCAAAACTGGAAAGAAGCTTTGTGAGAAACTGCTCTGTGTTCTGTGAATTCATCTCACAGAGTTACATCTTTCCCTTCAAGAAGCCTTTCGCTAAGGCTGTTCTTGTGGAATTGCAAAGGGGTATTTGGAAGCCCATAGACGGCTATGGTGAAAAAGGAAATACCTTCCGTTCAAAACTGGAAAGAAGCTTTCTGAGAAACTGTTCTGTTTTCTGTTAATTCATCTCACAGAGTTACATCTTTCCCTTCAAGAAGGCTTTGGCTAAGGCTGTTCTTGTGGAATTGGCAAAGGGATATTTGGAAGCCCATAGAGGGCTATGGTGAAAAAGGAAATATCTTCCATTCAAAACTGGAAAGAAGCTTTCTGAGAAACTGCTCTGTGTTCTGTTAATTCATCTCACAGAGTTACATCTTGCCCTTCAAGAAGCCTTTCGCTAAGGCTGTTCTTGTGGAATTGGCAAAGGGATATTTGGAAGCCCATAGAGGGCTATGGTGGAAAAGGAAATATCTTCCGTTCAAAACTGGAAAGAAGCTTTCTGAGAAACTGCTCTGTGTTCTGTTAATTCATCGCACAGAGTTACACCTTTTCCTTCAAGAAGTCTTTCGCTAAGGCTGTTCTTGTTGAATTGGCAAATGATATTTGGAAGCCCATAGAGGGCTATGGTGAAAAAGGAAATATCTTCCGTTCAAAACTGGAAAGAAGCTTTCTGAGAAACTGCTCTGTGTTCTGTTAATTCATCTCACAGGGTTACATCTTGCCCTTCAAGAAGCCTTTCGCTAAGGCTGTTCTTGTGGAATTGGCAAAAGGATATATGGAAGCTCATAGAGGGCTATGGTGAAAAATTAAATATCTTCCGTTCAAAACTCGAAAGAAGTTTTCTGAGAAACTGCTCTCTGTTCTGTTAATTCATCACACAGAGTTACATCTTTCCCTTCAAGAAGCCTTTCGCTAAGGCTGTTCTTGTGGAATTGGCAAAGGGATATTTGGAAGACCATAGAGGGCTATGGTGAAAAAGGAAATATCTTCCATTCAATACTGGAAAGAAACTTTCTGAGAAACTGCTCTGTGTTCTCTGAATTCATCTCACAGAGTTACATCTTTCCCTTCAAGAAGCCTTTCGCTAAGACTGTTCTTGTGGAATTGGGAAAGAGATACTTGGAAGCCCATAGAGGGCTATGGTGAAAAAGGAAGTACCTTTCGTTCAAAACTGGAAAGAAACTTTCTGAGAAACTGCTCTGTGTTCGGTTAATTGATCTCACAGAGTTACATCTTTCCCTTCAAGAAGCCTTTCGCTAAGGCTGTTCTTGTGGAATTGGCAAAGGGATATTTGGAAGCCAATAGAGGGCTATGGTGAAAAAGGAAATATCTTCCGTTCAAAACTGGAAAGAAGCTTTCTGAGAAACTGCTCTGTGTTCTGTGAATTCATCTCACAGAGTTACATCTTTCCCTTCAAGAAGCCTTTCGCTAAGGCTGTTCTTGTGGAATTGGCAAAGGGATATTTGGAAGCCCCTAGAGGGCTATGGTGAAAAAGGAAATATCTTCCGTTCAAACCTGTAAAAAAAGCTTTCTGAGAAACTGCTCTGTGTTCTATTAATTCATCTCACAGAGTTACATCTTTCCCTTCAAGGAGCCTTTCGCTAAGGCTGTTCTTGTGGAATTGGGAAAGGGATACTTGGAAGCCCATAGAAGGCTATAGTCAAAAAGGAAGTACCTTTCGTTCAAAACTGGAAAGAAGCTTTCTGAGAAACTGCTCTGTGTTCTGTTAATTCATTTCACAGAGTTACATCTTGCCCTTCAAGAAGCCTTTCGCTAAGGCTGTTCTTGTGGAATTTGCAAAGGGATATTTGGAAGCCCAGAGAGGGCTATAATGAAAAAGGAAATATCTTCCGTTCAAAACTGGAAAGAAGCTGTGTGAGAAACTGCTCTGTGTTCTGTGAATTCATCTCACAGAGTTACATCTTTCCCTTCAAGAAGCCTTTCGCTAAGGCTGTTCTTGTGGAATTGCAAAGGGATATTTGGAAGCCCATAGACGGCTATGGTGAAAAAGGAAATACCTTCCGTTCAAAACTGGAAAGAAGCTTTCTGAGAAACTGTTCTGTTTTCTGTTAATTCATCTCACAGAGTTACATCTTTCCCTTCAAGAAGCCTTTGGCTAAGGCTGTTCTTGTGGAATTGGCAAAGGGATATTTGGAAGCCCATAGAGGGCTATGGTGAAAAAGGAAATATCTTCCATTCAAAACTGGAAAGAAGCTTTCTGAGAAACTGCTCTGAGTTCTGTTAATTCATCTCACAGAGTTACATCTTGCCCTTCAAGAAGCCTTTCGCTAAGGCTGTTCTTGTGGAATTGGCAAAGGGATATTTGGAAGCCCATAGAGGGCTATGGTGGAAAAGGAAATATCTTCCGTTCAAAACTGGAAAGAAGCTTTCTGAGAAACTGCTCTGTGTTCTGTTAATTCATCGCACAGAGTTACATCTTTTCCTTCAAGAAGTCTTTCGCTAAGGCTGTTCTTGTTGAATTGGCAAATGATATTTGGAAGCCCATAGAGGGCTATGGTGAAAAAGGAAATATCTTCCGTTCAAAACTGGAAAGAAGCTTTCTGAGAAACTGCTCTGTGTTCTGTTAATTCATCTCACAGGGTTACATCTTGCCCTTCAAGAAGCCTTTCGCTAAGGCTGTTCTTGTGGAATTGGCAAAGGGATATATGGAAGCTCATAGAGGGCTATGGTGAAAAATTAAATATCTTCCGTTCAAAACTCGAAAGAAGTTTTCTGAGAAACTGCTCTCTGTTCTGTTAATTCATCACACAGAGTTACATCTTTCCCTTCAAGAAGCCTTTCGCTAAGGCTGTTCTTGTGGAATTGGCAAAGGGATATTTGGAAGACCATAGAGGGCTATGGTGAAAAAGGAAATATCTTCCATTCAATACTGGAAAGAAACTTTCTGAGAAACTGCTCTGTGTTCTCTGAATTCATCTCACAGAGTTACATCTTTCCCTTCAAGAAGCCTTTCGCTAAGACTGTTCTTGTGGAATTGGGAAAGGGATACTTGGAAGCCCATAGAGGGCTATGGTGAAAAAGGAAGTACCTTTCGTTCAAAACTGGAAAGAAGCTTTCTGAGAAACTGCTCTGTGTTCGGTTAATTCATCTCACAGAGTTACATCTTTCCCTTCAAGAAGCCTTTCGCTAAGGCTGTTCTTGTGGAATTGGCAAAGGGATATTTGGAAGCCCAGAGAGGGCTATAATGAAAAAGGAAATATCTTCCGTTCAAAACTGGAAAGAAGCTGTGTGAGAAACTGCTCTGTGTTCTGTGAATTCATCTCACAGAGTTACATCTTTCCCTTCAAGAAGCCTTTCGCTAAGGCTGTTCTTGTGGAATTGCAAAGGGATATTTGGAAGCCCATAGACGGCTATGGTGAAAAAGGAAATACCTTCCGTTCAAAACTGGAAAGAAGCTTTCTGAGAAACTGTTCTGTTTTCTGTTAATTCATCTCACAGAGTTACATCTTTCCCTTCAAGAAGCCTTTGGCTAAGGCTGTTCTTGTGGAATTGGCAAAGGGATATTTGGAAGCCCATAGAGGGCTATGGTGAAAAAGGAAATATCTTCCATTCAAAACTGGAAAGAAGCTTTCTGAGAAACTGCTCTGAGTTCTGTTAATTCATCTCACAGAGTTACATCTTGCCCTTCAAGAAGCCTTTCGCTAAGGCTGTTCTTGTGGAATTGGCAAAGGGATATTTGGAAGCCCATAGAGGGCTATGGTGGAAAAGGAAATATCTTCCGTTCAAAACTGGAAAGAAGCTTTCTGAGAAACTGCTCTGTGTTCTGTTAATTCATCGCACAGAGTTTCATCTTTTCCTTCAAGAAGTCTTTCGCTAAGGCTGTTCTTGTTGAATTGGCAAATGATATTTGGAAGCCCATAGAGGGCTATGGTGAAAAAGGAAATATCTTCCGTTCAAAACTGGAAAGAAGCTTTCTGAGAAACTGCTCTGTGTTCTGTTAATTCATCTCACAGGGTTACATCTTGCCCTTCAAGAAGCCTTTCGCTAAGGCTGTTCTTGTGGAATTGGCAAAGGGATATATGGAAGCTCATAGAGGGCTATGGTGAAAAATTAAATATCTTCCGTTCAAAACTCGAAAGAAGTTTTCTGAGAAACTGCTCTCTGTTCTGTTAATTCATCACACAGAGTTACATCTTTCCCTTCAAGAAGCCTTTCGCTAAGGCTGTTCTTGTGGAATTGGCAAAGGGATATTTGGAAGACCATAGAGGGCTATGGTGAAAAAGGAAATATCTTCCATTCAATACTGGAAAGAAACTTTCTGAGAATCTGCTCTGTGTTCTCTGAATTCATCTCACAGAGTTACATCTTTCCCTTCAAGAAGCCTTTCGCTAAGACTGTTCTTGTGGAATTGGGAAAGGGATACTTGGAAGCCCATAGAGGGCTATGGTGAAAAAGGAAGTACCTTTCGTTCAAAACTGGAAAGAAGCTTTCTGAGAAACTGCTCTGTGTTCGGTTAATTCATCTCACAGAGTTACATCTTTCCCTTCAAGAAGCCTTTCGCTAAGGCTGTTCTTGTGGAATTGGCAAAGGGATATTTGGAAGCCAATAGAGGGCTACGGTGAAAAAGGACATATCTTCCGTTCAAAACGGGAAAGAAGCTTTCTGAGAAACTGCTCTGTGTTCTGTGAATTCATCTCACAGAATTACATCTTTCCCTTCAAGAAGCCTTTCGCTAAGGCTGTTCTTGTGGAATTGGCAAAGGGTTATTTGGAAGCCCCTAGAGGGCTATGGTGAAAAAGGAAATATCTTCCGTTCAAAACTGTAAAAAAAGCTTTCTGAGAAACTGCTCTGTGTTCTATTAATTCATCTCACAGAGTTACATCTTTCCCTTCAAGAAGCCTTTCGCTAAGGCTGTTCTTGTGGAATTGGGAAAGGGATACTTGGAAGCCCATAGAAGGCTATGGTCAAAAAGGAAGTACCTTTCGTTCAAAACTGGAAAGAAGCTTTCTGAGAAACTGCTCTGTGTTCTGTTAATTCATTTCACAGAGTTACATCTTTCCCTTCATGAAGCCTTTCGCTAAGGCTGTTCTTGTGGAATTGGCAAAGGGATATTTGGAAGCCCATAGAAGGCTATGGTCAAAAAGGAAGTACCTTTCGTTCAAAACTGGAAAGAAGCTTTCTGAGAAACTGCTCTGTGTTCTGTTAATTCATTTCACAGAGTTACATCTTTCCCTTCATGAAGCCTTTCGCTAAGGCTGTTCTTGTGGAATTGGCAAAGGGATATTTGGAAGCCCATAGAGGGCTATGGTGAAAAAGGAAATAACTTCCGTTCAAAACTGGAAAGAAGCTTTCTGAGAAACTGCTCTGTGTTCTGTTAATTCATCTCACAGAGTTACATCTTTCCCTTCAAGAAGCCTTTCGCTAAACCTGTTCTTGTGGAATTGGCAAAGGGATATTTGGAAGCCCATAGAGGGCTACGGTGAAAAAGGAAATATCTTCCGTTCAATACTGGAAAGAAACTTTCTGAGAAACTGCTCTGTGTTCTGTTAATTCATCTGACAGAGTTACATCTTTCCCTTCAAGGAGCCTTTCGCTAAGGCTGTTCTTGTGGAATTGGCAAAGGGATATTTGGAAGCCCATAGAGGGCTATGGTGAAAAAGGAAATATCTTCCGTTCAAAACTGGAAGGAATCTTTCTGAGAAACTGCTCTGTTTTCTGTTAATTCATCGCACAGAGTTACATCTTTTCCTTCAAGAAGTCTTTCGCTAAGGCTGTTCTTGTGGAATTGGCAAATGATATTTGGAAGCCCATAGAGGGCTATGGTGAAAAAGGAAATATCTTCCGTTCAAAACTGGAAAGAAGCTTTCTGAGAAACTGCTCTGTGTTCTGTTAATTCATCTCACAGGGTTACATCTGGCCCTTCAAGAAGCCTTTCGCTAAGGCTGTTCTTGTGGAATTTGCAAAGGGATATTTGGAAGCCCAGAGAGGGCTATAATGAAAAAGGAAATATCTTCCGTTCAAAACTGGAAAGAAGCTTTGTGAGAAACTGCTCTGTGTTCTGTGAATTCATCTCACAGAGTTACATCTTTCCCTTCAAGAAGCCTTTCGCTAAGGCTGTTCTTGTGGAATTGCAAAGGGGTATTTGGAAGCCCATAGACGGCTATGGTGAAAAAGGAAATACCTTCCGTTCAAAACTGGAAAGAAGCTTTCTGAGAAACTGTTCTGTTTTCTGTTAATTCATCTCACAGAGTTACATCTTTCCCTTCAAGAAGCCTTTGGCTAAGGCTGTTCTTGTGGAATTGGCAAAGGGATATTTGGAAGCCCATAGAGGGCTATGGTGAAAAAGGAAATATTTTCCATTCAAAACTGGAAAGAAGCTTTCTGAGAAACTGCTCTGTGTTCTGTTAATTCATCTCACAGAGTTACATCTTGCCCTTCAAGAAGCCTTTCGCTAAGGCTGTTCTTGTGGAATTGGCAAAGGGATATTTGGAAGCCCATAGAGGGCTATGGTGGAAAAGGAAATATCTTCCGTTCAAAACTGGAAAGAAGCTTTCTGAGAAACTGCTCTGTGTTCTGTTAATTCATCGCACAGAGTTACATCTTTTCCTTCAAGAAGTCTTTCGCTAAGGCTGTTCTTGTTGAATTGGCAAATGATATTTGGAAGCCCATAGAGGGCTATGGTGAAAAAGGAAATATCTTCCGTTCAAAACTGGAAAGAAGCTTTCTGAGAAACTGCTCTGTGTTCTGTTAATTCATCTCACAGGGTTACATCTTGCCCTTCAAGAAGCCTTTCGCTAAGGCTGTTCTTGTGGAATTGGCAAAAGGATATATGGAAGCTCATAGAGGGCTATGGTGAAAAATTAAATATCTTCCGTTCAAAACTCGAAAGAAGTTTTCTGAGAAACTGCTCTCTGTTCTGTTAATTCATCACACAGAGTTACATCTTTCCCTTCAAGAAGCCTTTCGCTAAGGCTGTTCTTGTGGAATTGGCAAAGGGATATTTGGAAGACCATAGAGGGCTATGGTGAAAAAGGAAATATCTTCCATTCAATACTGGAAAGAAACTTTCTGAGAAACTGCTCTGTGTTCTCTGAATTCATCTCACAGAGTTACATCTTTCCCTTCAAGAAGCCTTTCGCTAAGACTGTTCTTGTGGAATTGGGAAAGAGATACTTGGAAGCCCATAGAGGGCTATGGTGAAAAAGGAAGTACCTTTCGTTCAAAACTGGAAAGAAACTTTCTGAGAAACTGCTCTGTGTTCGGTTAATTGATCTCACAGAGTTACATCTTTCCCTTCAAGAAGCCTTTCGCTAAGGCTGTTCTTTTGGAATTGGCAAAGGGATATTTGGAAGCCAATAGAGGGCTATGGTGAAAAAGGAAATATCTTCCGTTCAAAACTGGAAAGAAGCTTTCTGAGAAACTGCTCTGTGTTCTGTGAATTCATCTCACAGAGTTACATCTTTCCCTTCAAGAAGCCTTTCGCTAAGGCTGTTCTTGTGGAATTGGCAAAGGGATATTTGGAAGCCCCTAGAGGGCTATGGTGAAAAAGGAAATATCTTCCGTTCAAACCTGTAAAAAAAGCTTTCTGAGAAACTGCTCTGTGTTCTATTAATTCATCTCACAGAGTTACATCTTTCCCTTCAAGGAGCCTTTCGCTAAGGCTGTTCTTGTGGAATTGGGAAAGGGATACTTGGAAGCCCATAGAAGGCTATAGTCAAAAAGGAAGTACCTTTCGTTCAAAACTGGAAAGAAGCTTTCTGAGAAACTGCTCTGTGTTCTGTTAATTCATTTCACAGAGTTACATCTTGCCCTTCAAGAAGCCTTTCGCTAAGGCTGTTCTTGTGGAATTTGCAAAGGGATATTTGGAAGCCCAGAGAGGGCTATAATGAAAAAGGAAATATCTTCCGTTCAAAACTGGAAAGAAGCTGTGTGAGAAACTGCTCTGTGTTCTGTGAATTCATCTCACAGAGTTACATCTTTCCCTTCAAGAAGCCTTTCGCTAAGGCTGTTCTTGTGGAATTGCAAAGGGATATTTGGAAGCCCATAGACGGCTATGGTGAAAAAGGAAATACCTTCCGTTCAAAACTGGAAAGAAGCTTTCTGAGAAACTGTTCTGTTTTCTGTTAATTCATCTCACAGAGTTACATCTTTCCCTTCAAGAAGCCTTTGGCTAAGGCTGTTCTTGTGGAATTGGCAAAGGGATATTTGGAAGCCCATAGAGGGCTATGGTGAAAAAGGAAATATCTTCCATTCAAAACTGGAAAGAAGCTTTCTGAGAAACTGCTCTGAGTTCTGTTAATTCATCTCACAGAGTTACATCTTGCCCTTCAAGAAGCCTTTCGCTAAGGCTGTTCTTGTGGAATTGGCAAAGGGATATTTGGAAGCCCATAGAGGGCTATGGTGGAAAAGGAAATATCTTCCGTTCAAAACTGGAAAGAAGCTTTCTGAGAAACTGCTCTGTGTTCTGTTAATTCATCGCACAGAGTTACATCTTTTCCTTCAAGAAGTCTTTCGCTAAGGCTGTTCTTGTTGAATTGGCAAATGATATTTGGAAGCCCATAGAGGGCTATGGTGAAAAAGGAAATATCTTCCGTTCAAAACTGGAAAGAAGCTTTCTGAGAAACTGCTCTGTGTTCTGTTAATTCATCTCACAGGGTTACATCTTGCCCTTCAAGAAGCCTTTCGCTAAGGCTGTTCTTGTGGAATTGGCAAAGGGATATATGGAAGCTCATAGAGGGCTATGGTGAAAAATTAAATATCTTCCGTTCAAAACTCGAAAGAAGTTTTCTGAGAAACTGCTCTCTGTTCTGTTAATTCATCACACAGAGTTACATCTTTCCCTTCAAGAAGCCTTTCGCTAAGGCTGTTCTTGTGGAATTGGCAAAGGGATATTTGGAAGACCATAGAGGGCTATGGTGAAAAAGGAAATATCTTCCATTCAATACTGGAAAGAAACTTTCTGAGAAACTGCTCTGTGTTCTCTGAATTCATCTCACAGAGTTACATCTTTCCCTTCAAGAAGCCTTTCGCTAAGACTGTTCTTGTGGAATTGGGAAAGGGATACTTGGAAGCCCATAGAGGGCTATGGTGAAAAAGGAAGTACCTTTCGTTCAAAACTGGAAAGAAGCTTTCTGAGAAACTGCTCTGTGTTCGGTTAATTCATCTCACAGAGTTACATCTTTCCCTTCAAGAAGCCTTTCGCTAAGGCTGTTCTTGTGGAATTGGCAAAGGGATATTTGGAAGCCCAGAGAGGGCTATAATGAAAAAGGAAATATCTTCCGTTCAAAACTGGAAAGAAGCTGTGTGAGAAACTGCTCTGTGTTCTGTGAATTCATCTCACAGAGTTACATCTTTCCCTTCAAGAAGCCTTTCGCTAAGGCTGTTCTTGTGGAATTGCAAAGGGATATTTGGAAGCCCATAGACGGCTATGGTGAAAAAGGAAATACCTTCCGTTCAAAACTGGAAAGAAGCTTTCTGAGAAACTGTTCTGTTTTCTGTTAATTCATCTCACAGAGTTACATCTTTCCCTTCAAGAAGCCTTTGGCTAAGGCTGTTCTTGTGGAATTGGCAAAGGGATATTTGGAAGCCCATAGAGGGCTATGGTGAAAAAGGAAATATCTTCCATTCAAAACTGGAAAGAAGCTTTCTGAGAAACTGCTCTGAGTTCTGTTAATTCATCTCACAGAGTTACATCTTGCCCTTCAAGAAGCCTTTCGCTAAGGCTGTTCTTGTGGAATTGGCAAAGGGATATTTGGAAGCCCATAGAGGGCTATGGTGGAAAAGGAAATATCTTCCGTTCAAAACTGGAAAGAAGCTTTCTGAGAAACTGCTCTGTGTTCTGTTAATTCATCGCACAGAGTTTCATCTTTTCCTTCAAGAAGTCTTTCGCTAAGGCTGTTCTTGTTGAATTGGCAAATGATATTTGGAAGCCCATAGAGGGCTATGGTGAAAAAGGAAATATCTTCCGTTCAAAACTGGAAAGAAGCTTTCTGAGAAACTGCTCTGTGTTCTGTTAATTCATCTCACAGGGTTACATCTTGCCCTTCAAGAAGCCTTTCGCTAAGGCTGTTCTTGTGGAATTGGCAAAGGGATATATGGAAGCTCATAGAGGGCTATGGTGAAAAATTAAATATCTTCCGTTCAAAACTCGAAAGAAGTTTTCTGAGAAACTGCTCTCTGTTCTGTTAATTCATCACACAGAGTTACATCTTTCCCTTCAAGAAGCCTTTCGCTAAGGCTGTTCTTGTGGAATTGGCAAAGGGATATTTGGAAGACCATAGAGGGCTATGGTGAAAAAGGAAATATCTTCCATTCAATACTGGAAAGAAACTTTCTGAGAATCTGCTCTGTGTTCTCTGAATTCATCTCACAGAGTTACATCTTTCCCTTCAGGAAGCCTTTCGCTAAGACTGTTCTTGTGGAATTGGGAAAGGGATACTTGGAAGCCCATAGAGGGCTATGGTGAAAAAGGAAGTACCTTTCGTTCAAAACTGGAAAGAAGCTTTCTGAGAAACTGCTCTGTGTTCGGTTAATTCATCTCACAGAGTTACATCTTTCCCTTCAAGAAGCCTTTCGCTAAGGCTGTTCTTGTGGAATTGGCAAAGGGATATTTGGAAGCCAATAGAGGGCTACGGTGAAAAAGGACATATCTTCCGTTCAAAACGGGAAAGAAGCTTTCTGAGAAACTGCTCTGTGTTCTGTGAATTCATCTCACAGAATTACATCTTTCCCTTCAAGAAGCCTTTCGCTAAGGCTGTTCTTGTGGAATTGGCAAAGGGTTATTTGGAAGCCCCTAGAGGGCTATGGTGAAAAAGGAAATATCTTCCGTTCAAAACTGTAAAAAAAGCTTTCTGAGAAACTGCTCTGTGTTCTATTAATTCATCTCACAGAGTTACATCTTTCCCTTCAAGAAGCCTTTCGCTAAGGCTGTTCTTGTGGAATTGGGAAAGGGATACTTGGAAGCCCATAGAAGGCTATGGTCAAAAAGGAAGTACCTTTCGTTCAAAACTGGAAAGAAGCTTTCTGAGAAACTGCTCTGTGTTCTGTTAATTCATTTCACAGAGTTACATCTTTCCCTTCATGAAGCCTTTCGCTAAGGCTGTTCTTGTGGAATTGGCAAAGGGATATTTGGAAGCCCATAGAAGGCTATGGTCAAAAAGGAAGTACCTTTCGTTCAAAACTGGAAAGAAGCTTTCTGAGAAACTGCTCTGTGTTCTGTTAATTCATTTCACAGAGTTACATCTTTCCCTTCATGAAGCCTTTCGCTAAGGCTGTTCTTGTGGAATTGGCAAAGGGATATTTGGAAGCCCATAGAGGGCTATGGTGAAAAAGGAAATAACTTCCGTTCAAAACTGGAAAGAAGCTTTCTGAGAAACTGCTCTGTGTTCTGTTAATTCATCTCACAGAGTTACATCTTTCCCTTCAAGAAGCCTTTCGCTAAACCTGTTCTTGTGGAATTGGCAAAGGGATATTTGGAAGCCCATAGAGGGCTACGGTGAAAAAGGAAATATCTTCCGTTCAATACTGGAAAGAAGCTTTCTGAGAAACTGCTCTGTGTTCTGTTAATTCATCTGACAGAGTTACATCTTTCCCTTCAAGGAGCCTTTCGCTAAGGCTGTTCTTGTGGAATTGGCAAAGGGATATTTGGAAGCCCATAGAGGGCTATGGTGAAAAAGGAAATATCTTCCGTTCAAAACTGGAAGGAATCTTTCTGAGAAACTGCTCTGTTTTCTGTTAATTCATCGCACAGAGTTACATCTTTTCCTTCAAGAAGTCTTTCGCTAAGGCTGTTCTTGTGGAATTGGCAAATGATATTTGGAAGCCCATAGAGGGCTATGGTGAAAAAGGAAATATCTTCCGTTCAAAACTGGAAAGAAGCTTTCTGAGAAACTGCTCTGTGTTCTGTTAATTCATCTCACAGGGTTACATCTGGCCCTTCAAGAAGCCTTTCGCTAAGGCTGTTCTTGTGGAATTTGCAAAGGGATATTTGGAAGCCCAGAGAGGGCTATAATGAAAAAGGAAATATCTTCCGTTCAAAACTGGAAAGAAGCTTTGTGAGAAACTGCTCTGTGTTCTGTGAATTCATCTCACAGAGTTACATCTTTCCCTTCAAGAAGCCTTTCGCTAAGGCTGTTCTTGTGGAATTGCAAAGGGGTATTTGGAAGCCCATAGACGGCTATGGTGAAAAAGGAAATACCTTCCGTTCAAAACTGGAAAGAAGCTTTCTGAGAAACTGTTCTGTTTTCTGTTAATTCATCT
Organism: Chlorocebus sabaeus; assembly: GCF_047675955.1. NCBI lineage: Eukaryota > Metazoa > Chordata > Mammalia > Primates > Cercopithecidae > Chlorocebus > Chlorocebus sabaeus. The sequence continues at coordinate 2,504,749 of NW_027328147.1, read as the reverse complement.
CACAGAGTTACATCTTTCCCTTCAAGAAGCCTTTGGCTAAGGCTGTTCTTGTGGAATTGGCAAAGGGATATTTGGAAGCCCATAGAGGGCTATGGTGAAAAAGGAAATATTTTCCATTCAAAACTGGAAAGAAGCTTTCTGAGAAACTGCTCTGTGTTCTGTTAATTCATCTCACAGAGTTACATCTTGCCCTTCAAGAAGCCTTTCGCTAAGGCTGTTCTTGTGGAATTGGCAAAGGGATATTTGGAAGCCCATAGAGGGCTATGGTGGAAAAGGAAATATCTTCCGTTCAAAACTGGAAAGAAGCTTTCTGAGAAACTGCTCTGTGTTCTGTTAATTCATCGCACAGAGTTACATCTTTTCCTTCAAGAAGTCTTTCGCTAAGGCTGTTCTTGTTGAATTGGCAAATGATATTTGGAAGCCCATAGAGGGCTATGGTGAAAAAGGAAATATCTTCCGTTCAAAACTGGAAAGAAGCTTTCTGAGAAACTGCTCTGTGTTCTGTTAATTCATCTCACAGGGTTACATCTTGCCCTTCAAGAAGCCTTTCGCTAAGGCTGTTCTTGTGGAATTGGCAAAAGGATATATGGAAGCTCATAGAGGGCTATGGTGAAAAATTAAATATCTTCCGTTCAAAACTCGAAAGAAGTTTTCTGAGAAACTGCTCTCTGTTCTGTTAATTCATCACACAGAGTTACATCTTTCCCTTCAAGAAGCCTTTCGCTAAGGCTGTTCTTGTGGAATTGGCAAAGGGATATTTGGAAGACCATAGAGGGCTATGGTGAAAAAGGAAATATCTTCCATTCAATACTGGAAAGAAACTTTCTGAGAAACTGCTCTGTGTTCTCTGAATTCATCTCACAGAGTTACATCTTTCCCTTCAAGAAGCCTTTCGCTAAGACTGTTCTTGTGGAATTGGGAAAGAGATACTTGGAAGCCCATAGAGGGCTATGGTGAAAAAGGAAGTACCTTTCGTTCAAAACTGGAAAGAAACTTTCTGAGAAACTGCTCTGTGTTCGGTTAATTGATCTCACAGAGTTACATCTTTCCCTTCAAGAAGCCTTTCGCTAAGGCTGTTCTTGTGGAATTGGCAAAGGGATATTTGGAAGCCAATAGAGGGCTATGGTGAAAAAGGAAATATCTTCCGTTCAAAACTGGAAAGAAGCTTTCTGAGAAACTGCTCTGTGTTCTGTGAATTCATCTCACAGAGTTACATCTTTCCCTTCAAGAAGCCTTTCGCTAAGGCTGTTCTTGTGGAATTGGCAAAGGGATATTTGGAAGCCCCTAGAGGGCTATGGTGAAAAAGGAAATATCTTCCGTTCAAACCTGTAAAAAAAGCTTTCTGAGAAACTGCTCTGTGTTCTATTAATTCATCTCACAGAGTTACATCTTTCCCTTCAAGGAGCCTTTCGCTAAGGCTGTTCTTGTGGAATTGGGAAAGGGATACTTGGAAGCCCATAGAAGGCTATAGTCAAAAAGGAAGTACCTTTCGTTCAAAACTGGAAAGAAGCTTTCTGAGAAACTGCTCTGTGTTCTGTTAATTCATTTCACAGAGTTACATCTTGCCCTTCAAGAAGCCTTTCGCTAAGGCTGTTCTTGTGGAATTTGCAAAGGGATATTTGGAAGCCCAGAGAGGGCTATAATGAAAAAGGAAATATCTTCCGTTCAAAACTGGAAAGAAGCTGTGTGAGAAACTGCTCTGTGTTCTGTGAATTCATCTCACAGAGTTACATCTTTCCCTTCAAGAAGCCTTTCGCTAAGGCTGTTCTTGTGGAATTGCAAAGGGATATTTGGAAGCCCATAGACGGCTATGGTGAAAAAGGAAATACCTTCCGTTCAAAAGTGGAAAGAAGCTTTCTGAGAAACTGTTCTGTTTTCTGTTAATTCATCTCACAGAGTTACATCTTTCCCTTCAAGAAGCCTTTGGCTAAGGCTGTTCTTGTGGAATTGGCAAAGGGATATTTGGAAGCCCATAGAGGGCTATGGTGAAAAAGGAAATATCTTCCATTCAAAACTGGAAAGAAGCTTTCTGAGAAACTGCTCTGAGTTCTGTTAATTCATCTCACAGAGTTACATCTTGCCCTTCAAGAAGCCTTTCGCTAAGGCTGTTCTTGTGGAATTGGCAAAGGGATATTTGGAAGCCCATAGAGGGCTATGGTGGAAAAGGAAATATCTTCCGTTCAAAACTGGAAAGAAGCTTTCTGAGAAACTGCTCTGTGTTCTGTTAATTCATCGCACAGAGTTACATCTTTTCCTTCAAGAAGTCTTTCGCTAAGGCTGTTCTTGTTGAATTGGCAAATGATATTTGGAAGCCCATAGAGGGCTATGGTGAAAAAGGAAATATCTTCCGTTCAAAACTGGAAAGAAGCTTTCTGAGAAACTGCTCTGTGTTCTGTTAATTCATCTCACAGGGTTACATCTTGCCCTTCAAGAAGCCTTTCGCTAAGGCTGTTCTTGTGGAATTGGCAAAGGGATATATGGAAGCTCATAGAGGGCTATGGTGAAAAATTAAATATCTTCCGTTCAAAACTCGAAAGAAGTTTTCTGAGAAACTGCTCTCTGTTCTGTTAATTCATCACACAGAGTTACATCTTTCCCTTCAAGAAGCCTTTCGCTAAGGCTGTTCTTGTGGAATTGGCAAAGGGATATTTGGAAGACCATAGAGGGCTATGGTGAAAAAGGAAATATCTTCCATTCAATACTGGAAAGAAACTTTCTGAGAAACTGCTCTGTGTTCTCTGAATTCATCTCACAGAGTTACATCTTTCCCTTCAAGAAGCCTTTCGCTAAGACTGTTCTTGTGGAATTGGGAAAGGGATACTTGGAAGCCCATAGAGGGCTATGGTGAAAAAGGAAGTACCTTTCGTTCAAAACTGGAAAGAAGCTTTCTGAGAAACTGCTCTGTGTTCGGTTAATTCATCTCACAGAGTTACATCTTTCCCTTCAAGAAGCCTTTCGCTAAGGCTGTTCTTGTGGAATTGGCAAAGGGATATTTGGAAGCCCAGAGAGGGCTATAATGAAAAAGGAAATATCTTCCGTTCAAAACTGGAAAGAAGCTGTGTGAGAAACTGCTCTGTGTTCTGTGAATTCATCTCACAGAGTTACATCTTTCCCTTCAAGAAGCCTTTCGCTAAGGCTGTTCTTGTGGAATTGCAAAGGGATATTTGGAAGCCCATAGACGGCTATGGTGAAAAAGGAAATACCTTCCGTTCAAAACTGGAAAGAAGCTTTCTGAGAAACTGTTCTGTTTTCTGTTAATTCATCTCACAGAGTTACATCTTTCCCTTCAAGAAGCCTTTGGCTAAGGCTGTTCTTGTGGAATTGGCAAAGGGATATTTGGAAGCCCATAGAGGGCTATGGTGAAAAAGGAAATATCTTCCATTCAAAACTGGAAAGAAGCTTTCTGAGAAACTGCTCTGAGTTCTGTTAATTCATCTCACAGAGTTACATCTTGCCCTTCAAGAAGCCTTTCGCTAAGGCTGTTCTTGTGGAATTGGCAAAGGGATATTTGGAAGCCCATAGAGGGCTATGGTGGAAAAGGAAATATCTTCCGTTCAAAACTGGAAAGAAGCTTTCTGAGAAACTGCTCTGTGTTCTGTTAATTCATCGCACAGAGTTTCATCTTTTCCTTCAAGAAGTCTTTCGCTAAGGCTGTTCTTGTTGAATTGGCAAATGATATTTGGAAGCCCATAGAGGGCTATGGTGAAAAAGGAAATATCTTCCGTTCAAAACTGGAAAGAAGCTTTCTGAGAAACTGCTCTGTGTTCTGTTAATTCATCTCACAGGGTTACATCTTGCCCTTCAAGAAGCCTTTCGCTAAGGCTGTTCTTGTGGAATTGGCAAAGGGATATATGGAAGCTCATAGAGGGCTATGGTGAAAAATTAAATATCTTCCGTTCAAAACTCGAAAGAAGTTTTCTGAGAAACTGCTCTCTGTTCTGTTAATTCATCACACAGAGTTACATCTTTCCCTTCAAGAAGCCTTTCGCTAAGGCTGTTCTTGTGGAATTGGCAAAGGGATATTTGGAAGACCATAGAGGGCTATGGTGAAAAAGGAAATATCTTCCATTCAATACTGGAAAGAAACTTTCTGAGAATCTGCTCTGTGTTCTCTGAATTCATCTCACAGAGTTACATCTTTCCCTTCAAGAAGCCTTTCGCTAAGACTGTTCTTGTGGAATTGGGAAAGGGATACTTGGAAGCCCATAGAGGGCTATGGTGAAAAAGGAAGTACCTTTCGTTCAAAACTGGAAAGAAGCTTTCTGAGAAACTGCTCTGTGTTCGGTTAATTCATCTCACAGAGTTACATCTTTCCCTTCAAGAAGCCTTTCGCTAAGGCTGTTCTTGTGGAATTGGCAAAGGGATATTTGGAAGCCAATAGAGGGCTACGGTGAAAAAGGACATATCTTCCGTTCAAAACGGGAAAGAAGCTTTCTGAGAAACTGCTCTGTGTTCTGTGAATTCATCTCACAGAATTACATCTTTCCCTTCAAGAAGCCTTTCGCTAAGGCTGTTCTTGTGGAATTGGCAAAGGGTTATTTGGAAGCCCCTAGAGGGCTATGGTGAAAAAGGAAATATCTTCCGTTCAAAACTGTAAAAAAAGCTTTCTGAGAAACTGCTCTGTGTTCTATTAATTCATCTCACAGAGTTACATCTTTCCCTTCAAGAAGCCTTTCGCTAAGGCTGTTCTTGTGGAATTGGGAAAGGGATACTTGGAAGCCCATAGAAGGCTATGGTCAAAAAGGAAGTACCTTTCGTTCAAAACTGGAAAGAAGCTTTCTGAGAAACTGCTCTGTGTTCTGTTAATTCATTTCACAGAGTTACATCTTTCCCTTCATGAAGCCTTTCGCTAAGGCTGTTCTTGTGGAATTGGCAAAGGGATATTTGGAAGCCCATAGAAGGCTATGGTCAAAAAGGAAGTACCTTTCGTTCAAAACTGGAAAGAAGCTTTCTGAGAAACTGCTCTGTGTTCTGTTAATTCATTTCACAGAGTTACATCTTTCCCTTCATGAAGCCTTTCGCTAAGGCTGTTCTTGTGGAATTGGCAAAGGGATATTTGGAAGCCCATAGAGGGCTATGGTGAAAAAGGAAATAACTTCCGTTCAAAACTGGAAAGAAGCTTTCTGAGAAACTGCTCTGTGTTCTGTTAATTCATCTCACAGAGTTACATCTTTCCCTTCAAGAAGCCTTTCGCTAAACCTGTTCTTGTGGAATTGGCAAAGGGATATTTGGAAGCCCATAGAGGGCTACGGTGAAAAAGGAAATATCTTCCGTTCAATACTGGAAAGAAGCTTTCTGAGAAACTGCTCTGTGTTCTGTTAATTCATCTGACAGAGTTACATCTTTCCCTTCAAGGAGCCTTTCGCTAAGGCTGTTCTTGTGGAATTGGCAAAGGGATATTTGGAAGCCCATAGAGGGCTATGGTGAAAAAGGAAATATCTTCCGTTCAAAACTGGAAGGAATCTTTCTGAGAAACTGCTCTGTTTTCTGTTAATTCATCGCACAGAGTTACATCTTTTCCTTCAAGAAGTCTTTCGCTAAGGCTGTTCTTGTGGAATTGGCAAATGATATTTGGAAGCCCATAGAGGGCTATGGTGAAAAAGGAAATATCTTCCGTTCAAAACTGGAAAGAAGCTTTCTGAGAAACTGCTCTGTGTTCTGTTAATTCATCTCACAGGGTTACATCTGGCCCTTCAAGAAGCCTTTCGCTAAGGCTGTTCTTGTGGAATTTGCAAAGGGATATTTGGAAGCCCAGAGAGGGCTATAATGAAAAAGGAAATATCTTCCGTTCAAAACTGGAAAGAAGCTTTGTGAGAAACTGCTCTGTGTTCTGTGAATTCATCTCACAGAGTTACATCTTTCCCTTCAAGAAGCCTTTCGCTAAGGCTGTTCTTGTGGAATTGCAAAGGGGTATTTGGAAGCCCATAGACGGCTATGGTGAAAAAGGAAATACCTTCCGTTCAAAACTGGAAAGAAGCTTTCTGAGAAACTGTTCTGTTTTCTGTTAATTCATCTCACAGAGTTACATCTTTCCCTTCAAGAAGCCTTTGGCTAAGGCTGTTCTTGTGGAATTGGCAAAGGGATATTTGGAAGCCCATAGAGGGCTATGGTGAAAAAGGAAATATTTTCCATTCAAAACTGGAAAGAAGCTTTCTGAGAAACTGCTCTGTGTTCTGTTAATTCATCTCACAGAGTTACATCTTGCCCTTCAAGAAGCCTTTCGCTAAGGCTGTTCTTGTGGAATTGGCAAAGGGATATTTGGAAGCCCATAGAGGGCTATGGTGGAAAAGGAAATATCTTCCGTTCAAAACTGGAAAGAAGCTTTCTGAGAAACTGCTCTGTGTTCTGTTAATTCATCGCACAGAGTTACATCTTTTCCTTCAAGAAGTCTTTCGCTAAGGCTGTTCTTGTTGAATTGGCAAATGATATTTGGAAGCCCATAGAGGGCTATGGTGAAAAAGGAAATATCTTCCGTTCAAAACTGGAAAGAAGCTTTCTGAGAAACTGCTCTGTGTTCTGTTAATTCATCTCACAGGGTTACATCTTGCCCTTCAAGAAGCCTTTCGCTAAGGCTGTTCTTGTGGAATTGGCAAAAGGATATATGGAAGCTCATAGAGGGCTATGGTGAAAAATTAAATATCTTCCGTTCAAAACTCGAAAGAAGTTTTCTGAGAAACTGCTCTCTGTTCTGTTAATTCATCACACAGAGTTACATCTTTCCCTTCAAGAAGCCTTTCGCTAAGGCTGTTCTTGTGGAATTGGCAAAGGGATATTTGGAAGACCATAGAGGGCTATGGTGAAAAAGGAAATATCTTCCATTCAATACTGGAAAGAAACTTTCTGAGAAACTGCTCTGTGTTCTCTGAATTCATCTCACAGAGTTACATCTTTCCCTTCAAGAAGCCTTTCGCTAAGACTGTTCTTGTGGAATTGGGAAAGAGATACTTGGAAGCCCATAGAGGGCTATGGTGAAAAAGGAAGTACCTTTCGTTCAAAACTGGAAAGAAACTTTCTGAGAAACTGCTCTGTGTTCGGTTAATTGATCTCACAGAGTTACATCTTTCCCTTCAAGAAGCCTTTCGCTAAGGCTGTTCTTGTGGAATTGGCAAAGGGATATTTGGAAGCCAATAGAGGGCTATGGTGAAAAAGGAAATATCTTCCGTTCAAAACTGGAAAGAAGCTTTCTGAGAAACTGCTCTGTGTTCTGTGAATTCATCTCACAGAGTTACATCTTTCCCTTCAAGAAGCCTTTCGCTAAGGCTGTTCTTGTGGAATTGGCAAAGGGATATTTGGAAGCCCCTAGAGGGCTATGGTGAAAAAGGAAATATCTTCCGTTCAAACCTGTAAAAAAAGCTTTCTGAGAAACTGCTCTGTGTTCTATTAATTCATCTCACAGAGTTACATCTTTCCCTTCAAGGAGCCTTTCGCTAAGGCTGTTCTTGTGGAATTGGGAAAGGGATACTTGGAAGCCCATAGAAGGCTATAGTCAAAAAGGAAGTACCTTTCGTTCAAAACTGGAAAGAAGCTTTCTGAGAAACTGCTCTGTGTTCTGTTAATTCATTTCACAGAGTTACATCTTGCCCTTCAAGAAGCCTTTCGCTAAGGCTGTTCTTGTGGAATTGGCAAAGGGATATTTGGAAGCCCATAGAGGGCTATGGTGGAAAAGGAAATATCTTCCGTTCAAAACTGGAAAGAAGCTTTCTGAGAAACTGCTCTGTGTTCTGTTAATTCATCGCACAGAGTTACATCTTTTCCTTCAAGAAGTCTTTCGCTAAGGCTGTTCTTGTTGAATTGGCAAATGATATTTGGAAGCCCATAGAGGGCTATGGTGAAAAAGGAAATATCTTCCGTTCAAAACTGGAAAGAAGCTTTCTGAGAAACTGCTCTGTGTTCTGTTAATTCATCTCACAGGGTTACATCTTGCCCTTCAAGAAGCCTTTCGCTAAGGCTGTTCTTGTGGAATTGGCAAAGGGATATATGGAAGCTCATAGAGGGCTATGGTGAAAAATTAAATATCTTCCGTTCAAAACTCGAAAGAAGTTTTCTGAGAAACTGCTCTCTGTTCTGTTAATTCATCACACAGAGTTACATCTTTCCCTTCAAGAAGCCTTTCGCTAAGGCTGTTCTTGTGGAATTGGCAAAGGGATATTTGGAAGACCATAGAGGGCTATGGTGAAAAAGGAAATATCTTCCATTCAATACTGGAAAGAAACTTTCTGAGAAACTGCTCTGTGTTCTCTGAATTCATCTCACAGAGTTACATCTTTCCCTTCAAGAAGCCTTTCGCTAAGACTGTTCTTGTGGAATTGGGAAAGGGATACTTGGAAGCCCATAGAGGGCTATGGTGAAAAAGGAAGTACCTTTCGTTCAAAACTGGAAAGAAGCTTTCTGAGAAACTGCTCTGTGTTCGGTTAATTCATCTCACAGAGTTACATCTTTCCCTTCAAGAAGCCTTTCGCTAAGGCTGTTCTTGTGGAATTGGCAAAGGGATATTTGGAAGCCCAGAGAGGGCTATAATGAAAAAGGAAATATCTTCCGTTCAAAACTGGAAAGAAGCTGTGTGAGAAACTGCTCTGTGTTCTGTGAATTCATCTCACAGAGTTACATCTTTCCCTTCAAGAAGCCTTTCGCTAAGGCTGTTCTTGTGGAATTGCAAAGGGATATTTGGAAGCCCATAGACGGCTATGGTGAAAAAGGAAATACCTTCCGTTCAAAACTGGAAAGAAGCTTTCTGAGAAACTGTTCTGTTTTCTGTTAATTCATCTCACAGAGTTACATCTTTCCCTTCAAGAAGCCTTTGGCTAAGGCTGTTCTTGTGGAATTGGCAAAGGGATATTTGGAAGCCCATAGAGGGCTATGGTGAAAAAGGAAATATCTTCCATTCAAAACTGGAAAGAAGCTTTCTGAGAAACTGCTCTGAGTTCTGTTAATTCATCTCACAGAGTTACATCTTGCCCTTCAAGAAGCCTTTCGCTAAGGCTGTTCTTGTGGAATTGGCAAAGGGATATTTGGATGCCCATAGAGGGCTATGGTGGAAAAGGAAATATCTTCCGTTCAAAACTGGAAAGAAGCTTTCTGAGAAACTGCTCTGTGTTCTGTTAATTCATCTCACAGGGTTACATCTTGCCCTTCAAGAAGCCTTTCGCTAAGGCTGTTCTTGTGGAATTGGCAAAGGGATATATGGAAGCTCATAGAGGGCTATGGTGAAAAATTAAATATCTTCCGTTCAAAACTCGAAAGAAGTTTTCTGAGAAACTGCTCTCTGTTCTGTTAATTCATCACACAGAGTTACATCTTTCCCTTCAAGAAGCCTTTCGCTAAGGCTGTTCTTGTGGAATTGGCAAAGGGATATTTGGAAGACCATAGAGGGCTATGGTGAAAAAGGAAATATCTTCCATTCAATACTGGAAAGAAACTTTCTGAGAAACTGCTCTGTGTTCTCTGAATTCATCTCACAGAGTTACATCTTTCCCTTCAAGAAGCCTTTCGCTAAGACTGTTCTTGTGGAATTGGGAAAGGGATACTTGGAAGCCCTTAGAGGGCTATGGTGAAAAAGGAAGTACCTTTCGTTCAAAACTGGAAAGAAGCTTTCTGAGAAACTGCTCTGTGTTCGGTTAATTCATCTCACAGAGTTACATCTTTCCCTTCAAGAAGCCTTTCGCTAAGGCTGTTCTTGTGGAATTGGCAAAGGGATATTTGGAAGCCAATAGAGGGCTACGGTGAAAAAGGACATATCTTCCGTTCAAAACGGGAAAGAAGCTTTCTGAGAAACTGCTCTGTGTTCTGTGAATTCATCTCACAGAATTACATCTTTCCCTTCAAGAAGCCTTTCGCTAAGGCTGTTCTTGTGGAATTGGCAAAGGGATATTTGGAAGCCCCTAGAGGGCTATGGTGAAAAAGGAAATATCTTCCGTTCAAACCTGTAAAAAAAGCTTTCTGAGAAACTGCTCTGTGTTCTATTAATTCATCTCACAGAGTTACATCTTTCCCTTCAAGGAGCCTTTCGCTAAGGCTGTTCTTGTGGAATTGGGAAAGGGATACTTGGAAGCCCATAGAAGGCTATAGTCAAAAAGGAAGTACCTTTCGTTCAAAACTGGAAAGAAGCTTTCTGAGAAACTGCTCTGTGTTCTGTTAATTCATTTCACAGAGTTACATCTTGCCCTTCAAGAAGCCTTTCGCTAAGGCTGTTCTTGTGGAATTGGCAAAGGGATATTTGGAAGCCCATAGAGGGCTATGGTGGAAAAGGAAATATCTTCCGTTCAAAACTGGAAAGAAGCTTTCTGAGAAACTGCTCTGTGTTCTGTTAATTCATCGCACAGAGTTACATCTTTTCCTTCAAGAAGTCTTTCGCTAAGGCTGTTCTTGTTGAATTGGCAAATGATATTTGGAAGCCCATAGAGGGCTATGGTGAAAAAGGAAATATCTTCCGTTCAAAACTGGAAAGAAGCTTTCTGAGAAACTGCTCTGTGTTCTGTTAATTCATCTCACAGGGTTACATCTTGCCCTTCAAGAAGCCTTTCGCTAAGGCTGTTCTTGTGGAATTGGCAAAGGGATATATGGAAGCTCATAGAGGGCTATGGTGAAAAATTAAATATCTTCCGTTCAAAACTCGAAAGAAGTTTTCTGAGAAACTGCTCTCTGTTCTGTTAATTCATCACACAGAGTTACATCTTTCCCTTCAAGAAGCCTTTCGCTAAGGCTGTTCTTGTGGAATTGGCAAAGGGATATTTGGAAGACCATAGAGGGCTATGGTGAAAAAGGAAATATCTTCCATTCAATACTGGAAAGAAACTTTCTGAGAAACTGCTCTGTGTTCTCTGAATTCATCTCACAGAGTTACATCTTTCCCTTCAAGAAGCCTTTCGCTAAGACTGTTCTTGTGGAATTGGGAAAGGGATACTTGGAAGCCCATAGAGGGCTATGGTGAAAAAGGAAGTACCTTTCGTTCAAAACTGGAAAGAAGCTTTCTGAGAAACTGCTCTGTGTTCGGTTAATTCATCTCACAGAGTTACATCTTTCCCTTCAAGAAGCCTTTCGCTAAGGCTGTTCTTGTGGAATTGGCAAAGGGATATTTGGAAGCCCAGAGAGGGCTATAATGAAAAAGGAAATATCTTCCGTTCAAAACTGGAAAGAAGCTGTGTGAGAAACTGCTCTGTGTTCTGTGAATTCATCTCACAGAGTTACATCTTTCCCTTCAAGAAGCCTTTCGCTAAGGCTGTTCTTGTGGAATTGCAAAGGGATATTTGGAAGCCCATAGACGGCTATGGTGAAAAAGGAAATACCTTCCGTTCAAAACTGGAAAGAAGCTTTCTGAGAAACTGTTCTGTTTTCTGTTAATTCATCTCACAGAGTTACATCTTTCCCTTCAAGAAGCCTTTGGCTAAGGCTGTTCTTGTGGAATTGGCAAAGGGATATTTGGAAGCCCATAGAGGGCTATGGTGAAAAAGGAAATATCTTCCATTCAAAACTGGAAAGAAGCTTTCTGAGAAACTGCTCTGAGTTCTGTTAATTCATCTCACAGAGTTACATCTTGCCCTTCAAGAAGCCTTTCGCTAAGGCTGTTCTTGTGGAATTGGCAAAGGGATATTTGGATGCCCATAGAGGGCTATGGTGGAAAAGGAAATATCTTCCGTTCAAAACTGGAAAGAAGCTTTCTGAGAAACTGCTCTGTGTTCTGTTAATTCATCTCACAGGGTTACATCTTGCCCTTCAAGAAGCCTTTCGCTAAGGCTGTTCTTGTGGAATTGGCAAAGGGATATATGGAAGCTCATAGAGGGCTATGGTGAAAAATTAAATATCTTCCGTTCAAAACTCGAAAGAAGTTTTCTGAGAAACTGCTCTCTGTTCTGTTAATTCATCACACAGAGTTACATCTTTCCCTTCAAGAAGCCTTTCGCTAAGGCTGTTCTTGTGGAATTGGCAAAGGGATATTTGGAAGACCATAGAGGGCTATGGTGAAAAAGGAAATATCTTCCATTCAATACTGGAAAGAAACTTTCTGAGAAACTGCTCTGTGTTCTCTGAATTCATCTCACAGAGTTACATCTTTCCCTTCAAGAAGCCTTTCGCTAAGACTGTTCTTGTGGAATTGGGAAAGGGATACTTGGAAGCCCTTAGAGGGCTATGGTGAAAAAGGAAGTACCTTTCGTTCAAAACTGGAAAGAAGCTTTCTGAGAAACTGCTCTGTGTTCGGTTAATTCATCTCACAGAGTTACATCTTTCCCTTCAAGAAGCCTTTCGCTAAGGCTGTTCTTGTGGAATTGGCAAAGGGATATTTGGAAGCCAATAGAGGGCTACGGTGAAAAAGGACATATCTTCCGTTCAAAACGGGAAAGAAGCTTTCTGAGAAACTGCTCTGTGTTCTGTGAATTCATCTCACAGAATTACATCTTTCCCTTCAAGAAGCCTTTCGCTAAGGCTGTTCTTGTGGAATTGGCAAAGGGTTATTTGGAAGCCCCTAGAGGGCTATGGTGAAAAAGGAAATATCTTCCGTTCAAAACTGTAAAAAAAGCTTTCTGAGAAACTGCTCTGTGTTCTATTAATTCATCTCACAGAGTTACATCTTTCCCTTCAAGAAGCCTTTCGCTAAGGCTGTTCTTGTGGAATTGGGAAAGGGATACTTGGAAGCCCATAGAAGGCTATGGTCAAAAAGGAAGTACGTTTCGTTCAAAACTGGAAAGAAGCTTTCTGAGAAACTGCTCTGTGTTCTGTTAATTCATTTCACAGAGTTACATCTTTCCCTTCATGAAGCCTTTCGCTAAGGCTGTTCTTGTGGAATTGGCAAAGGGATATTTGGAAGCCCATAGAAGGCTATGGTCAAAAAGGAAGTACCTTTCGTTCAAAACTGGAAAGAAGCTTTCTGAGAAACTGCTCTGTGTTCTGTTAATTCATTTCACAGAGTTACATCTTTCCCTTCATGAAGCCTTTCGCTAAGGCTGTTCTTGTGGAATTGGCAAAGGGATATTTGGAAGCCCATAGAGGGCTATGGTGAAAAAGGAAATAACTTCCGTTCAAAACTGGAAAGAAGCTTTCTGAGAAACTGCTCTGTGTTCTGTTAATTCATCTCACAGAGTTACATCTTTCCCTTCAAGAAGCCTTTCGCTAAACCTGTTCTTGTGGAATTGGCAAAGGGATATTTGGAAGCCCATAGAGGGCTACGGTGAAAAAGGAAATATCTTCCGTTCAATACTGGAAAGAAGCTTTCTGAGAAACTGCTCTGTGTTCTGTTAATTCATCTGACAGAGTTACATCTTTCCCTTCAAGGAGCCTTTCGCTAAGGCTGTTCTTGTGGAATTGGCAAAGGGATATTTGGAAGCCCATAGAGGGCTATGGTGAAAAAGGAAATATCTTCCGTTCAAAACTGGAAGGAATCTTTCTGAGAAACTGCTCTGTGTTCTGTTAATTCATCTCACAGGGTTACATCTGGCCCTTCAAGAAGCCTTTCGCTAAGGCTGTTCTTGTGGAATTTGCAAAGGGATATTTGGAAGCCCAGAGAGGGCTATAATGAAAAAGGAAATATCTTCCGTTCAAAACTGGAAAGAAGCTGTGTGAGAAACTGCTCTGTGTTCTGTGAATTCATCTCACAGAGTTACATCTTTCCCTTCAAGAAGCCTTTCGCTAAGGCTGTTCTTGTGGAATTGCAAAGGGATATTTGGAAGCCCATAGACGGCTATGGTGAAAAAGGAAATACCTTCCGTTCAAAACTGGAAAGAAGCTTTCTGAGAAACTGTTCTGTTTTCTGTTAATTCATCTCACAGAGTTACATCTTTCCCTTCAAGAAGCCTTTGGCTAAGGCTGTTCTTGTGGAATTGGCAAAGGGATATTTGGAAGCCCATAGAGGGCTATGGTGAAAAAGGAAATATCTTCCATTCAAAACTGGAAAGAAGCTTTCTGAGAAACTGCTCTGAGTTCTGTTAATTCATCTCACAGAGTTACATCTTGCCCTTCAAGAAGCCTTTCGCTAAGGCTGTTCTTGTGGAATTGGCAAAGGGATATTTTGAAGCCCATAGAGGGCTATGGTGGAAAAGGAAATATCTTCCGTTCAAAACTGGAAAGAAGCTTTCTGAGAAACTGCTCTGTGTTCTGTTAATTCATCGCACAGAGTTACATCTTTTCCTTCAAGAAGTCTTTCGCTAAGGCTGTTCTTGTTGAATTGGCAAATGATATTTGGAAGCCCATAGAGGGCTATGGTGAAAAAGGAAATATCTTCCGTTCAAAACTGGAAAGAAGCTTTCTGAGAAACTGCTCTGTGTTCTGTTAATTCATCTCACAGGGTTACATCTTGCCCTTCAAGAAGCCTTTCGCTAAGGCTGTTCTTGTGGAATTGGCAAAGGGATATATGGAAGCTCATAGAGGGCTATGGTGAAAAATTAAATATCTTCCGTTCAAAACTCGAAAGAAGTTTTCTGAGAAACTGCTCTCTGTTCTGTTAATTCATCACACAGAGTTACATCTTTCCCTTCAAGAAGCCTTTCGCTAAGGCTGTTCTTGTGGAATTGGCAAAGGGATATTTGGAAGACCATGGAGGGCTATGGTGAAAAAGGAAATATCTTCCATTCAATACTGGAAAGAAACTTTCTGAGAAACTGCTCTGTGTTCTCTGAATTCATCTCACAGAGTTACATCTTTCCCTTCAAGAAGCCTTTCGCTAAGACTGTTCTTGTGGAATTGGGAAAGGGATACTTGGAAGCCCATAGAGGGCTATGGTGAAAAAGGAAGTACCTTTCGTTCAAAACTGGAAAGAAGCTTTCTGAGAAACTGCTCTGTGTTCGGTTAATTCATCTCACAGAGTTACATCTTTCCCTTCAAGAAGCCTTTCGCTAAGGCTGTTCTTGTGGAATTGGCAAAGGGATATTTGGAAGCCAATAGAGGGCTATGGTGAAAAAGGAAATATCTTCCGTTCAAAACTGGAAAGAAGCTTTCTGAGAAACTGCTCTGTGTTCTGTGAATTCATCTCACAGAGTTACATCTTTCCCTTCAAGAAGCCTTTCGCTAAGGCTGTTCTTGTGGAATTGGCAAAGGGATATTTGGAAGCCCCTAGAGGGCTATGGTGAAAAAGGAAATATCTTCCGTTCAAACCTGTAAAAAAAGCTTTCTGAGAAACTGCTCTGTGTTCTATTAATTCATCTCACAGAGTTACATCTTTCCCTTCAAAAGCCTTTCGCTAAACCTGTTCTTGTGGAATTGGCAAAGGGATATTTGGAAGCCCATAGAGGGCTACGGTGAAAAAGGAAATATCTTCCGTTCAATACTGGAAAGAAGCTTTCTGAGAAACTGCTCTGTGTTCTGTTAATTCATCTGACAGAGTTACATCTTTCCCTTCAAGGAGCCTTTCGCTAAGGCTGTTCTTGTGGAATTGGCAAAGGGATATTTGGAAGCCCATAGAGGGCTATGGTGAAAAAGGAAATATCTTCCGTTCAAAACTGGAAGGAATCTTTCTGAGAAACTGCTCTGTTTTCTGTTAATTCATCTCACAGGGTTACATCTTGCCCTTCAAGAAGCCTTTCGCTAAGGCTGTTCTTGTGGAATTGGCAAATGATATTTGGAAGCCCATAGAGGGCTATGGTTAAAAAGGAAATATCTTCCGTTCAAAACTGGAAAGAAGCTTTCTGAGAAACTGCTCTGTGTTCTGTTAATTCATCTCACAGGGTTACATCTGGCCCTTCAAGAAGCCTTTCGCTAAGGCTGTTCTTGTGGAATTTGCAAAGGGATATTTGGAAGCCCAGAGAGGGCTATAATGAAAAAGGAAATATCTTCCGTTCAAAACTGGAAAGAAGCTTTGTGAGAAACTGCTCTGTGTTCTGTGAATTCATCTCACAGAGTTACATCTTTCCCTTCAAGAAGCCTTTCGCTAAGGCTGTTCTTGTGGAATTGCAAAGGGATATTTGGAAGCCCATAGACGGCTATGGTGAAAAAGGAAATACCTTCCGTTCAAAACTGGAAAGAAGCTTTCTGAGAAACTGTTCTGTTTTCTGTTAATTCATCTCACAGAGTTACATCTTTCCCTTCAAGAAGCCTTTGGCTAAGGCTGTTCTTGTGGAATTGGCAAAGGGATATTTGGAAGCCCATAGAGGGCTATGGTGAAAAAGGAAATATCTTCCATTCAAAACTGGAAAGAAGCTTTCTGAGAAACTGCTCTGAGTTCTGTTAATTCATCTCACAGAGTTACATCTTGCCCTTCAAGAAGCCTTTCGCTAAGGCTGTTCTTGTGGCATTGGCAAAGGGATATTTGGAAGCCCATAGAGGGCTATGGTGGAAAAGGAAATATCTTCCGTTCAAAACTGGAAAGAAGCTTTCTGAGAAACTGCTCTGTGTTCTGTTAATTCATCGCACAGAGTTACATCTTTTCCTTCAAGAAGTCTTTCGCTAAGGCTGTTCTTGTTGAATTGGCAAATGATATTTGGAAGCCCATAGAGGGCTATGGTGAAAAAGGAAATATCTTCCATTCAAAACTGGAAAGAAGCTTTCTGAGAAACTGCTCTGTGTTCTGTTAATTCATCTCACAGGGTTACATCTTGCCCTTCAAGAAGCCTTTCGCTAAGGCTGTTCTTGTGGAATTGGCAAAGGGATATATGGAAGCTCATAGAGGGCTATGGTGAAAAATAAAATATCTTCCGTTCAAAACTCGAAAGAAGTTTTCTGAGAAACTGCTCTCTGATCTGTTAATTCATCACACAGACTTACATCTTTCCCTTCAAGAAGCCTTTCGCTAAGGCTGTTCTTGTGGAATTGGCAAAGGGATATTTGGAAGACCATAGAGGGCTATGGTGAAAAAGGAAATATCTTCCATTCAATACTGGAAAGAAACTTTCTGAGAAACTGCTCTGTGTTCTCTGAATTCATCTCACAGAGTTACATCTTTCCCTTCAAGAAGCCTTTCGCTAAGACTGTTCTTGTGAAATTGGGAAAGGGATACTTGGAAGCCCATAGAGGGCTATGGTGAAAAAGGAAGTACCTTTCGTTCAAAACTGGAAAGAAGCTTTCTGAGAAACTGCTCTGTGTTAGGTTAATTCATCTCACAGAGTTACATCTTTCCCTTCAAGAAGCCTTTCGCTAAGGCTGTTCTTGTGAAATTGGCAAAGGGATATTTGGAAGCCAATAGAGGGCTATGGTGAAAAAGGAAATATCTTCCGTTCAAAACTGGAAAGAAGCTTTCTGAGAAACTGCTCTGTGTTCTGTGAATTCATCTCACAGAGTTACATCTTTCCCTTCAAGAAGCCTTTCGCTAAGGCTGTTCTTGTGGAATTGGCAAAGGGATATTTGGAAGCCCCTAGAGGGCTATGGTGAAAAAGGAAATATCTTCCGTTCAAACCTGTAAAAAAAGCTTTCTGAGAAACTGCTCTGTGTTCTATTAATTCATCTCACAGAGTTACATCTTTCCCTTCAAGGAGCCTTTCGCTAAGGCTGTTCTTGTGGAATTGGGAAAGGGATACTTGGAAGCCCATAGAAGGCTATAGTCAAAAAGGAAGTACCTTTCGTTCAAAACTGGAAAGAAGCTTTCTGAGAAACTGCTCTGTGTTCTGTTAATTCATTTCACAGAGTTACATCTTGCCCTTCAAGAAGCCTTTCGCTAAGGCTGTTCTTGTGGAATTTGCAAAGGGATATTTGGAAGCCCAGAGAGGGCTATAATGAAAAAGGAAATATCTTCCGTTCAAAACTGGAAAGAAGCTTTGTGAGAAACTGCTCTGTGTTCTGTGAATTCATCTCACAGAGCTACATCTTTCCCTTCAAGAAGCCTTTCGCTAAGGCTGTTCTTGTGGAATTGCAAAGGGATATTTGGAAGCCCATAGACGGCTATGGTGAAAAAGGAAATACCTTCCGTTCAAAACTGGAAAGAAGCTTTCTGAGAAACTGTTCTGTTTTCTGTTAATTCATCTCACAGAGTTACATCTTTCCCTTCAAGAATCCTTTGGCTAAGGCTGTTCTTGTGGAATTGGCAAAGGGATATTTGGAAGCCCATAGAGGGCTATGGTGAAAAAGGAAATATCTTCCATTCAAAACTGGAAAGAAGCTTTCTGAGAAACTGCTCTGAGTTCTGTTAATTCATCTCACAGAGTTACATCTTGCCCTTCAAGAAGCCTTTCGCTAAGGCTGTTCTTGTGGAATTGGCAAAGGGATATTTGGAAGCCCATAGAGGGCTATGGTGGAAAAGGAAATACCTTCCGTTCAAAACTGGAAAGAAGCTTTCTGAGAAACTGCTCTGTGTTCTGTTAATTCATCGCACAGAGTTACATCTTTTCCTTCAAGAAGTCTTTCGCTAAGGCTGTTCTTGTTGAATTGGCAAATGATATTTGGAAGCCCATAGAGGGCTATGGTGAAAAAGGAAATATCTTCCGTTCAAAACTGGAAAGAAGCTTTCTGAGAAACTGCTCTGTGTTCTGTTAATTCATCTCACAGGGTTACATCTTGCCCTTCAAGAAGCCTTTCGCTAAGGCTGTTCTTGTGGAATTGGCAAAGGGATATATGGAAGCTCATAGAGGGCTATGGTGAAAAATTAAATATCTTCCGTTCAAAACTCGAAAGAAGTTTTCTGAGAAACTGCTCTCTGTTCTGTTAATTCATCACACAGAGTTACATCTTTCCCTTCAAGAAGCCTTTCTCTAAGGCTGTTCTTGTGGAATTGGCAAAGGGATATTTGGAAGACCATAGAGGGCTATGGTGAAAAAGGAAATATCTTCCATTCAATACTGGAAAGAAACTTTCTGAGAAACTGCTCTGTGTTCTCTGAATTCATCTCACAGAGTTACATCTTTCCCTTCAAGAAGCCTTTCGCTAAGACTGTTCTTGTGGAATTGGGAAAGGGATACTTGGAAGCCCATAGAGGGCTATGGTGAAAAAGGAAGTACCTTTCGTTCAAAACTGGAAAGAAGCTTTCTGAGAAACTGCTCTGTGTTCGGTTAATTCATCTCACAGAGTTACATCTTTCCCTTCAAGAAGCCTTTCGCTAAGGCTGTTCTTGTGGAATTGGCAAAGGGATATTTGGAAGCCAATAGAGGGCTATGGTGAAAAAGGAAATATCTTCCGTTCAAAACTGGAAAGAAGCTTTCTGAGAAACTGCTCTGTGTTCTGTGAATTCATCTCACAGAGTTACATCTTTCCCTTCAAGAAGCCTTTCGCTAAGGCTGTTCTTGTGGAATTGGCAAAGGGATATTTGGAAGCCCCTAGAGGGCTATGGTGAAAAAGGAAATATCTTCCGTTCAAACCTGTAAAAAAAGCTTTCTGAGAAACTGCTCTGTGTTCTATTAATTCATCTCACAGAGTTACATCTTTCCCTTCAAGGAGCCTTTCGCTAAGGCTGTTCTTGTGGAATTGGGAAAGGGATACTTGGAAGCCCATAGAAGGCTATAGTCAAAAAGGAAGTACCTTTCGTTCAAAACTGGAAAGAAGCTTTCTGAGAAACTGCTCTGTGTTCTGTTAATTCATTTCACAGAGTTACATCTTGCCCTTCAAGAAGCCTTTCGCTAAGGCTGTTTTGTGGAATTTGCAAAGGGATATTTGGAAGCCCAGAGAGGGCTATAATGAAAAAGGAAATATCTTCCGTTCAAAACTGGAAAGAAGCTTTGTGAGAAACTGCTCTGTGTTCTGTGAATTCATCTCACAGAGTTACATCTTTCCCTTCAAGAAGCCTTTCGCTAAGGCTGTTCTTGTGGAATTGCAAAGGGATATTTGGAAGCCCTTAGACGGCTATGGTGAAAAAGGAAATACCTTCCGTTCAAAACTGGAAAGAAGCTTTCTGAGAAACTGTTCTGTTTTCTGTTAATTCATCTCACAGAGTTACATCTTTCCCTTCAAGAAGCCTTTGGCTAAGGCTGTTCTTGTGGAATTGGCAAAGGGATATTTGGAAGCCCATAGAGGGCTATGGTGAAAAAGGAAATATCTTCCATTCAAAACTGGAAAGAAGCTTTCTGAGAAACTGCTCTGAGTTCTGTTAATTCATCTCACAGAGTTACATCTTTCCCTTCAAGAAGCCTTTCGCTAAGGCTGTTCTTGTGGAATAGGCAAAGGGATATTTGGAAGCCCATAGAGGGCTATGGTGGAAAAGGAAATATCTTCCGTTCAAAACTGGAAAGAAGCTTTCTGAGAAACTGCTCTGTGTTCTGTTAATTCATCTGACAGAGTTACATCTTTCCCTTCAAGGAGCCTTTCGCTAAGGCTGTTCTTGTGGAATTGGCAAAGGGATATTTGGAAGCCCATAGAGGGCTATGGTGAAAAAGGAAATATCTTCCGTTCAAAACTGGAAGGAATCTTTCTGAGAAACTGCTCTGTTTTCTGTTAATTCATCGCACAGAGTTACATCTTTCCCTTCAAGAAGCCTTTGGCTAAGGCTGTTCTTGTGGAATTGGCAAAGGGATATTTGGAAGCCCCTAGAGGGCTATGGTGAAAAAGGAAATATCTTCCGTTCAAACCTGTAAAAAAAGCTTTCTGAGAAACTGCTCTGTGTTCTATTAATTCATCTCACAGAGTTACATCTTTCCCTTCAAGGAGCCTTTCGCTAAGGCTGTTCTTGTGGAATTGGGAAAGGGATACTTGGAAGCCCATAGAAGGCTATAGTCAAAAAGGAAGTACCTTTCGTTCAAAACTGGAAAGAAGCTTTCTGAGAAACTGCTCTGTGTTCTGTTAATTCATTTCACAGAGTTACATCTTGCCCTTCAAGAAGCCTTTCGCTAAGGCTGTTCTTGTGGAATTTGCAAAGGGATATTTGGAAGCCCAGAGAGGGCTATAATGAAAAAGGAAATATCTTCCGTTCAAAACTGGAAAGAAGCTTTGTGAGAAACTGCTCTGTGTTCTGTGAATTCATCTCACAGAGCTACATCTTTCCCTTCAAGAAGCCTTTCGCTAAGGCTGTTCTTGTGGAATTGCAAAGGGATATTTGGAAGCCCATAGACGGCTATGGTGAAAAAGGAAATACCTTCCGTTCAAAACTGGAAAGAAGCTTTCTGAGAAACTGTTCTGTTTTCTGTTAATTCATCTCACAGAGTTACATCTTTCCCTTCAAGAAACCTTTGGCTAAGGCTGTTCTTGTGGAATTGGCAAAGGGATATTTGGAAGCCCATAGAGGGCTATGGTGAAAAAGGAAATATCTTCCATTCAAAACTGGAAAGAAGCTTTCTGAGAAACTGCTCTGAGTTCTGTTAATTCATCTCACAGAGTTACATCTTGCCCTTCAAGAAGCCTTTCGCTAAGGCTGTTCTTGTGGAATTGGCAAAGGGATATTTGGAAGCCCATAGAGGGCTATGGTGGAAAAGGAAATATCTTCCGTTCAAAACTGGAAAGAAGCTTTCTGAGAAACTGCTCTGTGTTCTGTTAATTCATCGCACAGAGTTACATCTTTTCCTTCAAGAAGTCTTTCGCTAAGGCTGTTCTTGTTGAATTGGCAAATGATATTTGGAAGCCCATAGAGGGCTATGGTGAAAAAGGAAATATCTTCCGTTCAAAACTGGAAAGAAGCTTTCTGAGAAACTGCTCTGTGTTCTGTTAATTCATCTCACAGGGTTACATCTTGCCCTTCAAGAAGCCTTTCGCTAAGGCTGTTCTTGTGGAATTGGCAAAGGGATATATGGAAGCTCATAGAGGGCTATGGTGAAAAATTAAATATCTTCCGTTCAAAACTCGAAAGAAGTTTTCTGAGAAACTGCTCTCTGTTCTGTTAATTCATCACACAGAGTTACATCTTTCCCGTCAAGAAGCCTTTCGCTAAGGCTGTTCTTGTGGAATTGGCAAAGGGATATTTGGAAGCCAATAGAGGGCTATGGTGAAAAAGGAAATATCTTCCGTTCAAAACTGGAAAGAAGCTTTCTGAGAAACTGCTCTGTGTTCTGTGAATTCATCTCACAGAGTTACATCTTTCCCTTCAAGAAGCCTTTCGCTAAGGCTGTTCTTGTGGAATTGGCAAAGGGATATTTGGAAGCCCCTAGAGGGCTATGGTGAAAAAGGAAATATCTTCCGTTCAAACCTGTAAAAAAAGCTTTCTGAGAAACTGCTCTGTGTTCTATTAATTCATGTCACAGAGTTACATCTTTCCCTTCAAGGAGCCTTTCGCTAAGGCTGTTCTTGTGGAATTGGGAAAGGGATACTTGGAAGCCCATAGAAGGCTATAGTCAAAAAGGAAGTACCTTTCGTTCAAAACTGGAAAGAAGCTTTCTGAGAAACTGCTCTGTGTTCTGTTAATTCATTTCACAGAGTTACATCTTGCCCTTCAAGAAGCCTTTCGCTAAGGCTGTTTTGTGGAATTTGCAAAGGGATATTTGGAAGCCCAGAGAGGGCTATAATGAAAAAGGAAATATCTTCCGTTCAAAACTGGAAAGAAGCTTTGTGAGAAACTGCTCTGTGTTCTGTGAATTCATCTCACAGAGTTACATCTTTCCCTTCAAGAAGCCTTTCGCTAAGGCTGTTCTGGTGGAATTGCAAAGGGATATTTGGAAGCCCTTAGACGGCTATGGTGAAAAAGGAAATACCTTCCGTTCAAAACTGGAAAGAAGCTTTCTGAGAAACTGTTCTGTTTTCTGTTAATTCATCTCACAGAGTTACATCTTTCCCTTCAAGAAGCCTTTGGCTAAGGCTGTTCTTGTGGAATTGGCAAAGGGATATTTGGAAGCCCATAGAGGGCTATGGTGAAAAAGGAAATATCTTCCATTCAAAACTGGAAAGAAGCTTTCTGAGAAACTGCTCTGAGTTCTGTTAATTCATCTCACAGAGTTACATCTTGCCCTTCAAGAAGCCTTTCGCTAAGGCTGTTCTTGTGGAATAGGCAAAGGGATATTTGGAAGCCCATAGAGGGCTATGGTGGAAAAGGAAATATCTTCCGTTCAAAACTGGAAAGAAGCTTTCTGAGAAACTGCTCTGTGTTCTGTTAATTCATCGCACAGAGTTACATCTTTTCCTTCAAGAAGTCTTTCGCTAAGGCTGTTCTTGTTGAATTGGCAAATGATATTTGGAAGCCCATAGAGGGCTATGGTGAAAAAGGAAATATCTTCCGTTCAAAACTGGAAAGAAGCTTTCTGAGAAACTGCTCTGTGTTCTGTTAATTCATCTCACAGGGTTACATCTTGCCCTTCAAGAAGCCTTTCGCTAAGGCTGTTCTTGTGGAATTGGCAAAGGGATATATGGAAGCTCATAGAGGGCTATGGTGAAAAATTAAATATCTTCCGTTCAAAACTCGAAAGAAGTTTTCTGAGAAACTGCTCTCTGTTCTGTTAATTCATCACACAGAGTTACATCTTTCCCTTCAAGAAGCCTTTCGCTAAGGCTGTTCTTGTGGAATTGGCAAAGGGATATTTGGAAGACCATAGAGGGCTATGGTGAAAAAGGAAATATCTTCCATTGAATACTGGAAAGAAACTTTCTGAGAAACTGCTCTGTGTTCTCTGAATTCATCTCACAGAGTTACATCTTTCCCTTCAAGAAGCCTTTCGCTAAGACTGTTCTTGTGGAATTGGGAAAGGGATACTTGGAAGCCCATAGAGGGCTATGGTGAAAAAGGAAGTACCTTTCGTTCAAAACTGGAAAGAAGCTTTCTGAGAAACTGCTCTGTGTTCGGTTAATTCATCTCACAGAGTTACATCTTTCCCTTCAAGAAGCCTTTCGCTAAGGCTGTTCTTGTGGAATTGGCAAAGGGATATTTGGAAGCCAATAGAGGGCTATGGTGAAAAAGGAAATATCTTCCGTTCAAAACTGGAAAGAAGCTTTCTGAGAAACTGCTCTGTGTTCTGTGAATTCATCTCACAGAGTTATATCTTTCCCTTCAAGAAGCCTTTCGCTAAGGCTGTTCTTGTGGAATTGGCAAAGGGATATTTGGAAGCCCCTAGAGGGCTATGGTGAAAAAGGAAATATCTTCCGTTCAAACCTGTAAAAAAAGCTTTCTGAGAAACTGCTCTGTGTTCTATTAATTCATCTCACAGAGTTACATCTTTCCCTTCAAGGAGCCTTTCGCTAAGGCTGTTCTTGTGGAATTGGGAAAGGGATACTTGGAAGCCCATAGAAGGCTATAGTCAAAAAGGAAGTACCTTTCGTTCAAAACTGGAAAGAAGCTTTCTGAGAAACTGCTCTGTGTTCTGTTAATTCATTTCACAGAGTTACATCTTGCCCTTCAAGAAGCCTTTCGCTAAGGCTGTTTTGTGGAATTTGCAAAGGGATATTTGGAAGCCCAGAGAGGGCTATAATGAAAAAGGAAATATCTTCCGTTCAAAACTGGAAAGAAGCTTTGTGAGAAACTGCTCTGTGTTCTGTGAATTCATCTCACAGAGTTACATCTTTCCCTTCAAGAAGCCTTTCGCTAAGGCTGTTCTTGTGGAATTGCAAAGGGATATTTGGAAGCCCATAGACGGCTATGGTGAAAAAGGAAATACCTTCCGTTCAAAACTGGAAAGAAGCTTTCTGAGAAACTGTTCTGTTTTCTGTTAATTCATCTCACAGAGTTACATCTTTCCCTTCAAGAAGCCTTTGGCTAAGGCTGTTCTTGTGGAATTGGCAAAGGGATATTTGGAAGCCCATAGAGGGCTATGGTGAAAAAGGAAATATCTTCCATTCAAAACTGGAAAGAAGCTTTCTGAGAAACTGCTCTGAGTTCTGTTAATTCATCTCACAGAGTTACATCTTGCCCTTCAAGAAGCCTTTCGCTAAGGCTGTTCTTGTGGAATTGGCAAAGGGATATTTGGAAGCCCATAGAGGGCTATGGTGGAAAAGGAAATATCTTCCGTTCAAAACTGGAAAGAAGCTTTCTGAGAAACTGCTCTGTGTTCTGTTAATTCATCGCACAGAGTTACATCTTTTCCTTCAAGAAGTCTTTCGCTAAGGCTGCTCTTGTTGAATTGGCAAATGATATTTGGAAGCCCATAGAGGGCTATGGTGAAAAAGGAAATATCTTCCGTTCAAAACTGGAAAGAAGCTTTCTGAGAAACTGCTCTGTGTTCTGTTAATTCATCTCACAGGGTTACATCTTGCCCTTCAAGAAGCCTTTCGCTAAGGCTGTTCTTGTGGAATTGGCAAAGGGATATATGGAAGCTCATAGAGGGCTATGGTGAAAAATTAAATATCTTCCGTTCAAAACTCGAAAGAAGTTTTCTGAGAAACTGCTCTCTGTTCTGTTAATTCATCACACAGAGTTACATCTTTCCCTTCAAGAAGCCTTTCGCTAAGGCTGTTCTTGTGGAATTGGCAAAGGGATATTTGGAAGACCATAGAGGGCTATGGTGAAAAAGGAAATATCTTCCATTCAATACTGGAAAGAAACTTTCTGAGAAACTGCTCTGTGTTCTCTGAATTCATCTCACAGAGTTACATCTTTCCCTTCAAGAAGCCTTTCGCTAAGACTGTTCTTGTGGAATTGGGAAAGGGATACTTGGAAGCCCATAGAGGGCTATGGTGAAAAAGGAAGTACCTTTCGTTCAAAACTGGAAAGAAACTTTCTGAGAAACTGCTCTGTGTTCGGTTAATTCATCTCACAGAGTTACATCTTTCCCTTCAAGAAGCCTTTCGCTAAGGCTGTTCTTGTGGAATTGGCAAAGGGATATTTGGAAGCCAATAGAGGGCTATGGTGAAAAAGGAAATATCTTCCGTTCAAAACTGGAAAGAAGCTTTCTGAGAAACTGCTCTGTGTTCTGTGAATTCATCTCACAGAGTTACATCTTTCCCTTCAAGAAGTCTTTCGCTAAGGCTGTTCTTGTGGAATTGGCAAAGGGATATTTGGAAGCCCCTAGAGGGCTATGGTGAAAAAGGAAATATCTTCCGTTCAAACCTGTAAAAAAAGCTTTCTGAGAAACTGCTCTGTGTTCTATTAATTCATCTCACAGAGTTACATCTTTCCCTTCAAGGAGCCTTTCGCTAAGGCTGTTCTTGTGGAATTGGGAAAGGGATACTTGGAAGCCCATAGAAGGCTATAGTCAAAAAGGAAGTGCCTTTCGTTCAAAACTGGAAAGAAGCTTTCTGAGAAACTGCTCTGTGTTCTGTTAATTCATTTCACAGAGTTACATCTTGCCCTTCAAGAAGCCTTTCGCTAAGGCTGTTCTTGTGGAATTTGCAAAGGGATATTTGGAAGCCCAGAGAGGGCTATAATGAAAAAGGAAATATCTTCCGTTCAAAACTGGAAAGAAGCTGTGTGAGAAACTGCTCTGTGTTCTGTGAATTCATCTCACAGAGTTACATCTTTCCCTTCAAGAAGCCTTTCGCTAAGGCTGTTCTTGTGGAATTGCAAAGGGATATTTGGAAGCCCATAGACGGCTATGGTGAAAAAGGAAATACCTTCCGTTCAAAACTGGAAAGAAGCTTTCTGAGAAACTGTTCTGTTTTCTGTTAATTCATCTCACAGAGTTACATCTTTCCCTTCAAGAAGCCTTTGGCTAAGGCTGTTCTTGTGGAATTGGCAAAGGGATATTTGGAAGCCCATAGAGGGCTATGGTGAAAAAGGAAATATCTTCCATTCAAAACTGGAAAGAAGCTTTCTGAGAAACTGCTCTGAGTTCTGTTAATTCATCTCACAGAGTTACATCTTGCCCTTCAAGAAGCCTTTCGCTAAGGCTGTTCTTGTGGAATTGGCAAAGGGATATTTGGAAGCCCATAGAGGGCTATGGTGGAAAAGGAAATATCTTCCGTTCAAAACTGGAAAGAAGCTTTCTGAGAAACTGCTCTGTGTTCTGTTAATTCATCGCACAGAGTTACATCTTTTCCTTCAAGAAGTCTTTCGCTAAGGCTGTTCTTGTTGAATTGGCAAATGATATTTGGAAGCCCATAGAGGGCTATGGTGAAAAAGGAAATATCTTCCGTTCAAAACTGGAAAGAAGCTTTCTGAGAAACTGCTCTGTGTTCTGTTAATTCATCTCACAGGGTTACATCTTGCCCTTCAAGAAGCCTTTCGCTAAGGCTGTTCTTGTGGAATTGGCAAAGGGATATATGGAAGCTCATAGAGGGCTATGGTGAAAAATTAAATATCTTCCGTTCAAAACTCGAAAGAAGTTTTCTGAGAAACTGCTCTCTGTTCTGTTAATTCATCACACAGAGTTACATCTTTCCCTTCAAGAAGCCTTTCGCTAAGGCTGTTCTTGTGGAATTGGCAAAGGGATATTTGGAAGACCATAGAGGGCTATGGTGAAAAAGGAAATATCTTCCATTCAATACTGGAAAGAAACTTTCTGAGAAACTGCTCTGTGTTCTCTGAATTCATCTCACAGAGTTACATCTTTCCCTTCAAGAAGCCTTTCGCTAAGACTGTTCTTGTGGAATTGGGAAAGGGATACTTGGAAGCCCATAGAGGGCTATGGTGAAAAAGGAAGTACCTTTCGTTCAAAACTGGAAAGAAACTTTCTGAGAAACTGCTCTGTGTTCGGTTAATTCATCTCACAGAGTTACATCTTTCCCTTCAAGAAGCCTTTCGCTAAGGCTGTTCTTGTGGAATTGGCAAAGGGATATTTGGAAGCCAATAGAGGGCTATGGTGAAAAAGGAAATATCTTCCGTTCAAAACTGGAAAGAAGCTTTCTGAGAAACTGCTCTGTGTTCTGTGAATTCATCTCACAGAGTTACATCTTTCCCTTCAAGAAGTCTTTCGCTAAGGCTGTTCTTGTGGAATTGGCAAAGGGATATTTGGAAGCCCCTAGAGGGCTATGGTGAAAAAGGAAATATCTTCCGTTCAAACCTGTAAAAAAAGCTTTCTGAGAAACTGCTCTGTGTTCTATTAATTCATCTCACAGAGTTACATCTTTCCCTTCAAGGAGCCTTTCGCTAAGGCTGTTCTTGTGGAATTGGGAAAGGGATACTTGGAAGCCCATAGAAGGCTATAGTCAAAAAGGAAGTACCTTTCGTTCAAAACTGGAAAGAAGCTTTCTGAGAAACTGCTCTGTGTTCTGTTAATTCATTTCACAGAGTTACATCTTGCCCTTCAAGAAGCCTTTCGCTAAGGCTGTTCTTGTGGAATTTGCAAAGGGATATTTGGAAGCCCAGAGAGGGCTATAATGAAAAAGGAAATATCTTCCGTTCAAAACTGGAAAGAAGCTGTGTGAGAAACTGCTCTGTGTTCTGTGAATTCATCTCACAGAGTTACATCTTTCCCTTCAAGAAGCCTTTCGCTAAGGCTGTTCTTGTGGAATTGCAAAGGGATATTTGGAAGCCCATAGACGGCTATGGTGAAAAAGGAAATACCTTCCGTTCAAAACTGGAAAGAAGCTTTCTGAGAAACTGTTCTGTTTTCTGTTAATTCATCTCACAGAGTTACATCTTTCCCTTCAAGAAGCCTTTGGCTAAGGCTGTTCTTGTGGAATTGGCAAAGGGATATTTGGAAGCCCATAGAGGGCTATGGTGAAAAAGGAAATATCTTCCATTCAAAACTGGAAAGAAGCTTTCTGAGAAACTGCTCTGAGTTCTGTTAATTCATCTCACAGAGCTACATCTTGCCCTTCAAGAAGCCTTTCGCTAAGGCTGTTCTTGTGGAATTGGCAAAGGGATATTTGGAAGCCCATAGAGGGCTATGGTGGAAAAGGAAATATCTTCCGTTCAAAACTGGAAAGAAGCTTTCTGAGAAACTGCTCTGTGTTCTGTTAATTCATCGCACAGAGTTACATCTTTTCCTTCAAGAAGTCTTTCGCTAAGGCTGTTCTTGTTGAACTGGCAAATGATATTTGGAAGCCCATAGAGGGCTATGGTGAAAAAGGAAATATCTTCCGTTCAAAACTGGAAAGAAGCTTTCTGAGAAACTGCTCTGTGTTCTGTTAATTCATCTCACAGGGTTACATCTTGCCCTTCAAGAAGCCTTTCGCTAAGGCTGTTCTTGTGGAATTGGCAAAGGGATATATGGAAGCTCATAGAGGGCTATGGTGAAAAATTAAATATCTTCCGTTCAAAACTCGAAAGAAGTTTTCTGAGAAACTGCTCTCTGTTCTGTTAATTCATCACACAGAGTTACATCTTTCCCTTCAAGAAGCCTTTCGCTAAGGCTGTTCTTGTGGAATTGGCAAAGGGATATTTGGAAGACCATAGAGGGCTATGGTGAAAAAGGAAATATCTTCCATTCAATACTGGAAAGAAACTTTCTGAGAAACTGCTCTGTGTTCTCTGAATTCATCTCACAGAGTTACATCTTTCCCTTCAAGAAGCCTTTCGCTAAGACTGTTCTTGTGGAATTGGGAAAGGGATACTTGGAAGCCCATAGAGGGCTATGGTGAAAAAGGAAGTACCTTTCGTTCAAAACTGGAAAGAAGCTTTCTGAGAAACTGCTCTGTGTTCGGTTAATTCATCTCACAGAGTTACATCTTTCCCTTCAAGAAGCCTTTCGCTAAGGCTGTTCTTGTGGAATTGGCAAAGGGATATTTGGAAGCCAATAGAGGGCTATGGTGAAAAAGGAAATATCTTCCGTTCAAAACTGGAAAGAAGCTTTCTGAGAAACTGCTCTGTGTTCTGTGAATTCATCTCACAGAGTTACATCTTTCCCTTCAAGAAGCCTTTCGCTAAGGCTGTTCTTGTGGAATTGGCAAAGGGATATTTGGAAGCCCCTAGAGGGCTATGGTGAAAAAGGAAATATCTTCCGTTCAAACCTGTAAAAAAAGCTTTCTGAGAAACTGCTCTGTGTTCTATTAATTCATCTCACAGAGTTACATCTTTCCCTTCAAGGAGCCTTTCGCTAAGGCTGTTCTTGTGGAATTGGGAAAGGGATACTTGGAAGCCCATAGAAGGCTATAGTCAAAAAGGAAGTACCTTTCGTTCAAAACTGGAAAGAAGCTTTCTGAGAAACTGCTCTGTGTTCTGTTAATTCATTTCACAGAGTTACATCTTGCCCTTCAAGAAGCCTTTCGCTAAGGCTGTTCTTGTGGAATTTGCAAAGGGATATTTGGAAGCCCAGAGAGGGCTATAATGAAAAAGGAAATATCTTCCGTTCAAAACTGGAAAGAAGCTTTGTGAGAAACTGCTCTGTGTTCTGTGAATTCATCTCACAGAGTTACATCTTTCCCTTCAAGAAGCCTTTCGCTAAGGCTGTTCTTGTGGAATTGCAAAGGGATATTTGGAAGCCCATAGACGGCTATGGTGAAAAAGGAAATACCTTCCGTTCAAAACTGGAAAGAAGCTTTCTGAGAAACTGTTCTGTTTTCTGTTAATTCATCTCACAGAGTTACATCTTTCCCTTCAAGAAGCCTTTGGCTAAGGCTGTTCTTGTGGAATTGGCAAAGGGATATTTGGAAGCCCATAGAGGGCTATGGTGAAAAAGGAAATATCTTCCATTCAAAACTGGAAAGAAGCTTTCTGAGAAACTGCTCTGAGTTCTGTTAATTCATCTCACAGAGTTACATCTTGCCCTTCAAGAAGCCTTTCGCTAAGGCTGTTCTTGTGGAATTGGCAAAGGGATATTTGGAAGCCCATAGAGGGCTATGGTGGAAAAGGAAATATCTTCCGTTCAAAACTGGAAAGAAGCTTTCTGAGAAACTGCTCTGTGTTCTGTTAATTCATCGCACAGAGTTACATCTTTTCCTTCAAGAAGTCTTTCGCTAAGGCTGTTCTTGTTGAATTGGCAAATGATATTTGGAAGCCCATAGAGGGCTATGGTGAAAAAGGAAATATCTTCCGTTCAAAACTGGAAAGAAGCTTTCTGAGAAACTGCTCTGTGTTCTGTTAATTCATCTCACAGGGTTACATCTTGCCCTTCAAGAAGCCTTTCGCTAAGGCTGTTCTTGTGGAATTGGCAAAGGGATATATGGAAGCTCATAGAGGGCTATGGTGAAAAATTAAATATCTTCCGTTCAAAACTCGAAAGAAGTTTTCTGAGAAACTGCTCTCTGTTCTGTTAATTCATCACACAGAGTTACATCTTTCCCTTAAAGAAGCCTTTCGCTAAGGCTCTTCTTGTGGAATTGGCAAAGGGATATTTGGAAGACCATAGAGGGCTATGGTGAAAAAGGAAATATCTTCCATTCAATACTGGAAAGAAACTTTCTGAGAAACTGCTCTGTGTTCTCTGAATTCATCTCACAGAGTTACATCTTTCCCTTCAAGAAGCCTTTCGCTAAGACTGTTCTTGTGGAATTGGGAAAGGGATACTTGGAAGCCCATAGAGGGCTATGGTGAAAAAGGAAGTACCTTTCGTTCAAAACTGAAAGAAGCTTTCTGAGAAACTGCTCTGTGTTCGGTTAATTCATCTCACAGAGTTACATCTTTCCCTTCAAGAAGCCTTTCGCTAAGGCTGTTCTTGTGGAATTGGCAAAGGGATATTTGGAAGCCAATAGAGGGCTATGGTGAAAAAGGAAATATCTTCCGTTCAAAACTGGAAAGAAGCTTTCTGAGAAACTGCTCTGTGTTCTGTGAATTCATCTCACAGAGTTACATCTTTCCCTTCAAGAAGCCTTTCGCTAAGGCTGTTCTTGTGGAATTGGCAAAGGGATATTTGGAAGCCCCTAGAGGGCTATGGTGAAAAAGGAAATATCTTCCGTTCAAACCTGTAAAAAAAGCTTTCTGAGAAACTGCTCTGTGTTCTATTAATTCATCTCACAGAGTTACATCTTTCCCTTCAAGGAGCCTTTCGCTAAGGCTGTTCTTGTGGAATTGGGAAAGGGATACTTGGAAGCCCATAGAAGGCTATAGTCAAAAAGGAAGTACCTTTCGTTAAAACTGGAAAGAAGCTTTCTGAGAAACTGCTCTGTGTTCTGTTAATTCATTTCACAGAGTTACATCTTGCCCTTCAAGAAGCCTTTCGCTAAGGCTGTTCTTGTGGAATTTGCAAAGGGATATTTGGAAGCCCAGAGAGGGCTATAATGAAAAAGGAAATATCTTCCGTTCAAAACTGGAAGGAAGCTTTCTGAGAAACTGCTCTGTGTTCTGTTAATTCATCTCACAGGGTTACATCTTGCCCTTCAAGAAGCCTTTCGCTAAGACTGTTCTTGTGTAATTGGCAAAGGGATGTTTGGAAGCCCATAGAAGGCTATGGTGAAAAAGGAAATACCTTCCGTTCAAAACTCGAAAGAAGCTTTCCGAGAAACTGCTCTGTTTTCTGTAAATTCATCTCACAGAGTTACATCTTGCCCTTCAAGAAGCCTTTCGCTAAGGCTGTTCTTGTGGAATTGGCAAAGGGATATTTGGAAGCCCATAGAGGGCTATGGTGGAAAAGGAAATATCTTCCGTTCAAAACTGGAAAGAAGCTTTCTGAGAAATTGCTCTGTGTTCCGTTAATTCATCGCACAGAGTTACATCTTTTCCTTCAAGAAGTCTTTCGCTAAGGCTGTTCTTGTTGAATTGGCAAATGATATTTGGAAGCCCATAGAGGGCTATGGTGGAAAAGGAAATATCTTCCGTTCAAAACTGGAAAGAAGCTTTCTGAGAAATTGCTCTGTGTTCTCTGAATTCATCTCACAGAGTTACATCTTTCCCTTCAAGAAGCCTTTCGCTAAGACTGTTCTTGTGGAATTGGGAAAGGGATACTTGGAAGCCCATAGAGGGCTATGGTGAAAAAGGAAGTACCTTTCGTTCAAAACTGGAAAGAAGCTTTCTGAGAAACTGCTCTGTGTTCGGTTAATTCATCTCACAGAGTTACATCTTTCCCTTCAAGAAGCCTTTCGCTAAGGCTGTTCTTGTGGAATTGGCAAAGGGATATTTGGAAGCCAATAGAGGGCTATGGTGAAAAAGGAAATATCTTCCGTTCAAAACTGGAAAGAAGCTTTGTGAGAAACTGCTCTGTGTTCTGTGAATTCATCTCACAGAGTTACATCTTTCCTTTCAAGAAGCCTTTCGCTAAGGCTGTTCTTGTGGAATTGGCAAAGGGATATTTGGAAGCCCCTAGAGGGCTATGGTGAAAAAGGAAATATCTTCCGTTCAAACCTGTAAAAAAAGCTTTCTGAGAAACTGCTCTGTGTTCTATTAATTCATCTCACAGAGTTACATCTTTCCCTTCAAGGAGCCTTTCGCTAAGGCTGTTCTTGTGGAATTGGGAAAGGGATACTTGGAAGCCCATAGAAGGCTATAGTCAAAAACGAAGTACCTTTCGTTCAAAACTGGAAAGAAGCTTTCTGAGAAACTGCTCTGTGTTCTGTTAATTCATTTCACAGAGTTACATCTTGCCCTTCATGAAGCCTTTCGCTAAGGCTGTTCTTGTGGAATTGGCAAAGGAATATTTGGAAGCCCATAGAAGGCTATGGTGAAAAAGGAAGTACCTTTCGTTCAAAACTGGAAAGAAGCTTTCTGAGAAACTGCTCTGTGTTCTGTTAATTCATTTCACAGAGTTACATCTTTCCCTTCAAGAAGCCTTTCACTAAGGCTGTTCTTGTGGAATTGGCAAAGGGATATTTGGAAGCCCTTAGAGGGCTATGGTGAAAAAGGAAATAAAATCCGTTCAAAACTGGAAAGACGCTTTCAGAGAAACTGCTCTGTGTTCTGTTAATTCATCTCAGAGAGTTACATCTTTCCCTTCAAGAAGCCTTTCGCTAAGGCTGTTCTTTTGCAATTGGCAAAGGGATATTTGGAAGCCCATAGAGGGCTATGGTGAAAAAGGAAATATCTTCCGTTCAAAACTGGAAAGAAGATTTCTGAGAAACTGCTCTGTGTTCTGTGAATTCATCTCACAGAGTTACATCTTTCCCTTCAAGAAGCCTTTCGCTAAGGCTGTTCTTGTGGAATTGGCAAAGGGATATTTGGAAGCCCATAGAGGGCTATGGTGAAAAAGGAAAAACCTTCCGTTCAAAACTGGAAAGAAGCTTTCTGAGAAACTGCTCTCTGTTCTGTTAATTCATCTCACAGAGTTACATCTTTCCCTTCAAGAAGTCTTTGGCTAAGGCTGTTCTTGTGGAATTGGCAAAGGGATATTTGGAAGACCATAGAGGGCTATGGTGAAAAAGGAAATATCTTCCATTCAAAACTGGAAAGAAGCTTTCTGAGAAACTGCTCTGAGTTCTGTTAATTCATCTCACAGAGTTACATCTTACCCTTCCAGAAGCCTTTCGCTAAGGCTGTTCTTGTGGAATTGGCAAAGGGATATTTGGAAGCCCATAGAGGGCTATGGTGGAAAAGGAAATATCTTCCGTTCAAAACTGGAAAGAAGCTTTCTGAGAAACTGCTCTGTGTTCTGTTAATTCATCACACAGAGATACATCTTTCCCTTCAAGAAGCCTTTCGCTAAGGCTGTTCTTGTGGAATTGGCAAAGGGATATTTGGAAGCCCATAGAGGGCTATGGTGAAAAAAGAAATATCTTCCGTTCCAAACTGGAAAGAAGCTTTCTGAGAAACTGCTCTGTGTTCTGTTAATTCATCTCACAGAGTTACATCTTTCCCTTCAAGAAGCCTTTCGCGAAGGCTGTTCTTGTGGAATTGGCAAAGGGATATTTGGAAGCCCATAGAGGGCTATGGTGGAAAAGGAAATATCTTCCGTTCAAAACTGGAAAGAAGCTTTCTGAGAAACTGCTCTGTGTTCTGTTAATTCATCGCACAGAGTTACATCTTTTCCTTCAACAAGTCTTTCGCTAAGGCTGTTCTTGTTGAATTGGCAAATGATATTTGGAAGCCCATAGAGGGCTATGGTGAAAAAGGAAATATCTTCCGTTCAAAACTGGAAAGAAGCTTTCTGAGAAACTGCTCTGTGTTCTGTTAATTCATCTCACAGGGTTACATCTTGCCCTTCAAGAAGCCTTTCGCTAAGGCTGTTCTTGTGGAATTGGCAAAGGGATATATGGAAGCTCATAGAGGGCTATGGTGAAAAATTAAATATCTTCCGTTCAAAACTCGAAAGAAGTTTTCTGAGAAACTGCTCTCTGTTCTGTTAATTCATCACACAGAGTTACATCTTTCTCTTCAAGAAGCCTTTCGCTAAGGCTGTTCTTGTGGAATTGGCAAAGGGATATTTGGAAGACCATAGAGGGCTATGGTGAAAAAGGAAATATCTTCCATTCAATACTGGAAAGAAACTTTCTGAGAAACTGCTCTGTGTTCTCTGAATTCATCTCACAGAGTTACATCTTTCCCTTCAAGAAGCCTTTCGCTAAGACTGTTCTTGTGGAATTGGGAAAGGGATACTTGGAAGCCCATAGAGGGCTATGGTGAAAAAGGAAGTACCTTTCGTTCAAAACTGGAAAGAAGCTTTCTGAGAAACTGCTCTGTGTTCGGTTAATTCATCTCACAGAGTTACATCTTTCCCTTCAAGAAGCCTTTCGCTAAGGCTGTTCTTGTGGAATTGGCAAAGGGATATTTGGAAGCCAATAGAGGGCTATGGTGAAAAAGGAAATATCTTCCGTTCAAAACTGGAAAGAAGCTTTCTGAGAAACTGCTCTGTGTTCTGTGAATTCATCTCACAGAGTTACATCTTTCCCTTCAAGAAGCCTTTCGCTAAGGCTGTTCTTGTGGAATTGGCAAAGGGATATTTGGAAGCCCCTAGAGGGCTATGGTGAAAAAGGAAATATCTTCCGTTCAAACCTGTAAAAAAAGCTTTCTGAGAAACTGCTCTGTGTTCTATTAATTCATCTCACAGAGTTACATCTTTCCCTTCAAGGAGCCTTTCGCTAAGGCTGTTCTTGTGGAATTGGGAAAGGGATACTTGGAAGCCCATAGAAGGCTATAGTCAAAAAGGAAGTACCTTTCGTTCAAAACTAGAAAGAAGCTTTCTGAGAAACTGCTCTGTGTTCTGTTAATTCATTTCACAGAGTTACATCTTGCCCTTCATGAAGCCTTTCGCTAAGGCTGTTCTTGTGGAATTGGCAAAGGAATATTTGGAAGCCCATAGAAGGCTATGGTGAAAAAGGAAGTACCTTTCGTTCAAAACTGGAAAGAAGCTTTCTGAGAAACTGCTCTGTGTTCTGTTAATTCATTTCACAGAGTTACATCTTTCCCTTCAAGAAGCCTTTCACTAAGGCTGTTCTTGTGGAATTGGCAAAGGGATATTTGGAAGCCCTTAGAGGGCTATGGTGAAAAAGGAAATAAAATCCGTTCAAAACTGGAAAGACGCTTTCAGAGAAACTGCTCTGTGTTCTGTTAATTCATCTCAGAGAGTTACATCTTTCCCTTCAAGAAGCCTTTCGCTAAGGCTGTTCTTTTGCAATTGGCAAAGGGATATTTGGAAGCCCATAGAGGGCTATGGTGAAAAAGGAAATATCTTCCGTTCAAAACTGGAAAGAAGCTTTCTGAGAAACTGCTCTGTGTTCTGTGAATTCATCTCACAGAGTTACATCTTTCCCTTCAAGAAGCCTTTCGCTAAGGCTGTTCTTGTGGAATTGGCAAAGGGATATTTGGAAGCCCATAGAGGGCTATGGTGAAAAAGGAAAAACCTTCCGTTCAAAACTGGAAAGAAGCTTTCTGAGAAACTGCTCTCTGTTCTGTTAATTCATCTCACAGAGTTACATCTTTCCCTTCAAGAAGTCTTTGGCTAAGGCTGTTCTTGTGGAATTGGCAAAGGGATATTTGGAAGACCATAGAGGGCTATGGTGAAAAAGGAAATATCTTCCATTAAAAACTGGAAAGAAGCTTTCTGAGAAACTGCTCTGAGTTCTGTTAATTCATCTCACAGAGTTACATCTTACCCTTCCAGAAGCCTTTCGCTAAGGCTGTTCTTGTGGAATTGGCAAAGGGATATTTGGAAGCCCATAGAGGGCTATGGTGGAAAAGGAAATATCTTCCGTTCAAAACTGGAAAGAAGCTTTCTGAGAAACTGCTCTGTGTTCTGTTAATTCATCACACAGAGATACATCTTTCCCTTCAAGAAGCCTTTCGCTAAGGCTGTTCTTGTGGAATTGGCAAAGGGATATTTGGAAGCCCATAGAGGGCTATGGTGAAAAAAGCAATATCTTCCGTTCCAAACTGGAAAGAAGCTTTCTGAGAAACTGCTCTGTGTTCTGTTAATTCATCTCACAGAGTTACATCTTTCCCTTCAAGAAGCCTTTCGCGAAGGCTGTTCTTGTGGAATTGGCAAAGGGATATTTGGAAGCCCATAGAGGGCTTTGGTGAAAAAGGAAATATCTTCCGTTCAAAACTGGAAGGAAGCTTTCTGAGAAACTGCTCTGTGTTCTGTTAATTCATCTCACAGAGTTACATCTTTCCCTTCAAGAAGCCTTTCGCTAAGGCTGTTCTTGTGGAATTGGCAAAGGGATATTTCGAAGCCCATAGAGGTCTATGGTGAAAAAGGAAATATCTTCCGTTCAAAACGGGAAAGAAGCTTTCTGAGAAACTGCTCTGTGTTCTGTTAATTCATCTCAAAGAGTTACATCTTTCCCTTCAAGAAGCCTTTCTCTAAGGATGTTCTTGTGGAATTGGCAAAGGGATATTTGGAAGCCCATAGAGGGCTGTGTGAAAAAGGAAATATCTTCCGTTCAAAACTGGAAAGAAGCTTTCTGAGAAACTGCTCTGTGTTCTGTTAATTCATCACACAGAGTTACATCTTTCCCTTTTAGAAGCCTTTCGCTAATGCTGTTCTTGTGGAATTGGCAAAGGGATATTTGGAAGCCCATAAAGGGCTTTGGTGAAAAAGGAATTATCTTCCGTTCAAAACTGGAAAGAAGCTTTCTGAGAAACTGCTCTGTGTTCTGTTAATTCATCTCACAGAGTTACATCTTTCCCTTCAAGAAGACTTTCTCTAAACCTGTTCTTGTGGAATTGGCAAAGGGATATTTGGAAGCCCATAGAGGGCTACGGTGAAAAAGGAAATATCTTCCGTTCAATACTGGAAAGAAGCTTTCTGAGAAACTGCTCTGTGTTCTGTTAATTCATCTGACAGAGTTACATCTTTCCCTTCAAGGAGCCTTTCGCTAAGGCTGTTCTTGTGGAATTGGCAAAGGGATATTTGGAAGCCCTTAGAGGGCTATGGTGAAATAGGAAATATCTTCCGTTCCAAACGGGAAAGAAGCTTTCTGAGAAACTGCTCTGTGTTCTGTTAATTCATCTCAAAGAGTTACATCTTTCCCTTCAAGAAGCCTTTCTCTAAGGATGTTCTTGTGGAATTGGCAAAGGGATATTTGGAAGCCCATAGAGGGCTACGGTGAAAAAGGAAATATCTTCCGTTCAATACTGGAAAGAAGCTTTCTGAGAAACTGCTCTGTGTTCTGTTAATTCATCTGACAGAGTTACATCTTTCCCTTCAAGGAGCCTTTCGCTAAGGCTGTTCTTGTGGAATTGGCAAAGGGATATTTGGAAGCCCTTAGAGGGCTATGGTGAAAAAGGAAATATCTTCCGTTCAAAACTGGAAGGAATCTTTCTGAGAAACTGCTCTGTGTTCTGTTAATTCATCGCACAGAGTTACAACTTTTCCTTCAAGAAGTCTTTCGCTAAGGCTGTTCTTGTTGAATTGGAAAATGATATTTGGAAGCCCATAGAGGGCTATGGTGAAAAAGGAAATATCTTCCGTTCAAAACTGGAAAGAAGCTTTCTGAGAAACTGCTCTGTGTTCTGTTAATTCATCTCACAGGGTTACATCTTTCCCTTCAAGAAGCCTTTCGCTGAGGCTGTTCTTGTGGAATTGGCAAAGGGATATTTGGAAACCCATAGAGGGCTATGGTGAAAAAGGAAATATCTTCCGTTCAAAACCGGAAAGAAGCTTTCTGAGAAACTGCTATCTGTTCTGTTAATTGATCACACAGAGTTGCATCTTTCCCTTCAAGAAGCCT
This sequence comes from Chlorocebus sabaeus, assembly GCF_047675955.1. NCBI lineage: Eukaryota > Metazoa > Chordata > Mammalia > Primates > Cercopithecidae > Chlorocebus > Chlorocebus sabaeus. The sequence continues at coordinate 2,466,214 of NW_027328147.1, read as the reverse complement.
TTAGCTAAGGCTGTTCTTGTGGAATTGGCAAAGGGATATTTGGAAGCCCATAGAGGGCTATGGTGAAAAAGGAAATATCTTCCGTTCAAAACTGGAAGTAAGCTTTCTGAGAAACTGCTCTGTGTTCTGTTAATTCATCTCACAGAGTTACATCTTTCCCTTCAAGAAGCCTTTCGCTAAGGCTGTTCTTGTGGAATTGGCAAAGGGATATTTGGAAGCCCCTAGAAGTCTATGGTGAAAAAGGAAATATCTTCCGTTCAAAACTGGAAAAAAGCTTTCTAAGAAACTGCTCTGTGTTCTATTAATACATCTCACAGAGTTACATCTTTCCCTTCAAGAAGCCTTTCGCTAGGGCTGTTCTTGTGGAATTGGCAAAGGGATACTTGGAAGCCCATAGAAGTCTATGGTGAAAAAGGAAGTACCTTTCGTTCAAAACTGGAAAGAAGCTTTCTGAGAAACTGCTCTGTGTTCTGTTAATTCATTTCACAGAGTTACATCTTTCCCTTCAAGAAGCCTTTCACTAAGGCTGTTCGTGTGGAATTGGCAAATTGATATTTGGAAGCCCATAGAGGGCTATGGTGAAAAAGGAAATACAATCCGTTCAAAACTGGTAAGAAGCTTTCAGAGAAACTGCTCTGTGTTCTGTTAATTTATCTCAGAGAGTTACATCTTTCACTTTAAGAAGCCTTTCGCTAAGGCTGTTCTTTTGCAATTGGCAAAGGGATATTTGGAAGCCCATAGAGGGCTATTATGAAAAAGGAAATATCTTCCGTTCAAAACTGGAAAGAAGCTTTCTGAGAAACTGCTCTGTGTTCTGTGAATTCATCTCACAGAGTTACATCTTTCCCTTCAAGAAGCCTTTCGCTAAGGCTGTTCTTGTGGAATTGGCAAAGGGATATTTGGAAGCCCATAGACGGCTATGGTGAAAAAGGAAATACCTTCCGTTCAAAACTGGAAAGAAGCTTTCTGAGAAACCGCTCTGTGTTCTGTTAATTCATCTCACAGAGTTACATCTTTCCGTTCAAGAAGCCTTTGGCTAAGGCTGTTCTTGTGTAATTGGCAAAGGGATATTTGGAAGCCCATGGTGGGCTATGGTGAAAAAGGAAATATCTTCCGTTCAAAAATGGAAACAAGCTTTCTGGGAAACTGCTCTATGTTCTGTTAATTCATCTCACAGAGATTCATCTTTCCCTTCAAGAAGCCTTTCGCTAAGGCTGTTCTTGTGGAATTGGCAAAGGGATATTTGGAAGCCCATAGAGGGCTATGGTGAAAAAGGAAATATCTTCCGTTCAAAACTGGAAGGAATCTTTCTGAGAAACTGCTCGGTGTTATGTTAATTCATCTCACAGGGTTACATCTTTCCCTTCAAGAAGCCTTTCGCTAAGGCTGTTCTTGTGGAATTGGCAAAGGGATATTTGGAAGCCCATAGAGGGCTACGGTGAAAAAGGAAATATCTTCCGTTCAAAACTGGAAAGAAGATTTCTGAGAAACTGCTCTGTGTTCTGTGAATTCATCTCACAGAGTTACATCTTTCCCTTCAAGAAACCTTTCGCTAAGGCTGTTCTCCTGGAATTGGGAAAGGGATATTTGGAAGCCAATAGAGGGCTATGGTGAAAAAGGAAATATCTTCCGTTCAAAACTGGAAAGAAGCGTTCTGAGAAACTGCTGTGTGTTCTGTTAATTCATCTCACAGAGTTACATCTTTCCATTCAAGAAGCCTTTCGCTAAGGCTGTTCTTGTGGAATTGGCAAAGGGATATTTGGAAGCCCATGGAGGGCTATGGTGAAAAAGTAAATATCTTCCGTTCAAAACTGGAAAGAAGCTTTCTGAGAAACTGCTCTGTGTTCTGTTAATTCATCTCACAGAGTTACATCTTTCCCGTCAAGAAGCCTTTCGCTAAGGCTGTTCTTGTGGAATTGGCAAAGCGATATTTGGAAGCCCATAGAGGGCTATGGTGGAAAAGGAAATATCTTCCGTTCAAAACTGGAAAGAAGCTTTCTGAGAAACTGCTCTGTGTTCTGTGAATTCATCTCACAGAGTTACATCTTTCCCTTCAAGAAGCCTTTCGCTAAACCTGTTCTTGTGGAATTGGCAGAGGGATATTTGGAAGCCCATAGAGGGCTATGGTGAAAAAGGAAATACCTTCCGTTCAAAACTGGAAAGAAGCCTTCTGAGAAACTGCTCTGTGTTCTGTTAATTCATCTGACAGAGTTACATCTTTCCCTTCAAGAAGCCTTTCGCTAAGGCTGTTCTTGTGGAATTGGCAAAGGCATATTTGGAAGCCCATAGAGGGCTATGGTGAAAAAGGAAATACCATCCGTTCGAAACTGGAAAGAAGCTTTCTGAGAAACTGCTCTGTGTTCTGTTAATTCATCTCACAGAGTTACATATTTCCCTTCAAGAAGCCTTTCGCTAAGGCTGTTCTTGTGGAATTGGCAAAGGGATATTTGGAAGCCCATAGAGGGCTATGGTGAAAAAGGAAATATCTTCCATTCAAAACTGGAAAGAAGCTTTCTGAGAAACTGCTCTGTGTTCTGTTAATTCATCTCACAGAGTTACATCTTGCCCTTCAAGAAGCCTTTCGCTAAGGCTGTTCTTGTGGAATTGGCAAAGGGATATTTGGAAACCCCTAGAGGGCTATGGTGAAAAAGGAAATATCTTCCGTTCAAAACTGGAAAGAAGCTTTCTGAGAAACTCCTCTGTGTTCTGTTAATTCATCACACAGAGTTACATCTTTCCCTTCAAGAAGCCTTTCGCTAAGGCTGTTCTTGTGGAATTGGCAAAGGGATATTTGGTAGCCCATAGAGGGCTATGGTGAAAAAGGAAATATCTTCCGTTCAAAACTGGAAAGAAGCTTTCTGAGAAACTGCTCTGAGTTCTGTTAATTCATCTCACAGAGATACATCTTTACCCTCAGGAAGCCTTTCGCTAAGGCTGTTCTTGTGAAATTGGCAAAGGGATATTTGGAAGCCCATAGAGGGCTATGGTGAAAAAGGAAATATCTTCCGTGCAAAACTTGAAAGAAGCTTTCTGAGAAACTACTCTGTGTTCTGTGAATTCATCTCACAGAGATACATCTTTCCCTTCAAGAAGCCTTTCGCTAAGGCTGTTCTTGTGGAATTGGCAAAGGGATATTTGGAAGCCCATAGATGGCTATCGTGAAAAAGGAAATATCTTCCGTTCAAAACTGGAAAGAAGCTTTCTGAGAAACTGCTCTGTGTTCTGTAAATTCATCTCACAGAGTTACATCTTTCCTTCCAAGAAGCCTTTCGCTAAGGCTGTTCTTGTGGAATTGGCAAAGGGATATTTGGAAACCCATAGAGGGCTATGGTGAAAAAGGAAATATCTTCCGTTCAAAACGGGAAAGAAGCTTTCTGAGAAACTGCTCTGTGTTCTGTTAATTCATCTCACAGAGTTACATCTTTCCCTTCAAGAAGCCTTTCGCTAAGGCTGTTCTTGTGGAATTGGCAAAGGGATATTTGGAAGCCCATAGAGGGCTATGGTGAAAAAGGAAATATCTTCCGTTCAAAACTGGAAAGAAGCTTTCTGAGAAACTGCTCTGTGTTCTGTTAATTCATCTCACAGATTTACATCTTTCCCTTCAAGAAGCCTTTCGCTAAGGCTGTTCTTGTGGAATTGGCAAAGGGATATTTGGAAGCCCATAGAGGGCTATGGTGAAAAAGGAAATATCTTCCATTTAAAACTGGAGAGAAGCTTTCTGAGAAACTGCTCTGTGTTCTGTCAATTCATCTCACAGAATTACATCTTTCCCTTCAAGAAGCCTTTCGCTAAGACTGTTCTTGTGGAATTGGCAAAGGGATATTTGGACGCCCATAGAGTTCTATGGTGATAAAGGAAATATCTTCCGTTCAAAACTGGAAAGAAGCTTTCCGAGAAACTGCTCTGTGTTCCGTAAATTCATCTCACAGAGTTACATATTTCCCCTCAAGAAGCCTTTCGCTAAGTTGTTCTTGTGGAATTGGCAAAGGGATATTTGGAAGCCCATAGAGGGCTATGGTGAAAAAGGAAATACCTTCCGTTCAAAACTGGAAAGAAGCCTTCTGAGAAACTGCTCTGTGTTCTGTTAATTCATCTGACAGAGTTACATCTTTCCCTTCAAGAAGCCTTTCGCTAAGGCTGTTCTTGTGGAATTGGCAAAGGCATATTTGGAAGCCCATAGAGGGCTATGGTGAAAAAGGAAATACCATCCGTTCGAAACTGGAAAGAAGCTTTCTGAGAAACTGCTCTGTGTTCTGTTAATTCATCTCACAGAGTTACATATTTCCCTTCAAGAAGCCTTTCGCTAAGGCTGTTCTTGTGGAATTGGCAAAGGGATATTTGGAAGCCCATAGAGGGCTATGGTGAAAAAGGAAATATCTTCCATTCAAAACTGGAAAGAAGCTTTCTGAGAAACTGCTCTGTGTTCTGTTAATTCATCTCACAGAGTTACATCTTGCCCTTCAAGAAGCCTTTCGCTAAGGCTGTTCTTGTGGAATTGGCAAAGGGATATTTGGAAACCCCTAGAGGGCTATGGTGAAAAAGGAAATATCTTCCGTTCAAAACTGGAAAGAAGCTTTCTGAGAAACTGCTCTGTGTTCTGTTAATTCATCACACAGAGTTACATCTTTCCCTTCAAGAAGCCTTTCGCTAAGGCTGTTCTTGTGGAATTGGCAAAGGGATATTTGGTAGCCCATAGAGGGCTATGGTGAAAAAGGAAATATCTTCCGTTCAAAACTGGAAAGAAGCTTTCTGAGAAACTGCTCTGAGTTCTGTTAATTCATCTCACAGAGATACATCTTTACCCTCAGGAAGCCTTTCGCTAAGGCTGTTCTTGTGAAATTGGCAAAGGGATATTTGGAAGCCCATAGAGGGCTATGGTGAAAAAGGAAATATCTTCCGTGCAAAACTTGAAAGAAGCTTTCTGAGAAACTACTCTGTGTTCTGTGAATTCATCTCACAGAGATACATCTTTCCCTTCAAGAAGCCTTTCGCTAAGGCTGTTCTTGTGGAATTGGCAAAGGGATATTTGGAAGCCCATAGATGGCTATCGTGAAAAAGGAAATATCTTCCGTTCAAAACTGGAAAGAAGCTTTCTGAGAAACTGCTCTATGTTCTGTAAATTCATCTCACAGAGTTACATCTTTCCTTCCAAGAAGCCTTTCGCTAAGGCTGTTCTTGTGGAATTGGCAAAGGGATATTTGGAAACCCATAGAGGGCTATGGTGAAAAAGGAAATATCTTCCGTTCAAAACGGGAAAGAAGCTTTCTGAGAAACTGCTCTGTGTTCTGTTAATTCATCTCACAGAGTTACATCTTTCCCTTCAAGAAGCCTTTCGCTAAGGCTGTTCTTGTGGAATTGGCAAAGGGATATTTGGAAGCCCATAGAGGGCTATGGTGAAAAAGGAAATATCTTCCGTTCAAAACTGGAAAGAAGCTTTCTGAGAAACTGCTCTGTGTTCTGTTAATTCATCTCACAGATTTACATCTTTCCCTTCAAGAAGCCTTTCGCTAAGGCTGTTCTTGTGGAATTGGCAAAGGGATATTTGGAAGCCCATAGAGGGCTATGGTGAAAAAGGAAATATCTTCCATTTAAAACTGGAGAGAAGCTTTCTGAGAAACTGCTCTGTGTTCTGTCAATTCATCTCACAGAATTACATCTTTCCCTTCAAGAAGCCTTTCGCTAAGACTGTTCTTGTGGAATTGGCAAAGGGATATTTGGACGCCCATAGAGTTCTATGGTGATAAAGGAAATATCTTCCGTTCAAAACTGGAAAGAAGCTTTCCGAGAAACTGCTCTGTGTTCCGTAAATTCATCTCACAGAGTTACATATTTCCCCTCAAGAAGCCTTTCGCTAAGTTGTTCTTGTGGAATTGGCAAAGGGATATTTGGAAGCCCATGGTGGGCTATGGTGAAAAAGGAAATATCTTCCGTTCAAAAATGGAAACAAGCTTTCTGGGATACTACTCTATGTTCTGTTAATTCATCTCACAGAGATTCATCTTTCCCTTCAAGAAGCCTTTCCCTATGGCTGCTCTTGTGGAATTGGCAAAGGGATATTTGGAAGCCCATAGAGGGCTATGGTGAAAAAGGAAATATCTTCCTTTCCAAACTGGAAGGAATCTTTCTGAGAAACTGCTCTGTGTTCTGTTATTTCATCTCACAGAGTTACATCTTTCCCTTCAAGAAGCCTTTCGCTAAGGGTGTTCTTGTGGAATTGGCAAAGGGATATTTGGAAGCCCATAGAGGGCTATGGTGAAAAAGGAAATATCTTCCATTCAAAACTGGAAAGAAGCTTTCTGAGAAACTGCTCTGTGTTCTGTTATTTCATCTCACAGAGTTACATCTTGCCCTTCAAGAAGCCTTTCGCTAAGGCTGTTCTTGTGGAATTCGCAAAGGGATATTTGGAAGCCCATAGAGGGCTATGGTGGAAAAGGAAATATCTTCCGTTCAAAACTGGAAAGAAGCTTTCTGAGAAACTGCTCTGTGTTCTGTGAATTCATCTCACAGAGTTACATCTTTCCCTTCAAGAAGCCTTTCGCTAAGGATGTTCTTGTGGAATTGGCAAAGGGATATTTGGAAGCCCATAGAGGGCTATGGTGAAAAAGGAAATACCTTCCGTTCAAAACTGGAAAGAAGCCTTCTGAGAAACTGCTCTGTGTTCTGTTAATTCATCTGACAGAGTTACATCTTTCCCTTCAAGAAGCCTTTCGCTAAGGCTGTTCTTGTGGAATTGGTAAAGGGATATTTGGAAGCCCATAGAGGGCTAAGGTGAAAAAGGAAATACCATCCGTTCAAAACTGGAAAGAAGCTTTCTGAGAAACTGCTCTGTGTTCTGTTAATTCATCTCACAGAGTTACATCTTTCCCTTCAAGAAGCCTTTCGCTAAGGCTGTTCTTGTGGAATTGGCAAAGGGATATTTGGAAGCCCATAGAGGGCTATGGTGAAAAAGGAAATATCTTCCATTCAAAACTGGAAAGAAGCTTTCAGAGAAACTGCTCTGTGTTCTGTTATTTCATCTCACAGAGTTACATCTTGCCCTTCCAGAAGCCTTTCGCTAAGGCTGTTCTTGTGGAATTGGCAAAGGGATATTTGGAAGCCCCTAGAGGGCTATGGTGAAAAAGGAAATATCTTCCGTTCAATACTGGAAAGAAGCTTTCTGAGAAACTGCTCTGTGTTCTGTTAATTCATCACACAGAGTTACATCTTTCCCTTCAAGAAGCCTTTCGCTAAAGCTGTTCTTGTGGAATTGGCAAAGGGATATTTGGTAGCCCATAGAGGGCTATGGTGAAAAAGGAAATATCTTCCGTGCAAAACTGGAAAGAAGCTTTCTGAGAAACTGCTCTGAGTTCTGTTATTTCATCTCACAGAGTTACATCTTTACCCTCAGGAAGCCTTTCGCTAAGGCTGTTCTTGTGAAATTGGCAAAGGGATATTTGGAAGCCCATAGAGGGCTATGGTGAAAAAGGAAATATCTTCCGTTCAAAACTGGAAAGAAGCTTTCTGAGAAACTGCTCTGTGTTCTGTTAATTCATCTCACAGAGTTACATCTTTCCCTTCAAGAAGCCTTTCGCTAAGGCTGTTCTTGTGGAATTGGCAAAGGGATATTTGGAAGCCCATAGAGGGCTATGGTGAAAAAGGAAATACCTTCCGTTCAAAACTGGAAAGAAGCCTTCTGAGAAACTGCTCTGTGTTCTGTTAATTCATCTGACAGAGTTACATCTTTCCCTTCAAGAAGCCTTTCGCTAAGGCTGTTCTTGTGGAATTGGCAAAGGCATATTTGGAAGCCCATAGAGGGCTATGGTGAAAAAGGAAATACCATCCGTTCGAAACTGGAAAGAAGCTTTCTGAGAAACTGCTCTGTGTTCTGTTAATTCATCTCACAGAGTTACATATTTCCCTTCAAGAAGCCTTTCGCTAAGGCTGTTCTTGTGGAATTGGCAAAGGGATATTTGGAAGCCCATAGAGGGCTATGGTGAAAAAGGAAATATCTTCCATTCAAAACTGGAAAGAAGCTTTCTGAGAAACTGCTCTGTGTTCTGTTAATTCATCTCACAGAGTTACATCTTGCCCTTCAAGAAGCCTTTCGCTAAGGCTGTTCTTGTGGAAATGGCAAAGGGATATTTGGAAACCCCTAGAGGGCTATGGTGAAAAAGGAAATATCTTCCGTTCAAAACTGGAAAGAAGCTTTCTGAGAAACTGCTCTGTGTTCTGTTAATTCATCACACAGAGTTACATCTTTCCCTTCAAGAAGCCTTTCGCTAAGGCTGTTCTTGTGGAATTGGCAAAGGGATATTTGGTAGCCCATAGAGGGCTATGGTGAAAAAGGAAATATCTTCCGTTCAAAACTGGAAAGAAGATTTCTGAGAAACTGCTCTGTGTTCTGTGAATTCATCTCACAGAGTTACATCTTTCCCTTCAAGAAACCTTTCGCTAAGGCTGTTCTTCTGGAATTGGGAAAGGGATATTTGGAAGCCAATAGAGGGCTATGGTGAAAAAGGAAATATCTTCCGTTCAAAACTGGAAAGAAGCGTTCTGAGAAACTGCTGTGTGTTCTGTTAATTCATCTCACAGAGTTACATCTTTCCATTCAAGAAGCCTTTCGCTAAGGCTGTTCTTGTGGAATTGGCAAAGGGATATTTGGAAGCCCATGGAGGGCTATGGTGAAAAAGGAAATATCTTCCGTTCAAAACTGGAAAGAAGCTTTCTGAGAAACTGCTCTGTGTTCTGTTAATTCATCTCACAGAGTTACATCTTTCCCGTCAAGAAGCCTTTCGCTAAGGCTGTTCTTGTGGAATTGGCAAAGCGATATTTGGAAGCCCATAGAGGGCTATGGTGGAAAAGGAAATATCTTCCGTTCAAAACTGGAAAGAAGCTTTCTGAGAAACTGCTCTGTGTTCTGTGAATTCATCTCACAGAGTTACATCTTTCCCTTCAAGAAGCCTTTCGCTAAACCTGTTCTTGTGGAATTGGCAAAGGGATATTTGGAAGCCCATAGAGGGCTATGGTGAAAAAGGAAATACCTTCCGTTCAAAACTGGAAAGAAGCCTTCTGAGAAACTGCTCTGTGTTCTGTTAATTCATCTGACAGAGTTACATCTTTCCCTTCAAGAAGCCTTTCGCTAAGGCTGTTCTTGTGGAATTGGCAAAGGGATATTTGGAAGCCCATAGAGGGCTATGGTGAAAAAGGAAATACCATCCGTTCAAAACTGGAAAGAAGCTTTCTGAGAAACTGCTCTGTGTTCTGTTAATTCATCTCACAGAGTGACATCTTTCCCTTCAAGAAGCCTTTCGCTAAGGCTGTTCTTGTGGAATTGGCAAAGGGATATTTGGAAGCCCATAGAGGGCTATGGTGAAAAAGGAAATATCTTCCATTCAAAACTGGAAAGAAGCTTTCTGAGAAACTGCTCTGTGTTCTGTTAATTCATCTCACAGAGTTACATCTTGCCCTTCAAGAAGCCTTTCGCTAAGGCTGTTCTTGTGAAATTGGCAAAGGGATAATTGGAAGCCCCTAGAGGGCTATGGTGAAAAAGGAAATATCTTCCGTTCAAAACTGGAAAGAAGCTTTCTGAGAAACTGCTCTGTGTTCTGTTAATTCATCACACAGAGTTACATTTTCCCTTCAAGAAGCCTTTCGCTAAGGCTGTTCTTGTGGAATTGGCAAAGGGATATTTGGTAGCCCATAGAGGGCTATGGTGAAAAAGGAAATATCTTCCGTTCAAAACTGGAAAGAAGCTTTCTGAGAAACTGCTCTGAGTTCTGTTAATTCATCTCACAGAGTTACATCTTTACCCTCAGGAAGCCTTTCGCTAAGGCTGTTCTTGTGAAATTGGCAAAGGGATATTTGGAAGCCCATAGAGGGCTATGGTGAAAAAGGAAATATCTTCCGTTCAAAACTGGAAAGAAGCTTTCTGAGAAACTGCTCTGTGTTCTGTTAATTCATCTCACAGAGTTACATCTTTCCCTTCAAGAAGCCTTTCGCTAAGGCTGTTCTTGTGGAATTGGCAAAGGGATATTTGGAAGGCGTTAGAGGGCTATGGTGAAAAAGGAAATATCTTCCATTTAAACCTGGAAAGAAGCTTTCTGAGAAACTGCTCTGTGTTCTGTCAATTCATCTCACAGAGTTACATCTTTCCCTTCAAGCAGCCTTTCGCTAAGGCTGTTCTTGTGGAATTGGCAAAGGGATATTTGGAAGCCCATAGAGGGCTATGGTGAAAAAGGAAATATCTTCCGTGCAAAACTGGAAAGAAGCTTTCTGAGAAACTACTCTGTGTTCTGTGAATTCATCTCACAGAGTTACATCTTTCCCTTCAAGAAGCCTTTCGCTAAGGCTGTTCTTGTGTAATTGGCAAAGGGATATTTGAACGCCCATAGAGTTCTATGGTGAAAAAGGAAATATCTTCCGTTCAAAACTGGAAAGAAGCTTTCCGAGAAACTGCTCTGTGTTCTGTAAATTCATCTCACAGAGTAACATCTTTCCCCTCAAGAAGCCTTTCGCTAAGCTGTTCTTGTGGAATTGGCAAAGGGATATTTGGAAGCCCATGGAGGGCTATGGTGAAAAAGGAAATATGTTCCGTTCAAAAATGGAAAGAAGCTTTCTGGGAAACTGCTCTATGTTCTGTTAATTCATCTCACAGTGATACATCTTTCCCTTCAAGAAGCCTTTCCCTATGGCTGTTCTTGTGGAATTGGCAAAGGGATATTTGGAAGCCCATAGAGGGCTATGGTGAAAAGGGAAATATCTTCCGTTCAAAACTGGAAGGAATCTTTCTGAGAAACTGCTCGGTGTTATGTTAATTCATCTCACAGGGTTACATCTTTCCCTTCAAGAAGCCTTTCGCTAAGGCTGTTCTTGTGGAATTGGCAAAGGGATATTTGGAAGCCCATAGAGGGCTATGGTGAAAAAGGAAATATCTTCCGTTCAAAACTGGAAAGAAGATTTCTGAGAAACTGCTCTGTGTTCTGTGAATTCATCTCACAGAGTTACATCTTTCCCTTCAAGAAACCTTTCGCTAAGGCTGTTCTTGTGGAATTGGGAAAGGGATATTTGGAAGCCAATAGAGGGCTATGGTGAAAAAGGAAATATCTTCCGTTCAAAACTGGAAAGAAGCGTTCTGAGAAACTGCTGTGTGTTCTGTTAATTCATCTCACAGAGTTACATCTTTCCATTCAAGAAGCCTTTCGCTAAGGCTCTTCTTGTGGAATTGGCAAAGGGATATTTGGAAGCCCATAGAGGGCTATGGTGAAAAAGGAAATATCTTCCGTTCAAAACTGGAAAGAAGCTTTCTGAGAAACTGCTCTGTGTTCTGTTAATTCATCTCACAGAGTTACATCTTTCCCTTCAAGAAGCCTTTCGCTAAGGCTGTTCTTGTGGAATTGGCAAAGGGATATTTGGAAGCCCATAGAGGGTTATGGTGAAAAAGGAAATACCTTCCGTTCAAAACTGAAAAAAAAGAAGCTTTCTGAGAAACTGCTCTGTGTTCTGTTAATTCATCTCACAGAGTTACATCTTTCCCTTCAAGAAGCCTTTCGCTAAGGCTGTTCTTGTGGAATTGGCAAAGGGATATTTGGAATCCCATAGAGGGCTATGGTGAAAAAGGAAATATCTTCCATTCAAAACTGGAAAGAAGCTTTCTGAGAAACTGCTCTGTGTTCTGTTAATTCATCTCACAGAGTTACATCTTTCCCTTCAAGAAGCCTTTCGCTAAGGCTGTTCTTGTGGAATTGGCAAAGGGATATTTGGAAGCCCCTAGAGGGCTATGGTGAAAAAGGAAATATCTTCCGTTCAAAACTGGAAAGAAGTTTTCTGAGAAACTGCTCTGTGTTATGTTAATTCATCACACAGAGTTACATCTTTCCCTTCAAGAAGCCTTTCGCTAAGGCTGTTCTTGTGGAATTGGCAAAGGGATATTTGGAAGCCCATAGAGGGCTATGGTGAAAAAAGAAATATCTTCCGTTCAAAACTAGAAAGAAGCTTTCTGAGAAACTGCTCTGTGTTCTCTTAATTCATCTCACAGAGTTACATCTTTCCCTTCAAGAAGCCTTTCGCTACGGCTGTTCTTGTGGAATTGGCAAAGGGATACTTGGAAGCCTATAGAGGGCTATGGTGAAAAAGGAAATATCTTCCGTTCAAAACGGGAAAGAAGGTTTCTGAGAAACTGCTCTGTGTTCTGTTAATTCATCTCACAGAGTTACATCTTTCCCTTCAAGAAGCCTTTCGCTAAGGCTGTTCTTGTGGAATTGGCAAAGGGATATTTGGAAGCCCATAGAGGGCTATGGTGAAAAAGGAAATATCTTCCGTTCAAAACTGGAAAGAAGCGTTCTGAGAAACTGCTCTGTGTTCTGTTAATTCATCTGACAGAGTTACATCTTTACCTTCAAGAAGCCTTTCGCTAAGGCTGTTCTTGTGGAATTGGCAAAGGGATATTTGGAAGCCCATAGAGGGCTATGGTGAAAAAGGAATTACCTTCCGTTCAAAACTGGAAAGAAGCTTTCTGAGAAACTGCTCTGTGTTCTGTTAATTCATCTCACAGAGTTACATCTTTCCCTTCAAGAAGCCTTTCGCTAAGGCTGTTCTTGTGTAATTGGCAAAGGGATATTTGGAAGCCCATAGATGGCTATGGTGAAAAAGGAAATATCTTCCGTTCAAAACTGGAAAGAAGCTTTCCGAGAAACTGCTCTGTGTTCTGTAAATTCATCTCACCGAGTTACTTCTTTCCCCTCAAGAAGCCTTTCGCTAAGCTGTTCTTGTGGAATTGGCAAAGGGATATTTGGAAGCCCATGGAGGGCTATGGTGAAAAAGGAATTATCTTCCGTTCAAAAATGGAAAGAAGCTTTCTGGGAAACTGCTCTGTGTTCTGTTAATTCATCTCACAGAGATACATCTTCCCTTCAAGAAGCCTTTCCCTATGGCTGTTCTTGTGGAATTGGCAAAGGGATATTTGGAAGCCCATAGAGGGCTATGGTGAAAAAGGAAATATCTTCCGTTCAAAATTGGAAAGAAGCTTTCTGAGAAACTGCTCTGTGTTCTGTTAATTCATCTCACAGAGTTGCATCTTTCCCTTCAAGAAGCCTTTCGCTAAGGCTGTTATTGTGTAATTGGCAAAGGGATATTTGGAAACCCATAGAGGGCTATGGTGAAAAAGGAAATATCTTCCGTTCAAAACTGGAAAGAAGCTTTCTGAGAAACTGCTCTGTGTTCTGTTAATTCATCACACAGAGTTGCATCTTTCCCTTCAAGAAGCCTTTCGCTAAGGCTGTTCTTGTGGAATTGGCAAAGGGATATTTGGAAGCCCATAGAGGGCTATGGTGAAAAAGGAAATATCTTCCGTTCAAAACTAGAAGTAATCTTTCTGAGAAACTGCTCTGTGTTCTGTTAATTCATCTCACAGAGTTACATCTTTCCCTTTTAAAAGCCTTTCGCTAATGCTGTTCTTGTGGAATTGGCAAAGGGATATTTGGAAGCCCATAGAGGGCTATGGTGAAAAAGGAAATATCTTCCGTTCAAAACTGGAAAGAAACTTTCTGAGAAACTGCTCTGTGTTCTGTTAATTCATCTCACAGAGATACATCTTTCCCTTCAAGAAGCCTTTCCCTATGGCTGTTCTTGTGGAATTGGCAAAGGGATATTTGGAAGCCCATAGAGGGCTATGGTGAAAAAGGAAATATCTTCCGTTCAAAACTGGAAGGAATCTTTCTGAGAAACTGCTCGGTGTTATGTTAATTCATCTCACAGGGTTACATCTTTCCCTTCAAGAAGCCTTTCGCTAAGGCTGTTCTTGTGGAATTGGCAAAGGGATATTTGGAAGCCCATAGAGGGCTATGGTGAAAAAGGAAATATCTTTCGTTCAAAACTGGAAAGAAGCTTTCTGAGAAACTGCTCTGTGTTCTGTGAATTCATCTCACAGAGTTACATCTTTCCCTTCAAGAAACCTTTCGCTAAGGCTGTTCTTGTGGAATTGGCAAAGGGATATTTGGAAGCCAATAGAGGGCTATGGTGAAAAAGGAAATATCTTCCGTTCAAAACTGGAAAGAAGCGTTCTGAGAAACTGCTGTGTGTTCTGTTAATTCATCTCACAGAGTTACATCTTTCCATTCAAGAACCCTTTCGCTAAGGCTGTTCTTGTGGAATTGGCAAAGGGATATTTGGAATCCCATAGAGGGCTATGGTGAAAAAGGAAATATCTTCCGTTCAAAACTGGAAAGAAGCTTTCTGAGAAACTGCTCTGTGTTCTGTTAATTCATCTCACAGAGTTACATCTTTCCCTTCAAGAAGCCTTTCGCTAAACCTGTTCTTGTGGAATTGGCAAAGGGATTTTTGAATGCCCATAGAGTTCTATGGTGAAAAAGGAAATATCTTCCGTTCAAAACTGGAAAGAAGCTTTCCGAGAAACTGCTCTGTGTTCTGTAAATTCATCTCACAGAGTTACATCTTTCCCCTCAAGAAGCCTTTCGCTAAGCTGTTCTTGTGGAATTGGCAAAGGGATATTTGGAAGCCCATGGAGGGCTATGGTGAAAAAGGAAATATCTTCCGTTCAAAAATGGAAAGAAGCTTTCTGGGAGACTGCTCTATGTTCTGTTAATTCATCTCACAGAGATACATCTTTCCCTTCAAGAAGCCTTTCCCTATGGCTGTTCTTGTGGAATTGGCAAAGGGATATTTGGAAGCCTATAGAGGGCTATGGTGAAAAAGGAAATATCTTCCGTTCAAAACGGGAAAGAAGGTTTCTGAGAAACTGCTCTGTGTTCTGTTAATTCATCTCACAGAGTTACATCTTTCCCTTCAAGAAGCCTTTCGCTAAGGCTGTTCTTGTGGAATTGGCAAAGGGATATTTGGAAGCCCATAGAGGGCTATGGTGAAAAAGGAAATATCTTCCGTTCAAAACTGGAAAGAAGCCTTCTGAGAAACTGCTCTGTGTTCTGTTAATTCATCTGACAGAGTTACATCTTTCCCTTCAAGAAGCCTTTCGCTAAGGCTGTTCTTGTGGAATTGGCAAAGGGATATTTGGAAGCCCATAGAGGGCTATGGTGAAAAAGGAAATATCTTCCGTTCAAAACTGGAAAGAAGCTTTCTGAGAAACTGCTCTGTGCTCTGTTAATTCATCTCACAGAGTTACATCCTTCCCTTCAAGAAGCCTTTCGCTAAACCTGTTCTTGTGGAATTGACAAAGGGATATTTGGAAGCCCATAGAGGGCTATTTTGAAAAAGGAAATACCTTCCGTTCAAAACTGGAAAGAAGCCTTCTGAGAAACTGCTCTGTGTTCTGTTAATTCATCTGACAAAGTTACATCTTTCCCTTCAAGAATCCTTTCGCTAAGGCTGTTCTTGTGGAATTGGCAAAGGGATATTTGGAAGCCCATAGAGGGCTAATGTGAAAAAGGAAATATCTTCCATTCAAAACTGGAAAGAAGCTTTCTGAGAAACTGCTCTGTTTTCTGTTAATTCATTTCACAGAGTTACATCTTGCCCTTCAAGAAGCCTTTCGCTAAGGCTGTTCTTGTGGAATTGGCAAAGGGATATTTGGAAGCCCCTAGAGGTCTATGGTGAAAAAGGAAATATCTTCCGTTCAAAACTGGAAAGAAGCTTTCTGAGAAACTGCTCTGTGTTCTGTTAATTCATCACACAGAGTTACATCTTTCCCTTCAAGAAGCCTTTCGCTAAGGCTGTTCTTGTGGAATTGGCAAAGGGATATTTGGAAGCCCATAGAGGGCTATGGTGAAAAAAGAAATATCTTCCGTTCAAAACTAGAAAGAAGCTTTCTGAGAAACTGCTCTGTGTTCTGTTAATTCATCTCACAGAGTTACATCTTTCCCTTCAAGAAGCCTTTCGCTACGGCTGTTCTTGTGGAATTGGCAAAGGGATATTTGGAAGCCTATAGAGGGCTATGGTGAAAAAGGAAATATCTTCCGTTCAAAACGGGAAAGAAGCTTTCTGAGAAACTGCTCTGTGTTCTGTTAATTCATCTCACAGAGTTACATCTTTCCCTTCAAGAAGCCTTTCGCTAAGGCTGTTCTTGTGGAATTGGCAAAGGGATATTTGGAAGCCCATAGAGGGCTATGGTGAAAAAGGAAATATCTTCCGTTCAAAACTGGAAAGAAGCCTTCTGAGAAACTGCTCTGTGTTCTCTTAATTCATCTGACAGAGTTACATCTTTCCCTTCAAGAAGCCTTTCGCTAAGGCTGTTCTTGTGGAATTGGCAAAGGGATATTTGGAAGCCCATAGAGGGCTATGGTGAAAAAGGAAATACCTTCCGTTCAAAACTGGAAAGAAGCTTTCTGAGAAACTGCTCTGTGTTCTGTTAATTCATCTCACTGAGTTACATCTTTCCCTTCAAGAAGCCTTTCGCTAAGGCTGTTCTTGTGGAATTGGCAAAGGGATATTTGGAATCCCATAGAGGGCTATGGTGAAAAAGGAAATATCTTCCATTCAAAACTGGAAAGAAGCTTTCTGAGAAACTGCTCTGTGTTCTGTTAATTCATCTCACAGAGTTACATCTTGCCCTTCAAGAAGCCTTTCGCTAAGGCTGTTCTTGTGGAAATGGCAAAGGGATATTAGGAAGCCCATAGAGGGCTATGGTGAAAAAGGAAATATCTTCCGTTCAAAATTGGAAAGAAGCTTTCTGAGAAACTGCTCTGTGTTCTGTGAATTCATCTCACAGAGTTGCATCTTTCCCTTCAAGAAGCCTTTCGCTAAGGCTGTTCTTGTGGAATTGGCAAAGGGATATTTGGAAACCCATAGAGGGCTATGGTGAAAAAGGAAATATCTTCCGTTCAAAACTGGAAAGAATCTTTCTGAGAAACTGCTCTGTGTTCTGTTAATTCATCACACAGAGTTTCATCTTTCCCTTCAAGAAGCCTTTCGCTAAACCTGTTCTTGTGGAATTGGCAAAGGGATATTTGGAAGCCCATAGAGGGCTATTTTGAAAAAGGAAATAGCTTCCGTTCAAAACTGGAAAGAAGCCTTCTGAGAAACTGCTCTGTGTTCTGTTAATTCATCTGACAGAGTTACATCTTTCCCTTCAAGAAGCCTTTCGCTAAGGCTGTTCTTGTGGAATTGGCAACGGGATATTTGGTAGCCCCTAGAGGGCTATGGTGAAAAAGGAAATATCTTCCGTTCAAAACTGGAAAGAAGCTTTCTGAGAAACTGCGCTGAGTTCTGTTAATTCATCTCACAGAGTTACATCTTTACCCTCAGGAAGCCTTTCGCTAAGGCTGTTCTTGTGAAATTGGCAAAGGGATATTTGGAAGCCCATAGAGGGCTATGGTGAAAAAGGAAATATCTTCCGTTCAAAACTGCAAAGAAGCTTTCTGAGAAACTGCTCTGTGTTCTGTTAATTCATCTCACAGAGTTACATCTTTCCCTTCAAGAAGCCTTTCGCTAAGGCTGTTCTTGTGGAATTGGCAAAGGGATATTTGGAAGCCCTTAGAGGGCTATGGTGAAAAAGGAAATATCTTCCATTTAAAACTGGAAAGAAGCTTTCTGAGAAACTGCTCTGTGTTCTGTCAATTCATCTCACAGAGTTACATCTTTCCCTTCAAGAAGCCTTTCGCTAAGGCTGTTCTTGTGGAATTGGCAAAGGGATATTTGGAAGCCCATAGAGGGCTATGGTGAAAAAGGAAATATCTTAGGTGCAAAACTGGAAAGAGCTTTCTGAGAAACTACTCTGTGTTCTGTGAATTCATCTCACAGAGTTACATCTTTCCCTTCAAGAAGCCTTTCGCTAAGGCTGTTCTTGTGGAATTGGCAAAGGGATATTTGGACGCCCATAGAGGGCTATGGTGAAAAAGGAAATACCTTCCGTTCAAAACTGGAAAAAAGCTTTCTGAGAAACTGCTCTGTGTTCTGTTAATTCATCTCACAGAGTTACATCTTTCCCTTCAAGAAGCCTTTCGCTAAGGCTGTTCTTGTGGAATTGGCAAAGGGATATTTGGAATCCCATAGAGGGCTATGGTGAAAAAGGAAATATCTTCCATTCAAAACTGGAAAGAAGCTTTCTGAGAAACTGCTCTGTGTTCTGTTAATTCATCTCACAGAGTTACATCTTGCCCTTCAAGAAGCCTTTGGCTAAGGATGTTCTTGTGGAAATGGCAAGGGGATATTAGGAAGCCCATAGAGGGCTATGGTGAAGAAGGAAATATCTTCCGTTCAAAATTGGAAAGAAGCTTTCTGAGAAACTGCTCTGTGTTCTGTTAATTCATCTCACAGAGTTACATCTTTCCCTTCAAGAAGCCTTTCGGTAAGGCTGTTCTTGTGGAATTGGCAAAGGGATATTTGGAAACCCATAGAAGGCTATGGTGAAAAAGGAAATATCTTCCGTTCAAAACTGGAAAGAAGCTTTCTGAGAAACTGCTCTCGTCCTGTTAATTCATCACACAGAGTTACATCTTTCCCTTCAATAAGCCTTTCGCTAAGGCTGTTCTTGTGGAATTGGCAAAGGGATATTTGGAAGCCCATAGAGGGCTATGGTGAAAAAGGAAATATCTTCCGTTCAAAACTGGAAAGAAGCTTTCTGAGAAACTGCTCTGTGTTCTGTTAATTCATCTCACAGAGTTACATCTTTCCCTTCAAGAAGCCTTTCGCTAAGGCTGTTCTTGTGGAATTGGCAAAGGGATATTTGGAAGCCCATAGAGGGCTATGGTGAAAAAGGAAATATCTTCCGTGCAAAACTGGAATGAAGCTTTCTGAGAAACTACTCTGTGTTCTGTGAATTCATCTCACAGAGTTACATCTTTCCCTTCAAGAAGCCTTTCGCTAAGGCTGTTCTTGTGTAATTGGCAAAGGGATATTTGGAAGCCCATAGATGGCTATGGTGAAAAAGGAAATATCTTCCGTTCAAAACTGGAAAGAAGCTTTCCGAGAAACTGCTCTGTGTTCTGTAAATTCATCTCACAGAGTTACATCTTTCTCCTCAAGAAGCCTTTCGCTAAGCTGTTCTTGTGGATTGGCAAAGGGATATTTGGAAGCCCATGGAGGGCTATGGTGAAAAAGGAATTATCTTCCGTTCCAAAATGGAAAGAAGCTTTCTGGGAAACTGCTCTGTGTTCTGTTAATTCATCTCACAGAGATACATCTTCCCTTCAAGAAGCCTTTCCCTATGGCTGTTCTTGTGGAATTGGCAAAGGGATATTTGGAAGCCCATAGAGGGCTATGGTGAAAAAGGAAATATCTTCCGTTCAAAATTGGAAAGAAGCTTTCTGAGAAACTGCTCTGTGTTCTGTTAATTCATCTCACAGAGTTGCATCTTTCCCTTCAAGAAGCCTTTCGCTAAGGCTGTTCTTGTGGAATTGGCAAAGGGATATTTGGAAACCCATAGAGGGCTATGGTGAAAAAGGAAATATCTTCCGTTCAAAACTGGAAAGAAGCTTTCTGAGAAACTGCTCTGTGTTCTGTTAATTCATCACACAGAGTTGCATCTTTCCCTTTTAGAAGCCTTTCGCTAAGGCTGTTCTTGTGGAATTGGCAAAGGGATATTTGGAAGCCCATAGAGGGCTATGGTGAAAAAGGAAATATCTTCCGTTCAAAACTGGAAGTAATCTTTCTGAGAAACTGCTCTGTGTTCTGTTAATTCATCTCACAGAGTTACATCTTTCCCTTTTAAAAGCCTTTCGCTAATGCTGTTCTTGTGGAATTGGCAAAGGGATATTTGGAAGCCCATAGAGGGCTATGGTGAAAAAGGAAATATCTTCCGTTCAAAACTGGAAAGAAGCTTTCTGAGAAACTGCTCTGTGTTCTGTTAATTCATCTCACAGAGATACATCTTTCCCTTCAAGAAGCCTTTCCCTATGGCTGTTCTTGTGGAATTGGCAAAGGGATATTTGGAAGCCCATAGAGGGCTATGGTGAAAAAGGAAATATCTTCCGTTCAAAACTGGAAGGAATCTTTCTGAGAAACTGCTCGGTGTTATGTTAATTCATCTCACAGGGTTACATCTTTCCCTTCAAGAAGCCTTTCGCTAAGGCTGTTCTTGTGGAATTGGCAAAGGGATATTTGGAAGCCCATAGAGGGCTATGGTGAAAAAGGAAATATCTTCCGTTCAAAACGGGAAAGAAGATTTCTGAGAAACTGCTCTGTGTTCTGTGAATTCATCTCACAGAGTTACATCTTTCCCTTCAAGAAACCTTTCGCTAAGGCTGTTCTTGTGGAATTGGGAAAGGGATATTTGGAAGCCAATAGAGGGATATGGTGAAAAAGGAAATATCTTCCGTTCAAAACTGGAAAGAAGCGTTCTGAGAAACTGCTGTGTGTTCTGTTAATTCATCTCACAGAGTTACATCTTTCCCTTCAAGAAGCCTTTCGCTAAACCTGTTCTTGTGGAATTGGCAAAGGGATATTTGGAAGCCCATAGAGGGCTATTTTGAAAAAGGAAATACCTTCCGTTCAAAACTGGAAAGAAGCCTTCTGAGAAACTGCTCTGTGTTCTGTTAATTCATCTGACAGAGTTACATCTTTCCCTTCAAGAAGCCTTTCGCTAAGGCTGTTCTTGTGGAATTGGCAAAGGGATATTTGGAAGCCCATAGAGGGCTATGGTGAAAAAGGAAATATCTTCCATTCAAAACTGGAAAGAAGCTTTCTGAGAAACTGCTCTGTGTTCTGTTAATTCATCACACAGAGTTACATCTTTCCCTTCAAGAAGCCTTTCGCTAAGGCTGTTCTTGTGGAATTGGCAAAGGGATATTTGGTAGCCCCTAGAGGGCTGTGGTGAAAAAGGAAATATCTTCCGTTCAAAACTGGAAAGAAGCTTTCTGAGAAACTGCTCTGAGTTCTGTTAATTCATCTCACAGAGTTACATCTTTACCCTCAGGAAGCCTTTCGCTAAGGCTGTTCTTGTGAAATTGGCAAAGGGATATTTGGAAGCCCATAGAGGGCTATGGTGAAAAAGGAAATATCATCCGTTCAAAACTGGAAAGAAGCTTTCTGAGAAACTGCTCTGTGTTCTGTTAATTCATCTCACAGAGTTACATCTTTCCCTTCAAGAAGCCTTTCGCTAAGGCTGTTCTTGTGGAATTGGCAAAGGGATATTTGGAAGCCCTTAGAGGGCTATGGTGAAAAAGGAAATATCTTCCATTTAAAACTGGGAAGAAGCTTTCTGAGAAACTGCTCTGTGTTCTGTCAATTCATCTCACAGAGTTACATCTTTCCCTTCAAGAAGCCTTTCGCTAAGGCTGTTCTTGTGGAATTGGCAAAGGGATATTTGGAAGCCCATAGAGGGCTATGGTGAAAAAGGAAATATCTTCCGTGCAAAACTGGAAAGAAGCTTTCTGAGAAACTACTCTGTGTTCTGTGAATTCATCTCACAGAGTTACATCTTTCCCTTCAAGAAGCCTTTCGCTAAGGCTGTTCTTGTGTAATTGGCAAAGGGATATTTGAACGCCCATAGAGTTCTATGGTGAAAAAGGAAATATCTTCCGTTCAAAACTGGAAAGAAGCTTTCCGAGAAACTGCTCTGTGTTCTGTAAATTCATCTCACAGAGTTACATCTTTCCCCTCAAGAAGCCTTTCGCTAAGCTGTTCTTGTGGAATTGGCAAAGGGATATTTGGAAGCCCATGGAGGGCTATGGTGAAAAAGGAAATATCTTCCGTTCAAAAATGGAAAGAAGCTTTCTGGGAAACTGCTCTATGTTCTGTTAATTCATCTCACAGAGATACATCTTTCCCTTCAAGAAGCCTTTCCCTATGGCTGTTCTTGTGGAATTGGCAAAGGGATATTTGGAAGCCCATAGAGGGCTATGGTGAAAAAGGAAATATCTTCCGTTCAAAATTGGAAAGAAGCTTTCTGAGAAACTGCTCTGTGTTCTGTTAATTCATCTCACAGAGTTGCATCTTTCCCTTCAAGAAGCCTTTCGCTAAGGCTGTTCTTGTGGAATTGGCAAAGGGATATTTGGAAACCCATAGAGGGCTATGGTGAAAAAGGAAATATCTTCGGTTCAAAACTGGAAAGAAGCTTTCTGAGAAACTGCTCTGTGTTCTGTTAATTCATCACACAGAGTTGCATCTTTCCCTTCAAGAAGCCTTTCGCTAAGTCTGTTCTTGTGGAATTGGCAAAGGGATATTTGGAAGCCCATAGAGGGCTATGGTGAAAAAGGAAATATCTTCCGTTCAAAACAGGAGGTAATCTTTCTGAGAAACTGCTCTGTGTTCTGTTAATTCATCTCACAGAGTTACATCTTTCCCTTTTAAAAGCCTTTCGCTAATGCTGTTCTTGTGGAATTGGCAAAGGGATATTTGGAAGCCCATAGAGGGCTATGGTGAAAAAGGAAATATCTTCCGTTCAAAACTGGAAAGAAGCTTTCTGAGAAACTGCTCTGTGTTCTGTTAATTCATCTCACAGAGATACATCTTTCCCTTCAAGAAGCCTTTCCCTATGGCTGTTCTTGTGGAATTGGCAAAGGGATATTTGGAAGCCCATAGAGGGCTATGGTGAAAAAGGAAATATCTTCCGTTCAAAACTGGAAGGAATCTTTCTGAGAAACTGCTCGGTGTTATGTTAATTCATCTCACAGGGTTACATCTTTCCCTTCAAGAAGCCTTTCGCTAAGGCTGTTCTTGTGGAATTGGCAAAGGGATATTTGGAAGCCCATAGAGGGCTATGGTGAAAAAGGAAATATCTTCCGTTCAAAACTGGAAAGAAGATTTCTGAGAAACTGCTCTGTGTTCTGTGAATTCATCTCACAGAGTTACATCTTTCCCTTCAAGAAACCTTTCGCTAAGGCTGTTCTTGTGGAATTGGGAAAGGGATATTTGGAAGCCAATAGAGGGCTATGGTGAAAAAGGAAATATCTTCCGTTCAAAACTGGAAAGAAGCGTTCTGAGAAACTGCTGTGTGTTCTGTTAATTCATCTCACAGAGTTACATCTTTCCATTCAAGAAGCCTTTCGCTTAGGCTGTTCTTGTGGAATTGGCAAAGGGATATTTGGAAGCCCATAGAGGGCTATGGTGAAAAAGGAAATATCTTCCGTTCAAAACTGGAAAGAAGCTTTCTGAGAAACTGCTCTGTGTTCTGTTAATTCATCTCACAGAGTTACATCTTTCCCTTCAAGAAGCCTTTCGCTAAACCTGTTCTTGTGGAAATGGCAAAGGGATATTTGGAAGCCCATAGAGGGCTATTTTGAAAAAGGAAATACCTTCCGTTCAAAACTGGAAAGAAGCCTTCTGAGAAACTGCTCTGTGTTCTGTTAATTCATCTGACAGAGTTACATCTTTCCCTTCAAGAAGCCTTTCGCTAAGGCTGTTCTTGTGGAATTAGCAAAGGGATATTTGGAAGCCCATAGAGGGCTATGGTGAAAAAGGAAATATCTTCCATTCAAAACTGGAAAGAAGCTTTCTGAGAAACTGCTCTGTGTTCTGTTAATTCATCTCACAGAGTTACATCTTGCCCTTCAAGAAGCCTTTCGCTAAGGCTGTTCTTGTGGAATTGGCAAAGGGATATTTGGAAGCCCCTAGAGGGCTATGGTGAAAAAGGAAATATCTTCCGTTCAAAACTGGAAAGAAGCTTTCTGAGAAACTGCTCTGTGTTCTGTTAATTCATCACACAGAGTTACATCTTTCCCTTCAAGAAGCCTTTCGCTAAGGCTGTTCTTGTGGAATTGGCAAAGGGATATTTGGTAGCCCCTAGAGGGCTATGGTGAAAAAGGAAATATCTTCCGTTCAAAACTGCAAAGAAGCTTTCTGAGAAACTGCTCTGAGTTCTGTTAATTCATCTCACAGAGTTACATCTTTACCCTCAGGAAGCCTTTCGCTAAGGCTGTTCTTGTGAAATTGGCAAAGGGATATTTGGAAGCCCATAGAGGGCTATGGTGAAAAAGGAAATATCTTCCGTTCAAAACTGGAAAGAAGCTTTCTGAGAAACTGCTCTGTGTTCTGTTAATTCATCTCACAGAGTTACATCTTTCCCTTCAAGAAGCCTTTCGCTAAGTCTGTTCTTGTGGAATTGGCAAAGGGATATTTGGACGCCCTTAGAGGGTTATTGTGAAAAAGGAAATATCTTCCATTTAAAACTGGAAAGAAGCTTTCTGAGAAACTGCTCTGTGTTCTGTCAATTCATCTCACAGAGTTACATCTTTCCCTTCAAGAAGCCTTTCGCTAAGGCTGTTCTTGTGGAATTGGCAAAGGGATATTTGGAAGCCCTTAGAGGGCTATGGTGAAAAAGGAAATATCTTCCGTGCAAAACGTTAAAGAAGCTTTCTGAGAAACTACTCTGTGTTCTGTGAATTCATCTCACAGAGTTACATCTTTCCCTTCAAGAAGCCTTTCGCTAAGGCTGTTCTTGTGTAATTGGCAAAGGGATATTTGAACGCCCATAGAGTTCTATGGTGAAAAAGGAAATATCTTCCGTTCAAAACTGGAAAGAAGCTTTCCGAGAAACTGCTCTGTGTTCTGTAAATTCATCTCACAGAGTTACATCTTTCCCCTCAAGAAGCCTTTCGCTAAGCTGTTCTTGTGGAATTGGCAAAGGGATATTTGGAAGCCCATGGAGCGCTATGGTGAAAAAGGAAATATCTTCCGTTCAAGAATGGAAAGAAGCTTTCTGGGAATCTGCTCTATGTTCTGTTAATTCATCTCACAGAGATACATCTTTCCCTTCAAGAAGCCTTTCCCTATGGCTGTTCTTGTGGAATTGGCAAAGGGATATTTGGAAGCCCATAGAGGGCTATGGTGAAAAAGGAAATATCTTCCGTTCAAAACTGGAAAGAAGCGTTCTGAGAAACTGCTGTGTGTTCTGTTAATTCATCTCACAGAGTTACATCTTTCCATTCAAGAAGCCTTTCGCTAAGGCTGTTCTTGTGGAATTGGCAAAGGGATATTTGGAAGCCCATAGAGGGCTATGGTGAAAAAGGAAATATCTTCCGTTCAAAACTGGAAAGAAGCTTTCTGAGAAACTGCTCTGTGTTCTGTTAATTCATCTCACAGAGTTACATCTTTCCCTTCAAGAAGCCTTTCGCTAAACCTGTTCTTGTGGAATTGGCAAAGGGATATTTGGAAGCCAATAGAGGGCTATTTTGAAAAAGGAAATACCTTCCGTTCAAAACTGGAAAGAAGCCTTCTGAGAAACTGCTCTGTGTTCTGTTAATTCATCTGACAGAGTTACATCTTTCCCTTCAAGAAGCCTTTCGCTAAGGCTGTTCTTGTGGAATTGGCAAAGGGATATTTGGAAGCCCATAGAGGGCTATGGTGAAAAAGGAATTACCTTCCGTTCAAAACTGAAAAAAAAGAAGCTTTCTGAGAAACTGCTCTGTGTTCTGTTAATTCATCTCACAGAGTTAAATCTTTCCCTTCAAGAAGCCTTTCGCTAAGGCTGTTCTTGTGGAATTGGCAAAGGGATATTTGGAAGCCCATAGAGGGCTATGGTGAAAAAGGAAATATCTTCCGTTCAAAACTGGAAAGAAGCTTTCTGAGAAACTGCTCTGTGTTCTGTTAATTCATCACACAGAGTTACATCTTTCCCTTCAAGAAGCCTTTCGCTAAGGCTGTTCTTGTGGAATTGGCAAAGGGATATTTGGAAGCCCATAGAGGGCTATGGTGAAAAAAGAAATATCTTCCGTTCAAAACTAGAAAGAAGCTTTCTGAGAAACTGCTCTGTGTTCTGTTAATTCATCTCGCAAAGTTACATCTTTCCCTTCAAGAAGCCTTTCGCTACGGCTGTTCTTGTGGAATTGGCAAAGGGATATTTGGAAGCCTATAGAGGGCTATGGTGAAAAAGGAAATATCTTCCGTTCAAAACGGGAAAGAAGGTTTCTGAGAAACTGCTCTGTGTTCCATTAATTCATCTCACAGAGTTACATCTTTCCCTTCAAGAAGCCTTTCGCTAAGGCTGTTCTTGTGGAATTGGCAAAGGGATATTTGGAAGCCCATAGAGGGCTATGGTGAAAAAGGAAATACCTTCCGTTCAAAACTGGAAAGAAGCCTTCTGAGAAACTGCTCTGTGTTCTGTTAATTCATCTGACAGAGTTACATCTTTCCCTTCAATAATCCTTTCGCTAAGGCTGTTCTTGTGGAATTGGCAAAGGGATATTTGGAAGCCCATAGAGGGCTATGGTGAAAAAGGAAATACCTTCCGTTCAAAACTGAAAAAAAAGAAGCTTTCTGAGAAACTGCTCTGTGTTCTGTTAATTCATCTCACAGAGTTACATCTTTCCCTTCAAGAAGACTTTCGCTAAGGCTGTTCTTGTGGAATTGGCAAAGGGATATTTGGAATCCTATAGAGGGCTATGGTGAAAAAGGAAATATCTTCCATTCAAAACTGGAAAGAAGCTTTCTGAGAAACTGCTCTGTGTTCTGTTAATTCATCTCACAGAGTTACATCTTGCCCTTCAAGAAGCCTTTCGCTAAGGCTGTTCTTGTGGAATTGGCAAAGGGATATTTGGAAGCCCCTAGAGGGCTATGGTGAAAAAGGAAATATCTTCCGTTCAAAACTGGAAAGAAGCTTTCTGAGAAACTGCTCTGTGTTCTGTTAATTCATCACACAGAGTTACATCTTTCCCTTCAAGAAGCCTTTCGCTAAGGCTGTTCTTGTGGAATTGGCAAAGGGATATTTGGAAGCCCATAGAGGGCTATGGTGAAAAAAGAAATATCTTCCGTTCAAAACTAGAAAGAAGCTTTCTGAGAAACTGTTCTGTGTTCTGTTAATTCATCTCACAGAGTTACATCTTTCCCTTCAAGAAGCCTTTCGCTACGGCTGTTCTTGTGGAATTGGCAAAGGGATATTTGGAAGCCTATAGAGGGCTATGGTGAAAAAGGAAATATCTTCCGATCAAAACGGGAAAGAAGGTTTCTGAGAAACTGCTCTGTGTTCTGTTAATTCATCTGACAGAGTTACATCTTTCCCTTCAAGAAGCCTTTCGCTAAGGCTGTTCTTGTGGAATTGGCAAAGGGATATTTGGAAGCCCATAGAGGGCTATGGTGAAAAAGGAAATATCTTCCGTTCAAAACTGGAAAGAAGCTTTCTGAGAAACTGCTCTGTGTTCTCTTAATTCATCTCACAGAGTTACATCTTTCCCTTCAAGAAGCCTTTCGCTAAGGCTGTTCTTGTGGAATTGGCAAAGGGATATTTGGAAGCCCATAGAGGGCTATGGTGAAAAAGGAAATACCCTCCGTTCAAAACTGGAAAGAAGCTTTCTGAGAAACTGTTCTGTGTTCTGTTAATTCATCTCACAGAGTTACATCTTTCCCTTCAAGAAGCCTTTCGCTACGGCTGTTCTTGTGGAATTGGCAAAGGGATATTTGGAAGCCCATAGAGGGCTATGGTGAAAAAGGAAATATCTTCCGTTCAAAACTGGAAGTAATCTTTCTGAGAAACTGCTCTGTGTTCTGTTAATTCATCTCACAGAGTTACATCTTTCCCTTTTAAAAGCCTTTCGCTAATGCTGTTATTGTGGAATTGGCAAAGGGATATTTGGAAGCCCATAGAGGGCTATGGTGAAAAAGGAAATATCTTCCGTTCAAAACTGGAAAGAAGCTTTCTGAGAAACTGCTCTGTGTTCTCTTAATTCATCTCACAGAGTTACATCTTTCCCTTCAAGAAGCCTTTCGCTAAGGCTGTTCTTGTGGAATTGGCAAAGGGATATTTGGAAGCCCATAGAGGGCTATGGTGAAAAAGGAAATATCTTCCGTTCAAAACTGGAAAGAAGCTTTCTGAGAAACTACTCTGTGTTCTGTGAATTCATCTCACAGAGTTACATCTTTCCCTTCAAGAAGCCTTTCGCTAAGGCTGTTCTTGTGTAATTGACAAAGGGATATTTGGAGGCCCATAGATGGCTATGGTGAAAAAGGAAATATCTTCCGTTCAAAACTGGAAAGAAGCTTTCCGAGAAACTGCTCTGTGTTCTGTAAATTCATCTCACAGAGTTACATCTTTCCCCTCAAGAAGCCTTTCGCTAAGCTGTTATTGTTTAATTGGCAAAGGGATATTTGGAAGCCCATGGAGGGCTATGGTGAAAAAGGAAATATCTTCCGTTCAAAAATGGAAAGAAGCATTCTGGGAAACTGCTCTGTGTTCTGTTAATTCATCTCACAGAGTTACATCTTTCCTTTCAAGAAGCCTTTCCCTATGGCTGTTCTTGTGGAATTGGAAAAGGGATATTTGGAAGCCCATAGAGGGCTATGGTGAAAAAGGAAATATCTTCCGTTCAAAACTGGAAGGAATCTTTCTGAGAAAATGCTCGGTGTTATGTTAATTCATCTCACAGGGTTACATCTTTCCCTTCAAGAAGCCTTTCGCTAAGGCTGTTCTTGTGGAATTGGCAAAGGGATATTTGGAAGCCCATAGAGGGCTATGGTGAAAAAGGAAATATCTTGCGTTCAAAACTGGAAAGAAGATTTCTGAGAAACTGCGCTGTGTTCTGTGAATTCATCTCACAGAGTTACATCTTTCCCTTCAAGAAACCTTTCGCTAAGGCTGTTCTTGTGGAATTGGGAACGGGATATTTGGAAGCCAATAGAGGGCTATGGTGAAAAAGGAAATATCTTCCGTTCAAAACTGGAAAGAAGCTTTCTGAGAAACTGCTGTGTGTTTTGTTAATTCATCTCACAGAGTTACATCTTTCCATTCAAGAAGCCTTTCGCTAAGGCTGTTCTTGTGGAATTGGGAAAGGGATATTTGGAAGCCCATAGAGGGCTATGGTGAAAGAGGAAATATCTTCCGTTCAAAATTGGAAAGAAGCTTTCTGAGAAACTGCTCTGTGTTCTGTTAATTCATCTCACAGAGTTACATCTTTCCCTTCAAGAAGCCTTTCGCTAAGGCTGTTCTTGTGGAATTCGCAAAGGGATATTTGGAAACCCATAGAGGGCTATGGTGAAAAAGGAAATATCTTCCGTTCAAAACTGGAAAGAAGCTTTCTGAGAAACTGCTCTCTGTCCTGTTAATTCATCAAACAGAGTTACATCTTTCCCTTCAAGAAGCCTTTCGCTAAGGCTGTTCTTGTGGAATTGGCAAAGGGATATTTGGAAGCCCATAGAGGGCTATGCTGAAAAAGGAAATATCTTCCGTTCAAAACTGGAAAGAAGCTTTCTGAGAAACTGCTCTGTGTTCTTTGAATTCATCTCACTGAGTTACATCTTTCCCTTCAAGAAGCCTTTCGCTAAGGCTGTTCTTGTGGAATTGGCAAAGGGATATTTGGAATCCCATAGATGGCTATGGTGAAAAAGGAAATATCTTCCATTCAAAACTGGAAAGAAGCTTTCTGAGAAACTGCTCTGTATTCTGTTAATTCATCTCACAGAGTTACATCTTGCCCTTCAAGAAGCCTTTCGCTAAGGCTGTTCTTGTGGAATTGGCAAAGGGATATTTGGAAGCCCATAGAGGGCTATGGTGAAAAAGGAAATATCTTCCGTTCAAAACTGGAAAGAAGCTTTCTGAGAAACTGCTCTGTGTTCTGTTAATTCATCACACAGAGTTACATCTTTCCCTTCAAGAAGCCTTTCGCTAAGGCTGTTCTTGTGGAATTGGCAAAGGGATATTTGGAAGCCCATAGAGGGCTATGGTGAAAAAAGAAATATCTTCACTTCAAAACTAGAAAGAAGCTTTCTGAGAAACTGCTCTGTGTTCTGTTAATTCATCTCACAGAGTTACATCTTTCCCTTCAAGAAGCCTTTCGCTAAGGCTGTTCTTGTGGAATTGGCAAAGGGATATTTGGAAGCCCATAGAGGGCTATGGTGAAAAAGGAAATATCTTTCGTTCAAAACTGGAAAGAAGCCTTCTGAGAAACTGCTCTGTGTTCTGTTAATTCATCTGACAGAGTTACATCTTTCCCTTCAAGAAGCCTTTCGCTAAGGCTGTTCTTGTGGAATTGGCAAAGGGATATTTGGAAGCCCATAGAGGGCTATGGTGAAAAAGGAAATACCTTCCGTTCAAAACTGGAAAGAAGCTTTCTGAGAAACTGCTCTGTGTTCTGTTAATTCATCTCACAGAGGTACATCTTTCCCTTCAAGAAGCCTTTCGCTAAGGCTGTTCTTGTGGAATTGGCAAAGGGATATTTGGAATCCCTTAGAGGGCTATGGTGAAAAAGGAAATATCTTCCATTCAAAACTGGAAAGAAGCTTTCTGAGAAACTGCTCTGTGTTCTGTTAATTCATCTCACAGAGTTACATATTGCCCTTCAAGAAGCCTTTCGCTAAGGCTGTTCTTGTGGAAATGGCAAAGGGATATTAGGAAGCCCATAGAGGGCTATGGTGAAAAAGGAAATATCTTCCGTTCAAAATTGGAAAGAAGCTTTCTGAGAAACTGCTCTGTGTTCTGTTAATTCATCTGACAGAGTTACATCTTTCCCTTCAAGAAGCCTTTCGGTAAGGCTGTTCTTGTGGAATTGGCAAAAGGATATTTGGAAACCCATAGAGGGCTATGGTGAAAAAGGAAATATCTTCCGTTCAAAACTGGAAAGAAGCTTTCTGAGAAACTGCTCTCGTCCTGTTAATTCATCACACAGAGTTACATCTTTCCCTTCAAGAAGCCTTTCGCTAAGGCTGTTCTTGTGGAATTGGCAAAGGGGTATTTGGAAGCCCATAGAGGGCTATGGTGAAAAAGGAAATATCTTCCGTTCAAAACTGGAAAGAAGCTTTCTGAGAAACTGCTCTGTGTTCTTTGAATTCATCTCACAGAGTTACATCTTTCCCTTCAAGAAGCCTTTCGCTAAGGCTGTTGTTGTGGAATTGGCAAAGGGATATTTGGAAGCCCTTAGAGGGCTATGGTGAAAAAGGAAATACCTTCCGTTCTAAACTGGAAAGAAGCTTTCTGAGAAACTGCTCTGAGTTCTGTTAATTCATCTCACAGAGTTACATCTTTCCCGTCAAGAAGCCTTTGGCTAAGGCTGTTCTTGTGGAATTGGCAAAGGGATATTTGGAAGCCCATAGAGGGCTATGGTGAAAAAGGAAATATCTTCCGTTCAAAACTGGAAAGAAGCTTTCTGAGAAACTGCTCTGTGTTCTGTTAATTCATCTCACAGAGTTACATCTTTCCCTTCAAAAAGCCTTTCGCTAAGGCTGTTCTTGTGGAATTGGCAAAGGGATATTTGGAAGCCCATAGATGGCTATGGTGAAAAAGGAAATATCTTCCGTTCAAAACTGGAAAGAAGCTTTCTGAGAAACTGCTCCGTGTGCTGTAAATTCAACTCACAGAGTTACATCTTTCCCTTCAAGAAGTCTTTCGCTAAGGCTGTTCTTCTGGAATTGGCAAAGGGATATTTGGAAACCCATAGAGGGCTATGGTGAAAAAGGAAATATCTTCCGTTCAAAACTGGAAAGAAGCTTTCTGAGAAACTGCTCTCTGTTCTGTTAATTCATCACACAGAGTTACATCTTTCCCTTCAAGAAGCCTTTCGCTAAGGCTGTTCCTGTGGAATTGGCAAAGGGATATTTGGAAGCCCATAGAGGGCTATGGTGAAAAAGGAAATATCTTCCGTTCAAAACTGGAAGTAATCTTTCTGAGAAACTGCTCTGTGTTCTGTTAATTCATCTCACAGAGTTACATCTTTCCCTTTTAAAAGCCTTTCGCTAATGCTGTTCTTGTGGAATTGGCAAAGGGATATTTGGAAGCCCATGGAGGGCTATGGTGAAAAAGGAATTATCTTCCGTTCAAAAATGGAAAGAAGCTTTCTGGGAAACTGCTCTGTGTTCTGTTAATTCATCTCACAGAGATACATCTTCCCTTCAAGAAGCCTTTCCCTATGGCTGTTCTTGTGGAATTGGCAAAGGGATATTTGGAAGCCCATAGAGGGCTATGGTGAAGAAGGAAATATCTTCCGTTCAAAACTGGAAGGAATCTTTCTGAGAAACTGCTCGGTGTTATGTTAATTCATCTCACAGGGTTACATCTTTCCCTTCAAGAAGCCTTTCGCTGAGGCTGTTCTTGAGGAATTGGCAAAGGGATATTTGGAAGCCCATAGAGGGCTATGGTGAAAAAGGAAATATCTTCCGTTCAAAACTGGAAAGAAGATTTCTGAGAAACTGCTCTGTGTTCTGTGAATTCATCTCACAGAGTTACATCTTTCCCTTCAAGAAACCTTTCGCTAAGGCTGTTCTTGTGGAATTGGGAAAGGGATATTTGGAAGCCAATAGAGGGCTATGGTGAAAAAGGAAATATCTTCCGTTCAAAACTGGAAAGAAGCGTTCTGAGAAACTGCTGTGTGTTCTGTTAATTCACCTCACAGAGTTACATCTTTCCATTCAAGAAGCCTTTCGCTAAGGCTGTTCTTGTGGAATTGGCAAAGGGATATTTGGAAGCCCATAGAGGGCTATGGTGAAAGAGGAAATATCTTCCGTTCAAAATTGGAAAGAAGCTTTCTGAGAAACTGCTCTGTGTTCTGTTAATTCATCTCACAGAGTTACATCTTTCCCTTCAAGAAGCCTTTCGCTAAGGCTGTTCTTGTGGAATTCGCAAAGGGATATTTGGAAACCCATAGAGGGCTATGGTGAAAAAGGAAATATCTTCCGTTCAAAACTGGAAAAAAGCTTTCTGAGAAACTGCTCTCTGTCCCGTTAATTCATCACACTGAGTTACATCTTTCCCTTCAAGAAGCCTTTCGCTAAGGCTGTTCTTGTGGAATTGGCAAAGGGATATTTGGCAGCCCATAGAGGGCTATGCTGAAAAAGGAAATATCTTCCGTTCAAAACTGGAAAGAAGCTTTCTGAGAAACTGCTCTGTGTTCTTTGAATTCATCTCACAGAGTTACATCTTTCCCTTCAAGAAGCCTTTCGCTAAGGCTGTTGTTGAGGAATTGGCAAAGGGATATTTGGAAGCCCATAGAGGGCTATGGTGAAAAAGGAAATACCTTCCGTTCTAAACTGGAAAGAAGCTTTCTGAGAAACTGCTCTGAGTTCTGTTAATTCATCTCACAGAGTTACATCTTTCCCGTCAAGAATCCTTTCGCTAAGGCTGTTCTTGTGAAATTGGCAAAGGGATATTTGGAAGCCGATAGAGGGCTATGGTGAAAAAGGAAATATCTTCCGTTCAAAACTGGAAAGAAGCTTTCTGAGAAACTGCTCTGTGTTCTGTTAATTCATCTCACAGAGTTACATCTTTCCCTTCAAGAAGCCTTTCGCTAAGGCTGTTCTTGTGGAATTGGCAAAGGGATATTTGGAAGCCCATAGATGGCTATGGTGAAAAAGGAAATATCTTCCGTTCAAAACTGGAAAGAAGCTTTCTGAGAATCTGCTCTGTGTTCTGTAAATTCATCTCACAAAGTTACATCTTTCCCATCAAGAAGCCTTTCGCTAAGGCTGTTCTTGTGGAATTGGCAAAGGGATATTTGGAAACCCATAGAGGGCTATGGTGAAAAAGGAAATATCTTCCGTTCAAAACTGGAAAGAAGCTTTCTGAGAAACTGCTCTCTGTTCTGTTAATTCATCACACAGAGTTACATCTTTCCCTTCAAGAAGCCTTTCGCTAAGGATGTTCTTGTGGAATTGGCAAAGGGATATTTGGAAGACGAGGGAGGGCTATGCTGAATAAGGAAATATCTTCCGTTCAAAACCGTAAAGAAGCTTTCTGAGAAACTGCTCTGTGTTCTGTTAATTCAAATCACAGAGTTACATCTTTCCCTTCAAGAAGCCTTTCGCTAAGGCTGTTCTTGTGGAATTGGGAAAGGGATACTTGGAAGCCCATAGAAGGCTATGGTCAAAAAGGAAGTACCTTTCGTTCAAAACTGGAAAGAAGCTTTCTGAGAAATTGCTCTGTGTTCTGTTAATTCATTTCACAGAGTTACATCTTTCCTTTCATGAAGCCTTTCGCTAAGGCTGTTGTTGTGGAATTAGCAAAGGGATATTTGGAAGCCCATAGAGGGCTATGGTGAAAAAGGAAATACCTTCCGTTCAATACTGGAAAGAAGATTTCTGAGAAACTGCTCTGTGTTCTGTGAATTCATCTCACAGAGTTACAGCTTTCCCTTCAAGAAACCTTTCGCTAAGGCTGTTCTTCTGGAATTGGGAAAGGGATATTTGGAAGCCAATAGAGGGCTATGGTGAAAAAGGAAATATCTTCCGTTCAAAACTGGAAAGAAGCGTTCTGAGAAACTGCTGTGTGTTCTGTTAATTCACCTCACAGAGTTACATCTTTCCATTCAAGAAGCCTTTCGCTAAGGCTGTTCTTGTGGAATTGGCAAAGGGATATTTGGAAGCCCATAGAGGGCTATGGTGAAAGAGGAAATATCTTCCGTTCAAAATTGGAAAGAAGCTTTCTGAGAAACTGCTCTGTGTTCTGTTAATTCATCTCACAGAGTTACATCTTTCCCTTCAAGAAGCCTTTCGCTAAGGCTGTTCTTGTGGAATTCGCAAAGGGATATTTGGAAACCCATAGAGGGCTATGGTGAAAAAGGAAATATCTTCCGTTCAAAACTGGAAAGAAGCTTTCTGAGAAACTGCTCTCTGTCCCGTTAATTCATCACACTGAGTTACATCTTTCCCTTCAAGAAGCCTTTCGCTAAGGCTGTTCTTGTGGAATTGGCAAAGGGATATTTGGAAGCCCATAGAGGGCTATGCTGAAAAAGGAAATATCTTCCGTTCAAAACTGGAAAGAAGCTTTCTGAGAAACTGCTCTGAGTTCTGTTAATTCATCTCACAGAGTTACATCTTTCCCGTCAAGAAGCCTTTCGCTAAGGCTGTTCTTGTGGAATTGGCAAAGGGATATTTGGAAGCCCATAGAGGGCTATGGTGAAAAAGGAAATATCTTCCGTTCAAAACTGGAAAGAAGCTTTCTGAGAAACTGCTCTGTGTTCTGTTAATTCATCTCACAGAGTTACATCTTTCCCTTCAAGAAGCCTTTCGCTAAGGCTGTTCTTGTGGAATTGGCAAAGGGATATTTGGAAGCCCATAGATGGCTATGGTGAAAAAGGAAATATCTTCCGTTCAAAACTGGAAAGAAGCTTTCCGAGAAACTGCTCTGTGTTCTGTAAATTCATCTCACAGAGTTACATCTTTCCCCTCAAGAAGCCTTTCGCTAAGCTGTTCTTGTGGAATTGGCAAAGGGATATTTGGAAGCCCATGGAGGGCTATGGTGAAAAAGGAATTATCTTCCGTTCAAAAATGGAAAGAAGCTTTCTGGGAAACTGCTCTGTGTTCTGTTAATTCATCTCACAGAGATACATCTTCCCTTCAAGAAGCCTTTCCTTATGGCTGTTCTTGTGGAATTGGCAAAGGGATATTTGGAAGCCCATAGAGGGCTACGGTGAAAAAGTAAATATCTTCCGTTCAAAATTGGAAAGAAGCTTTCTGAGAAACTGCTCTGTGTTCTGTTAATTCATCTCACAGAGTTACATCTTTCCCTTCAAGAAGCCTTTCGCTAAGGCTGTTCTTGTGGAATTGGCAAAGGGATATTTGGAAACCCATAGAGGGCTATGGTGAAAAAGGAAATATCTTCCGTTCAAAACTGGAAAGAAGCTTTCTGAGAAACTGCTCTGTATTCTGTTAATTCATCACACAGAGTTACATCTTTCCCTTCAAGAAGCCTTTCGCTAAGGCTGTTCTTGTGGAATTGGCAAAGGGATATTTGGAAGCCCATAGAGGGCTATGGTGAAAAAGGAAATACCTTCCCTTCAAAACTGGAAAGAAGCTTTCTGAGAAACTGCCCTGTTTTCTGTTAATTCATCTCACAGAGTTACATCTTTCCCTTCAAGAAGCCTTTCGCTAAGGCTGTTCTTGTGGAATTGGCAAAGGGATATTTGGAATCCCATAGAGGGCTATGGTGAAAAAGGAAATATCTTCCATTCAAAACTGGAAAGAAGCTTTCTGAGAAACTGCTCTGTGTTCTGTTAATTCATCTCACAGAGTTACATCTTGCCCTTCAAGAAACCTTTCGCTAAGGCTGTTCTTGTGGAATTGGCAAAGGGATATTAGGAAGCCCATAGAGGGCTATGGTGAAAAAGGAAATAACTTCCGTTCAAAATTGGAAAGAAGCTTTCTGAGAAACTGCTCTGTGTTCTGTTAATTCATCTCACAGAGTTACATCTTTCCCTTCAAGAAGCCTTTCGGTAAGGCTGTTCTTGTGGAATTGGCAAAGGGATATTTGGAAACCCATAGAGGGCTATGGTGAAAAAGGAAATATCTTCCGTTCAAAACTGGAAAGAACCTTTCTGAGAAACTGCTCTCGTCCTGTTAATTCATCACACGGAGTTACATCTTTCCCTTCAAGAAGCCTTTCGCTAAGGCTGTTCTTGTGGAATTGGCAAAGGGATATTTGGAAGCCCATAGAGGGCTATGGTGAAAAAGGAAATATCTTCCGTTCAAAACTGGAAAGAAGCTTTCTGAGAAACTGCTCTGTGTTCTTTGAATTCATCTCACAGAGTTACATCTTTCCCTTCAAGAAGCCTTTCGCTAAGGCTGTTGTTGTGGAATTGGCAAAGGGATATTTGGAAGCCCATAGAGGGCTATGGTGAAAAAGGAAATACCTTCCGTTCTAAACTGGAAAGAAGCTTTCTGAGAAACTGCTCTGAGTTCTGTTAATTCATCTCACAGAGTTACATCTTTCCCGTCAAGAATCCTTTCGCTAAGGCTGTTCTTGTGAAATTGGCAAAGGGATATTTGGAAGCCGATAGAGGGCTATGGTGAAAAAGGAAATATCTTCCGTTCAAAACTGGAAAGAAGCTTTCTGAGAAACTGCTCTGTGTTCTGTTAATTCATCTCACAGAGTTACATCTTTCCCTTCAAGAAGCCTTTCGCTAAGGCTGTTCTTGTGGAATTGGCAAAGGGATATTTGGAAGCCCATAGATGGCTATGGTGAAAAAGGAAATATCTTCCGTTCAAAACTGGAAAGAAGCTTTCTGAGAAACTGCTCTGTGTTCTGTAAATTCATCTCACAGAGTTACATCTTTCCCATCAAGAAGCCTTTCGCTAAGGCTGTTCTTGTGGAATTGGCAAAGAGATATTTGGAAACCCATAGAGGGCTATGGTGAAAAAGGAAATATCTTCCGTTCAAAACTGGAAAGAAGCTTTCTGAGAAACTGCTCTCTGTTCTGTTAATTCATCACACAGAGTTACATCTTTCCCTTCAAGAAGCCTTTCGCTAAGGATGTTCTTGTGGAATTGGCAAAGGGATATTTGGAAGACGAGGGAGGGCTATGCTGAATAAGGAAATATCTTCCGTTCAAAACTGTAAAGAAGCTTTCTGAGAAACTGCTCTGTGTTCTGTTAATTCAAATCACAGAGTTACATCTTTCCCTTCAAGAAGCCTTTCGCTAAGGCTGTTCTTGTGGAATTGGGAAAGGGATACTTGGAAGCCCATAGAAGGCTATGGTCAAAAAGGAAGTACCTTTCGTTCAAAACTGGAAAGAAGCTTTCTGAGAAATTGCTCTGTGTTCTGTTAATTCATTTCACAGAGTTACATCTTTCCTTTCATGAAGCCTTTCGCTAAGGCTGTTGTTGTGGAATTAGCAAAGGGATATTTGGAAGCCCATAGAGGGCTATGGTGAAAAAGGAAATACCTTCCGTTCAATACTGGAAAGAAGATTTCTGAGAAACTGCTCTGTGTTCTGTGAATTCATCTCACAGAGTTACAGCTTTCCCTTCAAGAAACCTTTCGCTAAGGCTGTTCTTCTGGAATTGGGAAAGGGATATTTGGAAGCCAATAGAGGGCTATGGTGAAAAAGGAAATATCTTCCGTTCAAAACTGGAAAGAAGCGTTCTGAGAAACTGCTGTGTGTTCTGTTAATTCACCTCACAGAGTTACATCTTTCCATTCAAGAAGCCTTTCGCTAAGGCTGTTCTTGTGGAATTGGCAAAGGGATATTTGGAAGCCCATAGAGGGCTATGGTGAAAGAGGAAATATCTTCCGTTCAAAATTGGAAAGAAGCTTTCTGAGAAACTGCTCTGTGTTCTGTTAATTCATCTCACAGAGTTACATCTTTCCCTTCAAGAAGCCTTTCGCTAAGGCTGTTCTTGTGGAATTCGCAAAGGGATATTTGGAAACCCATAGAGGGCTATGGTGAAAAAGGAAATATCTTCCGTTCAAAACTGGAAAGAAGCTTTCTGAGAAACTGCTCTCTGTCCCGTTAATTCATCACACTGAGTTACATCTTTCCCTTCAAGAAGCCTTTCGCTAAGGCTGTTCTTGTGGAATTGGCAAAGGGATATTTGGAAGCCCATAGAGGGCTATGCTGAAAAAGGAAATATCTTCCGTTCAAAACTGGAAAGAAGCTTTCTGAGAAACTGCTCTGTGTTCTGTTAATTCATCTCACAGAGTTACATCTTTCCCTTCAAGAAGCCTTTCGCTAAGGCTGTTCTTGTGGAATTGGCAAAGGGATATTTGGAAGCCCATAGATGGCTATGGTGAAAAAGGAAATATCTTCCGTTCAAAACTGGAAAGAAGCTTTCCGAGAAACTGCTCTGTGTTCTGTAAATTCATCTCACAGAGTTACATCTTTCCCCTCAAGAAGCCTTTCGCTAAGCTGTTCTTGTGGAATTGGCAAAGGGATATTTGGAAGCCCATGGAGGGCTATGGTGAAAAAGGAATTATCTTCCGTTCAAAAATGGAAAGAAGCTTTCTGGGAAACTGCTCTGTGTTCTGTTAATTCATCTCACAGAGATACATCTTCCCTTCAAGAAGCCTTTCCTTATGGCTGTTCTTGTGGAATTGGCAAAGGGATATTTGGAAGCCCATAGAGGGCTATGGTGAAAAAGTAAATATCTTCCGTTCAAAATTGGAAAGAAGCTTTCTGAGAAACTGCTCTGTGTTCTGTTAATTCATCTCACAGAGTTACATCTTTCCCTTCAAGAAGCCTTTCGCTAAGGCTGTTCTTGTGGAATTGGCAAAGGGATATTTGGAAACCCATAGAGGGCTATGGTGAAAAAGGAAATATCTTCCGTTCAAAACTGGAAAGAAGCTTTCTGAGAAACTGCTCTGTATTCTGTTAATTCATCACACAGAGTTACATCTTTCCCTTCAAGAAGCCTTTCGCTAAGGCTGTTCTTGTGGAATTGGCAAAGGGATATTTGGAAGCCCATAGAGGGCTATGGTGAAAAAGGAAATACCTTCCCTTCAAAACTGGAAAGAAGCTTTCTGAGAAACTGCCCTGTTTTCTGTTAATTCATCTCACAGAGTTACATCTTTCCCTTCAAGAAGCCTTTCGCTAAGGCTGTTCTTGTGGAATTGGCAAAGGGATATTTGGAATCCCATAGAGGGCTATGGTGAAAAAGGAAATATCTTCCATTCAAAACTGGAAAGAAGCTTTCTGAGAAACTGCTCTGTGTTCTGTTAATTCATCTCACAGAGTTACATCTTGCCCTTCAAGAAACCTTTCGCTAAGGCTGTTCTTGTGGAATTGGCAAAGGGATATTAGGAAGCCCATAGAGGGCTATGGTGAAAAAGGAAATAACTTCCGTTCAAAATTGGAAAGAAGCTTTCTGAGAAACTGCTCTGTGTTCTGTTAATTCATCTCACAGAGTTACATCTTTCCCTTCAAGAAGCCTTTCGGTAAGGCTGTTCTTGTGGAATTGGCAAAGGGATATTTGGAAACCCATAGAGGGCTATGGTGAAAAAGGAAATATCTTCCGTTCAAAACTGGAAAGAACCTTTCTGAGAAACTGCTCTCGTCCTGTTAATTCATCACACGGAGTTACATCTTTCCCTTCAAGAAGCCTTTCGCTAAGGCTGTTCTTGTGGAATTGGCAAAGGGATATTTGGAAGCCCATAGAGGGCTATGGTGAAAAAGGAAATATCTTCCGTTCAAAACTGGAAAGAAGCTTTCTGAGAAACTACTCTGTGTTCTGTGAATTCATCTCACAGAGTTACATCTTTCCCTTCAAGAAGCCTTTCTCTAAGGCTGTTCTTGTGTAATTGGCAAAGGGATATTTGGAAGCCCATAGATGGCTATGGTGAAAAAGGAAATATCTTCCGTTCAAAACTGGAAAGAAGCTTTCCGAGAAACTGCTCTGTCTTCTGTAAATTCATCTCACAGAGTTACATCTTTCCCCTCAAGAAGCCTTTCGCTAAGCTGTTATTGTGGAATTGGCAAAGGGATATTTGGAAGCCCATGGAGGGCTATGGTGAAAAAGGAAATATCTTCCGTTCAAAAATGGAAAGAAGCTTTCTGGGAAACTGCTCTGTGTTCTGTTAATTCATCTCACAGAGTTACATCTTTCCCTTCAAGAAGCCTTTCCCTATGGCTGTTCTTGTGGAATTGGAAAAGGGATATTTGGAAGCCCATAGAGGGCTATGGTGAAAAAGGAAATATCTTCCGTTCAAAACTGGAAGGAATCTTTCTGAGAAACTCCTCAGTGTTATGTTAATTCATCTCACAGGGTTACATCTTTCCCTTCAAGAAGCCTTTCGCTAAGGCTGTTCTTGTGGAATTGGCAAAGGGATATTTGGAAGCCCATAGAGGGCTATGGTGAAAAAGGAAATATCTTCCGTTCAAAACTGGAAAGAAGATTTCTGAGAAACTACTCTGTGTTCTGTGAATTCATCTGACAGAGTTACATCTTTCCCTTCAAGAAACCTTTCGCTAAGGCTGTTCTTGTGGAATTGGGAAAGGGATATTTGGAAGCCAATAGAGGGCTATGGTGAAAAAGGAAATATCTTCCGTTCAAAACTCGAAAGAAGTTTTCTGAGAAACTGCACGGTGTTCTGTTAATTCATCTCACAGAGTTACATGTTTCCCTTCAAGAAGCCTTTCCCGAATGCTGTTCTTGTGGAATTGGTAAAGGGATATTTGGAATCCCATAGAGGGCTATGGTGAAAATGGAAATATCTTCCGTTCAAAACAGAGGGAATCTTTCTGAGAAACTGCTCGGTGTTCTGTTAATTCATCTCACAGGGTTACATCTTGCCCTTCAAGAAGCCTTTCGCTAAGGCTGTTCTTGTGGAATTGGCAAAGGGATATTTGGAAGCTCATAGAGGGCTATGGTGAAAAAGGAAATATCTTCCGTTCAAAACTG
Source organism: Chlorocebus sabaeus (assembly GCF_047675955.1). Lineage (NCBI taxonomy): Eukaryota > Metazoa > Chordata > Mammalia > Primates > Cercopithecidae > Chlorocebus > Chlorocebus sabaeus. Next base: position 2,425,369 of record NW_027328147.1, on the reverse strand, counting down.
GAAAGAAGTTTTCTGAGAAACTGCTCTGTGTTCTGTGAATTCATCTCACAGAGTTACATCTTTCCCTGCAAGAAGCCTTTCGCTAAGGCTGTTCTTGTGGAATTGGCAAAGGGATATTTGGAAGCCCATAGAGGGCTATGGTGAAAAAGGAAATATCTTACGTTCAAAACTGGAAAGAAGCTTTCTGAGAAACTGCTCTGTGTTCTGTGAATTCATCTCAGAAAGTTACATCTTTCCCTTCAAGAAGCCTTTCGCTAAGGCTGTTCTTGTGTAATTGGGAAAGGGATATTTGGAAGCCCATAGAGGGCTATGTTGATAAAGGAAATATCTTCCGTTCAAAACTGGAAAGAAGCTTTCTGAGAAACTGCTCTGTGTTCTGTGAATTCATCTCACAGAGTTACATCTTTCCCTTCAAGAAGCCTTCGCTAAGGCTGTTCTTCTGGAATTGGGAAAGGGATATTTGGAAGCCAATACAGGGCTATGGTGAAAAAGGAAATATCTTCCGTTCAAAACTGGAAAGAAGCTTTCTGAGAAACTGCTCTGTTTTCTGTTAATTCATCTCATAGAGTTACATCTTTCCATTCAAGAAGCCTTTCTCTAAGGCTGCTCTTGTGGAATTGGCAAAGGGATATTTGGAAGCCCATAGAGGGCTATGGTGAAAAAGGAAATATCTTCCGTTCAAAACTCGAAAGAAGTTTTCTGAGAAACTGCTCTCTGTTCTGTTAATTCATCACACAGAGTTACATCTTTCCATTCAAGAAGCCTTTCGCTAAGGCTGTTCTTGTGGAATTGGCAAAGGGATATTTGGAAGCCCATTGAGGGCTATGGTGAAAAAGGAAATATCTTCCGCTCAAAACTGGAAAGAAGCTTTCTGAGAAACTGCTCTGTGTTCTGTGAATTCATCTCACAGAGTTACATCTTTCCCTTCAAGAAGCCTTTCGCTAAGGCTGTTCTTGTGGAATTGGCAAAGGGATATTTGGAAGCCCATAGAGGGCTATGGTGAAAAAGGAAATATCTTCCGTTCAAAACTGCAAAGAAGCTTTCTGAGAAACTGCTCTGTGTTGTGTGAATTCATCTCACAGAGTTACATCTTTCCGTTCAAGAAGCGTTTCTCTAAGGCTGTTTTTGTGGAATTGGCAAAAGGATATTTGGAAGCCCATAGAGGGCTATGGTGAAAAAGGAAATATCTTCCATTCAAAACTGGAAAGAGACTTTCTGAGAAACTGCTCTGTGTTCTGTTAATTCATCTCACAGAGTTACATCTTGCCCTTCAAGAAGCCTTTCGCTAAGGCTGTTCTTGTGGAATTGGCAAAGGGATATTTGGAAGCCCCTAGAGGGCTATGGTGAAAAAGGAAATATCTTCCGTTCAAAACTGGAAAGAAGCTTTCTGAGAAACTGCTCTCTGTCCCGTTAATTCATCACACTGAGTTACATCTTTCCCTTCAAGAAGCCTTTCGCTAAGGCTGTTCTTGTGGAATTGGCAAAGGGATATTTGGAAGCCCATAGAGGGCTATGCTGAAAAAGGAAATATCTTCCGTTCAAAACTGGAAAGAAGCTTTCTGAGAAACTGCTCTGTGTTCTTTGAATTCATCTCACAGAGTTACATCTTTCCCTTCAAGAAGCCTTTCGCTAAGGCTGTTCTTGTGGAATTGGGAAAGGGATATTTGGAATCCAATACAGGGCTATGGTGAAAAAGGAAATATCTTCCGTTCAAAACTGGAAAGAAGCTTTCTGAGAAACTGCTCTGTTTTCTGTTAATTCATCTCATAGAGTTACATCTTTCCATTCAAGAAGCCTTTCTCTAAGGCTGTTCTTGTGGAATTGGCAAAGGGATATTTGGAAGCCCATAGAGGGCTATGGTGAAAAAGGAAATATCTTCCGTTCAAAACTTCAAAGAAGCTTTCTGAGAAACTGCTCTGTGTTCTGTTAATTCATCTCACAGAGTTACATCTTTCCCTTCAAGAAGCCTTTCGCTAAGGCTGTTCTTGTTGATTTGGCAAAGGGATATTTGGAAGCCCATAGAGGGCTATGGTGAAAAAGGAAATATCTTCCATTCAAAACTGGAAAGAAGCTTTCTGAGAAACTGCTCTGTGTTCTGTTAATTCATCTCACAGAGTTACATCTTGCCCTTCAAGAAGCCTTTCGCTAAGGCTGTTCTTGTGGAATTGGCAAAGGGATATTAGGAGGCCCATAGAGGGCTATGGTGAAAAAGGAAATAACTTCCGTTCAAAATTGGAAAGAAGCTTTCTGAGAAACTGCTCTGTGTTCTGTTAATTCATCTCACAGAGTTACATCTTTCCCTTCAAGAAGCCTTTCGGTAAGGCTGTTCTTGTGGAATTGGCAAAGGGATATTTGGAAGCCCATAGAGGGCTATGCTGAAAAAGGAAATATCTTCCGTTCAAAACTGGAAAGAAGCTTTCTGAGAAACTGCTCTGTGTTCTTTGAATTCATCTCACAGAGTTACATCTTTCCCTTCAAGAAGCCTTTCGCTAAGGCTGTTCTTGTGGAATTGGGAAAGGGATATTTGGAATCCAATACAGGGCTATGGTGAAAAAGGAAATATCTTCCGTTCAAAACTGGAAAGAAGCTTTCTGAGAAACTGCTCTGTTTTCTGTTAATTCATCTCATAGAGTTACATCTTTCCATTCAAGAAGCCTTTCTCTAAGGCTGTTCTTGTGGAATTGGCAAAGGGATATTTGGAAGCCCATAGAGGGCTATGGTGAAAAAGGAAATATCTTCCGTTCAAAACTTCAAAGAAGCTTTCTGAGAAACTGCTCTGTGTTCTGTTAATTCATCTCACAGAGTTACATCTTTCCCTTCAAGAAGCCTTTCGCTAAGGCTGTTCTTGTTGATTTGGCAAAGGGATATTTGGAAGCCCATAGAGGGCTATGGTGGAAAAGGAAATATCTTCCATTCAAAACTGGAAAGAAGCTTTCTGAGAAACTGCTCTGTGTTCTGTTAATTCATCTCACAGAGTTACATCTTGCCCTTCAAGAAGCCTTTCGCTAAGGCTGTTCTTGTGGAATTGGCAAAGGGATATTAGGAGGCCCATAGAGGGCTATGGTGAAAAAGGAAATAACTTCCGTTCAAAATTGGAAAGAAGCTTTCTGAGAAACTGCTCTGTGTTCTGTTAATTCATCTCACAGAGTTACATCTTTCCCTTCAAGAAGCCTTTCGGTAAGGCTGTTCTTGTGGAATTGGCAAAGGGATATTTGGAAACCCATAGAGGGCTATGGTGAAAAAGGAAATATCTTCCGTTCAAAACTGGAAAGAAGCTTTCTGAGAAACTGCTCTCGTCCTGTTAATTCATCACACAGAGTTACATCTTTCCCTTCAAGAAGCCTTTCGCTAAGGCTGTTGTTGTGGAATTGGCAAAGGGATATTTGGAAGCCCATAGAGGGCTATGGTGAAAAAGGAAATACCTTCCGTTCTAATCTGGAAAGAAGCTTTCTGAGAAACTGCTCTGAGTTCTGTTAATTCATCTCACAGAGTTACATCTTTCCCGTCAAGAAGCCTTTCGCTAAGGCTGTTCTTGTGGAATTGGCAAAGGGATATTTGGAAGCCCATAGAGGGCTATGGTGAAAAAGGAAATATCTTCCGTTCAAAACTGGAAAGAAGCTTTCTGAGAAACTGCTCTGTGTTCTGTTAATTCATCTCACAGAGTTACATCTTTCCCTTCAAGAAGCCTTTCGCTAAGGCTGTTCTTGTGGAATTGGCAAAGGGATATTTGGAATCCCATAGAGGGCTATGGTGAAAAAGGAAATATCTTCCATTCAAAACTGGAAAGAAACTTTCTGAGAAACTGCTCTGTGTTCTGTTAATTCATCTCACAGAGTTACATCTTGCCCTTCAAGAAACCTTTCGCTAAGTCTGTTCTTGTGGAATTGGCAAAGGGATATTAGGAAGCCCATAGAGGGCTATGGTGAAAAAGGAAATAACTTCCGTTCAAAATTGGAAAGAAGCTTTCTGAGAAACTGCTCTGTGTTCTGTTAATTCATCCCACAGAGTTACATCTTTCCCTTCAAGAAGCCTTTCGGTAAGGCTGTTCTTGTGGAACTGGCAAAGGGATATTTGGAAACCCAAAGAGGGCTATGGTGAAAAAGGAAATATCTTCCGTTCAAAACTGGAAAGAACCTTTCTGAGAAACTGCTCTCGTCCTGTTAATTCATCACACGGAGTTACATCTTTCCCTTCAAGAAGCCTTTCGCTAAGGCTGTTCTTGTGGAATTGGCAAAGGGATATTTGGAAGCCCATAGAGGGCTATGGTGAAAAAGGAAATATCTTCCGTTCAAAACTGGAAAGAAGCTTTCTGAGAAACTACTCTGTGTTCTGTGAATTCATCTCACAGAGTTACATCTTTCCCTTCAAGAAGCCTTTCTCTAAGGCTGTTCTTGTGTAATTGGCAAAGGGATATTTGGAAGCCCATAGATGGCTATGGTGAAAAAGGAAATATCTTCCGTTCAAAACTGGAAAGAAGCTTTCCGAGAAACTGCTCTGTCTTCTGTAAATTCATCTCACAGAGTTACATCTTTCCCCTCAAGAAGCCTTTCGCTAAGCTGTTATTGTGGAATTGGCAAAGGGATATTTGGAAGCCCATGGAGGGCTATGGTGAAAAAGGAAATATCTTCCGTTCAAAAATGGAAAGAAGCTTTCTGGGAAACTGCTCTGTGTTCTGTTAATTCATCTCACAGAGTTACATCTTTCCCTTCAAGAAGCCTTTCCCTATGGCTGTTCTTGTGGAATTGGAAAAGGGATATTTGGAAGCCCATAGAGGGCTATGGTGAAAAAGGAAATATCTTCCGTTCAAAACTGGAAGGAATCTTTCTGAGAAACTCCTCGGTGTTATGTTAATTCATCTCACAGGGTTACATCTTTCCCTTCAAGAAGCCTTTCGCTAAGGCTGTTCTTGTGGAATTGGCAAAGGGATATTTGGAAGCCCATAGAGGGCTATGGTGAAAAAGGAAATATCTTCCGTTCAAAACTGGAAAGAAGATTTCTGAGCAACTACTCTGTGTTCTGTGAATTCATCTGACAGAGTTACATCTTTCCCTTCAAGAAACCTTTCGCTAAGGCTGTTCTTGTGGAATTGGGAAAGGGATATTTGGAAGCCAATAGAGGGCTATGGTGAAAAAGGAAATATCTTCCGTTCAAAACTCGAAAGAAGTTTTCTGAGAAACTGCACGGTGTTCTGTTAATTCATCTCACAGAGTTACATGTTTCCCTTCAAGAAGCCTTTCCCGAATGCTGTTCTTGTGGAATTGGTAAAGGGATATTTGGAAGCCCATAGAGGGCTATGGTGAAAATGGAAATATCTTCCGTTCAAAACAGAGGGAATCTTTCTGAGAAACTGCTCGGTGTTCTGTTAATTCATCTCACAGGGTTACATCTTGCCCTTCAAGAAGCCTTTCGCTAAGGCTGTTCTTGTGGAATTGGCAAAGGGATATTTGGAAGCTCATAGAGGGCTATGGTGAAAAAGGAATTATCTTCCGTTCAAAACTGGAAAGAAGTTTTCTGAGAAACTGCTCTGTGTTCTGTGAATTCATCTCACAGAGTTACATCTTTCCCTGCAAGAAGCCTTTCGCTAAGGCTGTTCTTGTGGAATTGGCAAAGGGATATTTGGAAGCCCATAGAGGGCTATGGTGAAAAAGGAAATATCTTACGTTCAAAACTGGAAAGAAGCTTTCTGAGAAACTGCTCTGTGTTCTGTGAATTCATCTCAGAAAGTTACATCTTTCCCTTCAAGAAGCCTTTCGCTAAGGCTGTTCTTGTGTAATTGGGAAAGGGATATTTGGAAGCCCATAGAGGGCTATGTTGATAAAGGAAATATCTTCCGTTCAAAACTGGAAAGAAGCTTTCTGAGAAACTGCTCTGTGTTCTGTGAATTCATCTCACAGAGTTACATCTTTCCCTTCAAGAAGCCTTCGCTAAGGCTGTTCTTCTGGAATTGGGAAAGGGATATTTGGAAGCCAATACAGGGCTATGGTGAAAAAGGAAATATCTTCCGTTCAAAACTGGAAAGAAGCTTTCTGAGAAACTGCTCTGTTTTCTGTTAATTCATCTCATAGAGTTACATCTTTCCATTCAAGAAGCCTTTCTCTAAGGCTGCTCTTGTGGAATTGGCAAAGGGATATTTGGAAGCCCATAGAGGGCTATGGTGAAAAAGGAAATATCTTCCGTTCAAAACTTCAAAGAAGCTTTCTGAGAAACTGCTCTGTGTTCTGTTAATTCATCTCACAGAGTTACATCTTTCCCTTCAAGAAGCCTTTCGCTAAGGCTGTTCTTGTGGAATTGGCAAAGGGATATTTGGAAGCCGATAGAGGGCTATGGTGGAAAAGGAAGTATCTTCCGTTCAAAACTTAAAAGAAGCTTTCTGAGAAACTGCTCTGTGTTCTGTTAATTCATCTCACAGAGTTACATCTTTACCTTCAAGAAGCCTTTCGCTAAGGCTGTTCTTGTGCAATTGGCAAAGGGATATTTGGAAGCCCATAGAGGGCTATGGTGAAAAAGGAAATATCTTCCGTTCAATACTGGAAAGAAGCTTTGTGAGAAACTGCTCTGTGTTCTGTTAATTCATCTGACAGAGTTACATCTTTCCCTTCAAGAAGCCTTTCGCTAAGGCTGTTCTTGTTGATTTGGCATAGGGATATTTGGAAGCCCATAGAGGGCTATGGTGAAAAAGAAAATAACTTCCGTTCAAAACTGGAAGGAATCTTTCTGAGAAACTGCTCTGTGTTCTGTTAATTCATCGCACAGAGTTACATCTTTCCCTTCAAGAAGCCTTTCGCTAAGGCTGTTCTGTGGAATTGGCAAAGGGATATTTGGAAGCCCATAGAGGGCTATGGTGAAAAAGGAAATATCTTCCGTTCAAAACGGTAAAGAAGCTTTCTGAGAAACTGCTCTGTGTTCTGTTAATTCATGTCACAGAGTTACATCTTTCCCTTCAAGAAGCCTTTCGCTAAGGCTGTTTTTGTGGAATTGACAAAGGGATATTTGGAAGCCCATAGAGGGCTATGGTGAAAAAGGAAATATCTTCCGTTCAAAACTGGAAAGAAGCTTTCTGAGAAACTACTCTGTGTTCTGTGAATTCATCTCACAGAGTTACATCTTTCCCTTCAAGAAGCCTTTCGCTAAGGCTGTTCTTGTGTAATTGGCAAAGGGATATTTGGACGCCCATAGATGGCTATCGTGAAAAAGGAAATATCTTCCGTTCAAAACTGGAAAGAAGCTTTCCGAGAAACTGCTCTGTGTTCTGTAAATTCATCTCACAGAGTTACATCTTTCCCCTCAAGAAGCCTTTCGCTAAGCTGTTCTTGTGGAATTGGCAAAGTGATATTTGGAATCCCATGGAGGGCTATGGTGAAAAAGGAAATATCTTCCGTTCAAAAATGGAAAGAAGCTTTCTGAGAAACTGCTCTGTGTTCTGTTAATTCATCTCACAGAGATACATCTTTCCCTTCAGGAAGCCTTTCCCTATGGCTGTTCTTGTGGAATTGGCAAAGGGATATTTGGAAGCCCATAGAGGGCTATGGTGAAAAAGGAAATATCTTCCTTTCAAAACTGGAAGGAATCTTTCTGAGAAACTGCTCGGTGTTATGTTAATTCATCTCACAGGGTTACATCTTTCCCTTCAAGAAGCCTGTCGCTAAACCTGTTCTTGTGGAATTGGAAAAGGGATATTTGGGAGCCCATAGAGGGCTATGGTGAAAAAGGAAATACCTTCCGTTCAAAACTGGAAAGAAGCCTTCTGAGAAACTGCTCTGTGTTCTCTTAATTCATCTGACAGAGTTACATCTTTCCCTTCAAAAAGCCTTTCGCTAAGGCTGTTCTTGTGGAATTGGCAAAGGGATATTTGGAAGCCCATATAGGGGTATGGTGAAAAAGGAAATACCTTCCGTTCAAAACTGGAAAGAAGCTTTCTGAGAAACTGCTCTGTGTTCTGTTAATTCATCTCACAGTGTTACATCTTTCCCTTCAAGAAGCCTTTCGCTAAGGCTGTTCTTGTGGAATTGGCAAAGGGATATTAGGAATCCCATAGAGGGCTATGGTGAAAAAGGAAATATCTTCCATTCAAAACTGGAAAGAAGCTTTCTGAGAAACTGCTCTGTGTTCTGTTAATTCATCTCACAGAGTTATATCTTGCCCTTCAAGAAGCCTTTCTCTAAGGCTGTTCTTGTGGAATTGGCAAAGGGATATTTGGAAGCCCATAGAGGGCTATGGTGAAAAAGGAAATATCTTCCGTTCAAAACTGGAAAGAAGCTTTCTGAGAAACTGCTGTGTGTTCTGTTAATTCATCACACAGAGTTACATCTTTCCCTTCAAGAAGCCTTTCGCTAAGGCTGTTCTTGTGGAATTGGCAAAGGGATATTTGGAAGCCCATAGAGGGCTATGGTGAAAAAAGAAATATCTTCCTTTCAAAACTAGAAAGAAGCTTTCTGAGAAACTGCTCTGTGTTCTGTAAATTCATCTCACAGAGTTACATCTTTCCCTTCAAGAAGCCTTTCTCTACGGCTGTTCTTCTGGAATTGGCAAAGGTATATTTGGAAGCCCATAGAGGGCTATGGTGAAAAAGGAAATATCTTCCGTTCAAAACGGGAAAGAAGCTTTCTGAGAAACTGCTCTGTGTTCTGTTAATTCATCTCACAGAGTTACATCTTTCCCTTCAAGAAGCCTTTCGCTAAGGCTGTTCTTGTGGAATTGGCAAAGGGATATTTGGAAGCCCATAGAAGGCTATGGTGAAAATTGAAATATCTTCCGTTCAAAACTGGATAGAAGCTTTCTGTAAAAATGCTCTGTGTTCTGTTAATTCATCTCACAGAGTTACATCATTCCCTTCAAGAAGCCTTTCGCTAAGGCTGTTCTTGTGGAATTGGCAAAGGGATATTTGGAAGCCCATAGAGGGCTATGGTGAAAAAGGAAATATCTTCCGTTCAAAACTGGAAAGAAGCTTTCTGAGAAACTGCTCTGAGTTCTGTTAATTCATCACACAGAGTTACATCTTTCCCGTCAAGAAGCCTTTCGCTAAGGCTGTTCTGGTGGAATTGGCAAAGGGATATTTGGAAGCCCATAGAGGGCTATGGTGAAAAAGAAATATCTTCCGTTCAAAACTGGAAGGAATCTTTCTAAGAAACTGCTTGGTATTATGTTAATTCATCTCACAGGGTTACATCTTTCCCTTCAAGAAGCCTTTCGCTAAGGCTGTTCTTGTGGAATTGGCAAAGGGATATTTGGAAGTCCATAGAGGGCTATGGTGAAAAAGGAAATATCTTCCGTTCAAAATTGGAAAGAAGCTTTCTGAGAAACTGCTCTGTGTTCTGTGAATTCATCTCACAGAGTTACATCTTTCCCTTCAAGAAACCTTTCGGTAAGGCTGTTCTTGTGGAATTGGGAAAGGGATATTTGGAAGCCAATAGAGGGCTATGGTGAAAACGTAAATATCTTCCGTTCAAAACTGGAAAGAAGCGTTCTGAGAAACTGCTGTGTGTTCTGTTAATTCATCTCACAGAGTTACATCTTTCCATTCAAGAAGCCTTTCGCTAAGGCTGTTCTTGTGGAATTGGCAAAGGGATATTTGGAAGCCCATAGAGGGCTATGGTGAAAAAGGAAATATCTTCCGTTCAAAATTGGAAAGAAGCTTTCTGAGAAACTGCTCTGTGTTCTGTTAATTCATCTCACAGAGTTACATCTTTCCCTTCAAGAAGCCTATCGCTAAGGCTGTTCTTGTGGAATTGGCAAAGGGATATTTGGAAACCCATAGAGGGCTATGGTGAAAAAGGAAATATCTTCCGTTCAAAACTGGAAAGAAGCTTTCTGAGAAACTGCTCTCTGTTCTGTTAATTCATCACACAGAGTTACAGCTTTCCCTGCAAGAAGCCTTTCGCTAAGGCTGTTCTTGTGGAATTGGCAAAGGGATATTTGGAAGCCCATAGAAGGCTATGGTGAAAAAGGAAATATCTTCCGTTCAAAACTGGAAAGAAGCTTTCTGAGAAACTGCTCTGTGTTCTTTGAATTCATCTCACAGAGTTACATCTTTCCCTTCAAGAAACCTTTCGCTAAGGCTGTTGTTGCGGAATTGGCAAAGGGATATTTGGAAGCCCATAGAGGGCTATGGTGAAAAAGGAAATACCTTCCGTTCTAAACTGGAAAGAAGCTTTCTGAGAAACTGCTCTGAGTTCTGTTAATTCATCTCACAGAGTTACATCTTTCCCGTCAAGAAGCCTTTCGCTAAGGCTGTTCTTGTGAAATTGGCAAAGGGATATTTGGAAGCCCATAGAGGGCTATGGTGAAAAAGGAAATATCTTCCGTTCAAAACTGGAAAGAAGCTTTCTGAGAAACTGCTCTGTGTTCTGTTAATTCATCTCACAGAGTTACATCTTTCCCTTCAAGAAGCCTTTCGCTAAGGCTGTTCTTGTGGAATTGGCAAAGGGATATTTGGAAGCCCATTGATGGCTATGGTGAAAAAGGAAATATCTTCCGTTCAAAACTGGAAAGAAGCTTTCTGAGAAATTGCTCTCTGTTCTCTAAATTCATCTCACAGAGTTACATCTTTCCCTTCAAGAAGCCTTTCGCTAAGGCTGTTCTTGTGGAATTGGCAAAGGGATATTTGGAAACCCATAGAGGGCTATGGTGAAAAAGGAAATATCTTCCGTTCAAAACTGGAAAGAAGCTTTCTGAGAAACTGCTCGCTGTTCCGTTAATTCATCACACAGAGTTACATCTTTCCCTTCAAGAAGCCTTTCGCTAAGGCTGTTCTTGTGGAATTGGCAAAGGGATATTTGGAAGCCCATAGAGGGCTATGGTGAAAAAGGAAATATCTTCCGTTCAAAACTGGAAAGAAGCTTTCTGAGAAACTGCTCTGTGTTCTGTTAATTCATCTCACAGAGTTACATCTTTCCCTTCAAGAAGCCTTTCGCAAAGGCTGTTCTTGTGGAATTGGCAAATTGATATTTGGAAGCCCATAGAGGGCTATGGTGAAAAAGGAAATATCTTCCGTGCAAAACTGGAAAGAAGCTTTCTGAGAAACTACTCTGTGTTCTGTGAATTCATCTCACAGAGTTACATCTTTCCCTTCAAGAAGCCTTTCGCTAAGGCTGTTCTTGTGTAATTGGCAAAGGGATATTTTGACGCCCATAGATGGCTATGGTGAAAAAGGAAATATCTTCCGTTCAAAACTGGAAAGAAGCTTTCCGAGAAACTGCTCTGTGTTCTGTAAATTCATCTCACAGAGTTACATCTTTCCCCTCAAGAAGCCTTTCGCTAAGCTGTTCTTGTGGAATTGGCAAAGGCATATTTGGAAGCCCATGGAGGGCTATGGTGAAAAGGAATTATCTTCCGTTCAAAAATGGAAAGAAGCTTTCTGGGAAACTGCTGTGTGTTCTGTTAATTCATCTCACAGAGATACATCTTTCACTTCAAGAAGCCTTTCCCTATGGCTGTTCTTGTGGAATTGGCAAAGGGACATTTGGAAGCCCATAGAGGGCTATGGTGAAAAAGGAAATATCTTCCGTTCAAAACTGGAAGGAATCTTTCTGAGAAACTGCTCGGTGTTATGTTAATTCATCTCACAGGGTTACATCTTTCCCTTCAAGAAGCCTTTCGCTAAGGCTGTTCTTGTGGAATTTGCAAAGGGATATTTGGAAGCCCATAGAGGGCTATGGTGAAAAAGGAAATATCTTCCGTTCAAAACTGGAAAGAAGATTTCTGAGAAACTGCTCTGTGTTCTGTGAATTCATCTCACAGAGTTACATCTTTCCCTTTAAGAAACCTTTCGCTAAGGCTGTTCTTGTGGAATTGGGAAAGGGATATTTGGAAGCCAATAGAGGGCTATGGTGAAAAAGGAAATATCTTCCGTTCAAAATTGGAAAGAAGCTTTCTGAGAAACTGCTCTGTGTTCTGTTAATTCATCTCACAGAGTTACATCTTTCCCTTCAAGAAGCCTTTCGCTAAGGCTGTTCTTGTGGAATTGGCAAAGGGATATTTGGAAGCCCCTAGAGGGCTATGGTGGAAAAGGAAATATCTTCCGTTCAAAACTGGAAAGAAGCTTTCTGAGAAACAGCTCTGTGTTCCCTTCAAGAAGCCTTTCGCTAAGGCTGTTCTTGTGGAATTGGCAAAGGGATATTTGGAAGCCCATAGAGGGCTATGGTGAAAAAGGAAATATCTTCCGTTCAAAACTGGAAGTAATCTTTCTGAGAAACTGCTCTGTGCTCTGTTAATTCATCTCACAGAGTTACATCTTTCCCTTTTAAAAGCCTTTCGCTAATGCTGTTCTTGTGGAATTGGCAATGGGATATTTGGAAGCCCATAGAGGGCTATGGTGAAAAAGGAAATATCTTCCGTTCAAAACTGGAAAGAAGCTTTCTGAGAAACTGCTCTGTGTTCTGTTAATTCATCTCACAGAGTTACATCTTTCCCTTCAAGAAGCCTTTCGCTAAGGCTGTTCTTGTGGAATTGGCAAATTGATATTTGGAAGCCCATAGAGGGCTATGGTGAAAAAGGAAATATCTTCCGTTCAAAACTGGAAGGAATCTTTCTGAGAAAATGCTCGGTGTTATGTTAATTCATCTCACAGGGTTACATCTTTCCCTTCAAGAAGCCTTTCGCTAAGGCTGTTCTTGTGGAATTGGCAAAGGGATATTTGGAAGCCCATAGAGGGCTATGGTGAAAAAAGAAATATCTTCCGTTCAAAACTAGAAAGAAGCTTTCTGAGAAACTGCTCTGTGTTCTGTTAATTCATCTCACAGAGTTACATCATTCCCTTCAAGAAGCCTTTCGCTAAGGCTGTTCTTGTGGAATTGGCAAAGGGATATTTGGAAGCCCATAGAGGGCTATGGTGAAAAAGGAAATATCTTCCGTTCAAAACTGGAAAGAAGCTTTCTGAGAAACTGCTCTGAGTTCTGTTAATTCATCTCACAGAGTTACATCTTTCCCGTCAAGAAGCCTTTCGCTAAGGCTGTTCTTGTGAAACTGGCAAAGGGATATTTGGAAGCCCATAGAGGGCTATGGTGAAAAAGGAAATATCTTCCGTTCAAAACTGGAAGTAATATTTCTGAGAAACTGCTCGGTGTTACGTTAATTCATCTCACAGGGTTACATCTTTCCCTTCAAGAAGCCTTTCGCTAAGGCTGTTCTTGTGGAATTGGCAAAGGGATATTTGGAAGCCCATAGAGGGCTATGGTGAAAAAGGAAATATCTTCCGTTCAAAACTGGAAAGAAGATTTCTGAGAAACTGCTCTGTGTTCTGTGAATTCATCTCACAGAGTTACATCTTTCCCTTCAAGAAACCTTTCGCTATGGCTGTTCTTGTGGAATTGGGAAAGGGATATTTGGAAGCCAATAGAGGGCTATGGTGAAAAAGGAAATATCTTCCGTTCAAAACTGGAAAGAAGCTTTCTGAGAAACTGCTCTGTGTTCTTTGAATTCATCTCACAGAGTTACATCTTTCCCTTCAAGAAGCCTTTCGCTAAGGCTGTTCTTGTGGAATTGGCAAAGGGATATTTGGAAGCCCATAGAGGGCTATGGTGAAAAAGGAAATATCTTCCGTTCAAAATTGGAAAGAAGCTTTCTGAGAAACTGCTCTGTGTCCTGCTAATTCATCTCACAGAGTTAAATCTTTCCCTTCAAGAAGCCTTTCGCTAAGGCTGTTCTTGTGGAATTGGCAAAGGGATATTTGGAAACCCATAGAGGGCTAAGGTGAAAAAGGAAATATCTTCCGTTCAAAACTGGAAAGAAGCTTTCTGAGAAACTGCTCTCTGTCCTGTTAATTCATCACACAGAGTTACATCTTTCCCTTCAAGAAGCCTTTCGCTAAGGCTGTTCTTGTGGAATTGGCAAAGGGATATTTGGAAGCCCATAGAGGGCTATGGTGAAAAAGGAAATATCTTCCGTTCAAAACTGGAAAGAAGCTTTCTGAGAAACTGCTCTGTGTTCTTTGAATTCACCTCACAGAGTTACATCTTTCCCTTCAAGAAGCCTTTCGCTAAGGCTGTTCTTGTGGAATTGGCAAAGGGATATTTGGAAGCCCATAGATGGCTATGGTGAAAAAGGAAATATCTTCCGTTCAAAACTGGAAAGAAGCTTTCTGAGAAATTGCTCTCTGTTCTCTAAATTCATCTCACAGAGTTACATCTTTCCCTTCAAGAAGCCTTTCGCTAAGGCTGTTCTTGTGGAATTGGCAAAGGGATATTTGGAAGCCCATAGAGGGCTATGGTGAAAAAGGAAATATCTTCCGTTCAAAACTGGAAAGAAGCTTTCTGAGAAACTGCTCTGTGTTCTGTTAATTCATCTCACAGAGTTACATCTTTCCCTTCAAGAAGCCTTTCGCTAAGGCTGTTCTTGTGGAATTGGCAAATTGATATTTGGAAGCCCATAGAGGTCTAAGGTGAAAAAGGAAATATCTTCCGTGCAAAACTGGAAAGAAGCTTTCTGAGAAACTACTCTGTGTTCTGTGAATTCATCTCACAGAGTTACATCTTTCCCTTCAAGAAGCCTTTCGCTAAGGCTGTTCTTGTGTAATTGGCAAAGGGATATTTTGACGCCCATAGATGGCTATGGTGAAAAAGGAAATATCTTCCGTTCAAAACTGGAAAGAAGCTTTCCGAGAAACTGCTCTGTGTTCTGTAAATTCATCTCACAGAGTTACATCTTTCCCCTCAAGAAGCCTTTCGCTAAGCTGTTCTTGTGGAATTGGCAAAGGCATATTTGGAAGCCCATGGAGGGCTATGGTGAAAAGGAATTATCTTCCGTTCAAAAATGGAAAGAAGCTTTCTGGGAAACTGCTGTGTGTTCTGTTAATTCATCTCACAGAGATACATCTTTCCCTTCAAGAAGCCTTTCCCTATGGCTGTTCTTGTGGAATTGGCAAAGGGACATTTGGAAGCCCATAGAGGGCTATGGTGAAAAAGGAAATATCTTCCGTTCAAAACTGGAAGGAATCTTTCTGAGAAACTGCTCGGTGTTATGTTAATTCATCTCACAGGGTTACATCTTTCCCTTCAAGAAGCCTTTCGCTAAGGCTGTTCTTGTGGAATTTGCAAAGGGATATTTGGAAGCCCATAGAGGGCTATGGTGAAAAAGGAAATATCTTCCGTTCAAAACTGGAAAGAAGATTTCTGAGAAACTGCTCTGTGTTCTGTGAATTCATCTCACAGAGTTACATCTTTCCCTTTAAGAAACCTTTCGCTAAGGCTGTTCTTGTGGAATTGGGAAAGGGATATTTGGAAGCCAATAGAGGGCTATGGTGAAAAAGGAAATATCTTCCGTTCAAAATTGGAAAGAAGCTTTCTGAGAAACTGCTCTGTGTTCTGTTAATTCATCTCACAGAGTTACATCTTTCCCTTCAAGAAGCCTTTCGCTAAGGCTGTTCTTGTGGAATTGGCAAAGGGATATTTGGAAGCCCCTAGAGGGCTATGGTGGAAAAGGAAATATCTTCCGTTCAAAACTGGAAAGAAGCTTTCTGAGAAACAGCTCTGTGTTCCCTTCAAGAAGCCTTTCGCTAAGGCTGTTCTTGTGGAATTGGCAAAGGGATATTTGGAAGCCCATAGAAGGCTATGGTGAAAAAGGAAATATCTTCCGTTCAAAACTGGATAGAAGCTTTCTGTGAAACTGCTCTGTGTTCTGTTAATTCATCTCACAGAGTTACATCATTCCCTTCACGAAGCCTTTCGCTAAGGCTGTTCTTGTGGAATTGGCAAAGGGATATTTGGAAGCCCATAGAGGGCTATGGTGAAAAAGGAAATATCTTCCGTTCAAAACTGGAAAGAAGCGTTCTGAGAAACTGCTGTGTGTTCTGTTATTTCATCTCACAGAGTTACATCTTTCCAATCTAGAAGCCTTTCGCTAAGGCTGTTCTTGTGGAATTGGCAAATGGATATTTGGAAGCCCATAGAGGGCTATGGTGAAAAAGGAAATATCTTCCGTTCAAAATTGGAAAGAAGCTTTCTGAGAAACTGCTCTGTGTTCTGTTAATTCATCTCACAGAGTTACATCTTTCCCTTCAAGAAGCCTTTCGCTAAGGCTGTTCTTGTGGAATTGGCAAAGGGATATTTGGAAGCCCATAGAGGGCTAAGGTGAAAAAGGAAATATCTTCCGTTCAAAACTGGAAAGAAGCTTTCTGAGAAACTGCTCTCTGTCCTGTTAATTCATCACACAGAGTTACATCTTTCCCTTCAAGAAGCCTTTCGCTAAGGCTGTTCTTGTGGAATTGGCAAAGGGATATTTGGAAGCCCATAGAGGGCTAAGGTGAAAAAGGAAATATCTTCCGTTCAAAACTGGAAAGAAGCTTTCTGAGAAACTGCTCTGTGTTCTTTGAATTCATCTCACAGAGTTACATCTTTCCCTTCAAGAAGCCTTTCGCTAAGGCTGTTCTTGTGGAATTGGCAAAGGGATATTTGGAAGCCCATAGAGGGCTATGGTGAAAAAGGAAATACCTTCCTTTCTAAACTGGAAAGAAGCTTTTTGAGAAACTGCTCTGAGTTCTGTTAATTCATCTCACAGAGTTACATCTTTCCCGTCAGGAAGCCTTTCGCTAAGGCTGTTCTTGTGAAATTGGCAAAGGGATATTTGGAAGCCCATAGAGGGCTATGGTGAAAAAGGAAATATCTTCCGTTCAAAACTGGAAAGAAGCTTTCTGAGAAACTGCTCTGTGTTCTGTTAATTCATCTCACAGAGTTACATCTTTCCCTTCAAGAAGCCTTTCGCTAAGGCTGTTCTTGTGGAATTGGCAAAGGGATATTTGGAAGCCCATAGATGTCTATGGTGAAAAAGGAAATATCTTCCGTTCAATACTGGAAAGAAGCTTTCTGAGAAACTGCTCTGTGTTCTGTAAATTCATCTCACAGAGTTACATCTTTCCCTTCAAGAAGCCTTTCGCTAAGGCTGTTCTTGTGGAATTGGCAAAGGGATATTTGGAAACCCATAGAGGGCTATGGTGAAAAAGGAAATATCTTCCGTTCAAAACTGGAAAGAAGCTTTCTGAGAAACTGCTCTCTGTTCTTTTAATTCATCACACAGAGTTACATCTTTCCCTTCAAGAAGCCTTTCGCTAAGGCTGTTCTTGTGGAATTGGCAAAGGGATATTTGGAAGCCCATAGAGGGCTATGGTGAAAAAGGAAATATCTTCCGTTCAAAACTGGAAGTAATCTTTCTGAGAAACTGCTCTGTGCTCTGTTAATTCATCTCACAGAGTTACATCTTTCCCTTTTAAAAGCCTTTCGCTAAGGCTGTTCTTGTGGAATTGGCAAAGGGATATTTGGAAGCCCATAGAGGGCTATGGTGAAAAAGGAAATATCTTCCGTTCAAAACTGGAAAGAAGCTTTCTGAGAAACTGCTCTGAGTTCTGTTAATTCATCTCACAGAGTTACATCTTTCCCGTCAAGAAGCCTTTCGCTAAGGCTGTTCTTGTGAAACTGGCAAAGGGATATTTGGAAGCCCATAGAGGGCTATGGTGAAAAAGGAAATATCTTCCGTTCAAAACTGGAAGTAATATTTCTGAGAAACTGCTCGGTGTTACGTTAATTCATCTCACAGGGTTACATCTTTCCCTTCAAGAAGCCTTTCGCTAAGGCTGTTCTTGTGGAATTGGCAAAGGGATATTTGGAAGCCCATAGAGGGCTATGGTGAAAAAGGAAATATCTTCCGTTCAAAACTGGAAAGAAGATTTCTGAGAAACTGCTCTGTGTTCTGTGAATTCATCTCACAGAGTTACATCTTTCCCTTCAAGAAACCTTTCGCTATGGCTGTTCTTGTGGAATTGGGAAAGGGATATTTGGAAGCCAATAGAGGGCTATGGTGAAAAAGGAAATATCTTCCGTTCAAAACTGGAAAGAAGCTTTCTGAGAAACTGCTCTGTGTTCTTTGAATTCATCTCACAGAGTTACATCTTTCCCTTCAAGAAGCCTTTCGCTAAGGCTGTTCTTGTGGAATTGGCAAAGGGATATTTGGAAGCCCATAGAGGGCTATGGTGAAAAAGGAAATATCTTCCGTTCAAAATTGGAAAGAAGCTTTCTGAGAAACTGCTCTGTGTTCTGCTAATTCATCTCACAGAGTTAAATCTTTCCCTTCAAGAAGCCTTTCGCTAAGGCTGTTCTTGTGGAATTGGCAAAGGGATATTTGGAAACCCATAGAGGGCTAAGGTGAAAAAGGAAATATCTTCCGTTCAAAACTGGAAAGAAGCTTTCTGAGAAACTGCTCTCTGTCCTGTTAATTCATCACACAGAGTTACATCTTTCCCTTCAAGAAGCCTTTCGCTAAGGCTGTTCTTGTGGAATTGGCAAAGGGATATTTGGAAGCCCATAGAGGGCTATGGTGAAAAAGGAAATATCTTCCGTTCAAAACTGGAAAGAAGCTTTCTGAGAAACTGCTCTGTGTTCTTTGAATTCATCTCACAGAGTTACATCTTTCCCTTCAAGAAGCCTTTCGCTAAGGCTGTTCTTGTGGAATTGGCAAAGGGATATTTGGAAGCCCATAGATGGCTATGGTGAAAAAGGAATTATCTTCCGTTCAAAACTGGAAAGAAGCTTTCTGAGAAATTGCTCTCTGTTCTCTAAATTCATCTCACAGAGTTACATCTTTCCCTTCAAGAAGCCTTTCGCTAAGGCTGTTCTTGTGGAATTGGCAAAGGGATATTTGGAAGCCCATAGAGGGCTATGGTGAAAAAGGAAATATCTTCCGTTCAAAACTGGAAAGAAGCTTTCTGAGAAACTGCTCTGTGTTCTGTTAATTCATCTCACAGAGTTACATCTTTCCCTTCAAGAAGCCTTTCGCTAAATCTGTTCTTGTGGAATTGGCAAATTGATATTTGGAAGCCCATAGAGGGCTAAGGTGAAAAAGGAAATATCTTCCGTGCAAAACTGGAAAGAAGCTTTCTGAGAAACTACTCTGTGTTCTGTGAATTCATCTCACAGAGTTACATCTTTCCCTTCAAGAAGCCTTTCGCTAAGGCTGTTCTTGTGTAATTGGCAAAGGGATATTTTGACGCCCATAGATGGCTATGGTGAAAAAGGAAATATCTTCCGTTCAAAACTGGAAAGAAGCTTTCCGAGAAACTGCTCTGTGTTCTGTAAATTCATCTCACAGAGTTACATCTTTCCCCTCAAGAAGCCTTTCGCTAAGCTGTTCTTGTGGAATTGGCAAAGGCATATTTGGAAGCCCATGGAGGGCTATGGTGAAAAGGAATTATCTTCCGTTCAAAAATGGAAAGAAGCTTTCTGGGAAACTGCTGTGTGTTCTGTTAATTCATCTCACAGAGATACATCTTTCCCTTCAAGAAGCCTTTCCCTATGGCTGTTCTTGTGGAATTGGCAAAGGGACATTTGGAAGCCCATAGAGGGCTATGGTGAAAAAGGAAATATCTTCCGTTCAAAACTGGAAGGAATCTTTCTGAGAAACTGCTCGGTGTTATGTTAATTCATCTCACAGGGTTACATCTTTCCCTTCAAGAAGCCTTTCGCTAAGGCTGTTCTTGTGGAATTTGCAAAGGGATATTTGGAAGCCCATAGAGGGCTATGGTGAAAAAGGAAATATCTTCCGTTCAAAACTGGAAAGAAGATTTCTGAGAAACTGCTCTGTGTTCTGTGAATTCATCTCACAGAGTTACATCTTTCCCTTTAAGAAACCTTTCGCTAAGGCTGTTCTTGTGGAATTGGGAAAGGGATATTTGGAAGCCAATAGAGGGCTATGGTGAAAAAGGAAATATCTTCCGTTCAAAATTGGAAAGAAGCTTTCTGAGAAACTGCTCTGTGTTCTGTTAATTCATCTCACAGAGTTACATCTTTCCCTTCAAGAAGCCTTTCGCTAAGGCTGTTCTTGTGGAATTGGCAAAGGGATATTTGGAAGCCCCTAGAGGGCTATGGTGGAAAAGGAAATATCTTCCGTTCAAAACTGGAAAGAAGCTTTCTGAGAAACAGCTCTGTGTTCCCTTCAAGAAGCCTTTCGCTAAGGCTGTTCTTGTGGAATTGGCAAAGGGATATTTGGAAGCCCATAGAAGGCTATGGTGAAAAAGGAAATATCTTCCGTTCAAAACTGGATAGAAGCTTTCTGTGAAACTGCTCTGTGTTCTGTTAATTCATCTCACAGAGTTACATCATTCCCTTCACGAAGCCTTTCGCTAAGGCTGTTCTTGTGGAATTGGCAAAGGGATATTTGGAAGCCCATAGAGGGCTATGGTGAAAAAGGAAATATCTTCCGTTCAAAACTGGAAAGAAGCGTTCTGAGAAACTGCTGTGTGTTCTGTTATTTCATCTCACAGAGTTACATCTTTCCAATCTAGAAGCCTTTCGCTAAGGCTGTTCTTGTGGAATTGGCAAATGGATATTTGGAAGCCCATAGAGGGCTATGGTGAAAAAGGAAATATCTTCCGTTCAAAATTGGAAAGAAGCTTTCTGAGAAACTGCTCTGTGTTCTGTTAATTCATCTCACAGAGTTACATCTTTCCCTTCAAGAAGCCTTTCGCTAAGGCTGTTCTTGTGGAATTGGCAAAGGGATATTTGGAAGCCCATAGAGGGCTAAGGTGAAAAAGGAAATATCTTCCGTTCAAAACTGGAAAGAAGCTTTCTGAGAAACTGCTCTCTGTCCTGTTAATTCATCACACAGAGTTACATCTTTCCCTTCAAGAAGCCTTTCGCTAAGGCTGTTCTTGTGGAATTGGCAAAGGGATATTTGGAAGCCCATAGAGGGCTAAGGTGAAAAAGGAAATATCTTCCGTTCAAAACTGGAAAGAAGCTTTCTGAGAAACTGCTCTGTGTTCTTTGAATTCATCTCACAGAGTTACATCTTTCCCTTCAAGAAGCCTTTCGCTAAGGCTGTTCTTGTGGAATTGGCAAAGGGATATTTGGAAGCCCATAGAGGGCTATGGTGAAAAAGGAAATACCTTCCGTTCTAAACTGGAAAGAAGCTTTTTGAGAAACTGCTCTGAGTTCTGTTAATTCATCTCACAGAGTTACATCTTTCCCGTCAGGAAGCCTTTCGCTAAGGCTGTTCTTGTGAAATTGGCAAAGGGATATTTGGAAGCCCATAGAGGGCTATGGTGAAAAAGGAAATATCTTCCGTTCAAAACTGGAAAGAAGCTTTCTGAGAAACTGCTCTGTGTTCTGTTAATTCATCTCACAGAGTTACATCTTTCCCTTCAAGAAGCCTTTCGCTAAGGCTGTTCTTGTGGAATTGGCAAAGGGATATTTGGAAGCCCATAGATGTCTATGGTGAAAAAGGAAATATCTTCCGTTCAATACTGGAAAGAAGCTTTCTGAGAAACTGCTCTGTGTTCTGTAAATTCATCTCACAGAGTTACATCTTTCCCTTCAAGAAGCCTTTCGCTAAGGCTGTTCTTGTGGAATTGGCAAAGGGATATTTGGAAACCCATAGAGGGCTATGGTGAAAAAGGAAATATCTTCCGTTCAAAACTGGAAAGAAGCTTTCTGAGAAACTGCTCTCTGTTCTGTTAATTCATCACACAGAGTTACATCTTTCCCTTCAAGAAGCCTTTCGCTAAGGCTGTTCTTGTGGAATTGGCAAAGGGATATTTGGAAGCCCATAGAGGGCTATGGTGAAAAAGGAAATATCTTCCGTTCAAAACTGGAAGTAATCTTTCTGAGAAACTGCTCTGTGCGCTGTTAATTCATCTCACAGAGTTACATCTTTCCCTTTTAAAAGCCTTTCGCTAATGCTGTTCTTGTGGAATTGGCAAAGGGATATTTGGAAGCCCATAGAGGGCTATGGTGAAAAAGGAAATATCTTCCGTTCAAAACTGGAAAGAAGCTTTCTGAGAAACTGCTCTGTGTTCTGTTAATTCATCTCACAGAGTTACATCTTTCCCTTCAAGAAGCCTTTCGCTAAGGCTGTTCTTGTGGAATTGGCAAATTGATATTTGGAAGCCCATAGAGGGCTATGGTGAAAAAGGAAATATCTTCCGTTCAAAACTGGAAGGAATCTTTCTGAGAAAATGCTCGGTGTTATGTTAATTCATCTCACAGGGTTACATCTTTCCCTTCAAGAAGCCTTTCGCTAAGGCTGTTCTTGTGGAATTGGCAAAGGGATATTTGGAAGCCCATAGAGGGCTATGGTGAAAAAGGAAATATCTTCCGTTCAAAACTGGAAAGAAGCTTTCTGAGAAACTGCTCTCTGTCCTGTTAATTCATCACACAGAGTTACATCTTTCCCTTCAAGAAGCCTTTCGCTAAGGCTGTTCTTGTGGAATTGGCAAAGGGATATTTGGAAGCCCATAGAGGGCTATGGTGAAAAAGGAAATATCTTCCGTTCAAAACTGGAAAGAAGCTTTCTGAGAAACTGCTCTGTGTTCTTTGAATTCATCTCACAGAGTTACATCTTTCCCTTCAAGAAGCCTTTCGCTAAGGCTGTTCTTGTGGAATTGGCAAAGGGATATTTGGAAGCCCTTAGAGGGCTATGGTGAAAAAGGAAATACCTTCCGTTCTAAACTGGAAAGAAATTTTCTGAGAAACTGCTCTGAGTTCTGTTAATTCATCTCACAGACTTACATCTTTCAATTCAAGAAGCCTTTCGCTAAGGCTGTTCTTGTGGAATTGGCATAGGGATATTTGGAAACCCATAGAGGGCTATGGTGAAAAAGGAAATATATTCCGTTCAAAACTGGAAAGAAGCTTTCTGAGAAACTGCTCTCTGTTCTGTTAATTCATCACACAGAGTTACATCTTTCCCTTTTAAAAGCCTTTCGCTAATGCTGTTCTTGTGGGATTGGCAAAGGGATATTTGGAAGCCCATAGAGGGCTATGGTGAAAAAGGAAATATCTTCCGTTCAAAACTGGAAAGAAGCTTTCTGAGAAACTGCTCTGTGTTCTGTTAATTCATCTCACAGAGTTACATCTTTCCCTTCAAGAAGCCTTTCGCTAAGGCTGTTCTTGTGGAATTGGCAAATTGATATTTGGAAGCCCATAGAGGGCTATGGTGAAAAAGGAAATATCTTCCGTTCAAAACTGGAAGGAATCTTTCTGAGAAAATGCTCGGTGTTATGTTAATTCATCTCACAGGGTTACATCTTTCCCTTCAAGAAGCCTTTCGCTAAGGCTGTTCTTGTGGAATTGGCAAAGGGATATTTGGAAGCCCATAGAGGGCTATGGTGAAAAAGGAAATATCTTCCGTTCAAAACTGGAAAGAAGCTTTCTGAGAAACTGCTCTGAGTTCTGTTAATTCATCTCACAGAGTTACATCTTTCCCGTCAAGAAGCCTTTCGCTAAGGCTGTTCTTGTGAAATTGGCAAAGGGATATTTGGAAGCCCATAGAGGGCTATGGTGAAAAAGGAAATATCTTCCGTTCAAAACTGGAAAGAAGCTTTCTGAGAAACTGCTCTGTGTTCTGTTAATTCATCTCACAGTGTTACATCTTTCCCTTCAAGAAGCCTTTCGCTAAGGCTGTTCTTGTGGAATTGGCAAAGGGATATTTGGAAGCCCATAGATGGCTATGGTGAAAAAGGAAATAACTTCCGTTCAAAACTGGAAAGAAGCTTTCTGAGAAACTGCTCTGTGTTCTGTAAATTCATCTCACAGAGTTACATCTTTCCCTTCAAGAAGCCTTTCGGTAAGGCTGTTCTTGTGGAATTGGCAAAGGGATATTTGGAAGCCCATAGATGGCTATGGTGAAAAAGGAAATATCTTCCGTTCAAAACTGGAAGTAATCTTTCTGAGAAACTGCTCTGTGTTCTGTTAATTCATCTCACAGAGTTACATCTTTCCCTTTTAAAAGCCTTTCGCTAATGCTGTTCTTGTGGAATTGGCAAAGGGATATTTGGAAGCCCATAGAGGGCTATGGTGAAAAAGGAAATATCTTCCGTTCAAAACTGGAAAGAAGCTTTCTGAGAAACTGCTCTGTGTCCTGTTAATTCATCTCACAGAGTTACATCTTTCCCTTCAAGAAGCCTTTCGCTAAGGCTGTTCTTCTGGAATTGGCAAATTGATATTTGGAAGCCCATAGAGGGCTATGGTGAAAAAGGAAATATCTTCCGTTCAAAACTGGAAGGAATCTTTCTGAGAAAATGCTCGGTGTTATGTTAATTCATCTCACAGGGTTACATCTTTCCCTTCAAGAAGCCTTTCGCTAAGGCTGTTCTTGTGGAATTGGCAAAGGGATATTTGGAAGCCCATAGAGGGCTATGGTGAAAAAGGAAATATCTTCCGTTCAAAACTGGAAAGAAGCTTTCTGAGAAACAGCTCTGCGTTATGTTAATTCATCACACAGAGTTACATCTTTCCCTTCAAGAAGCCTTTCGCTAAGGCTGTTCTTGTGGAATTGGCAAAGGGATATTTGGAAGCCCATAGAGGGCTATGGTGAAAAAAGAAATATCTTCCGTTCAAAACTAGAAAGAAGCTTTCTGAGAAACTGCTCTGTGTTCTGTTAATTCATCTCACAGAGTTACATCTTTCCCGTCAAGAAGCCTTTCGCTAAGGCTGTTCTTGTGGAATTGGCAAAGGGATATTTGGAAGCCCATAGAGGGCTATGGTGAAAAAGGAAATATCTTCCGTTCAAAACTGTAAAGAAGCTTTCTGAGAAACTGCTCTCTGTCCTGTTAATTCTTCACACAGAGTTTCATCTTTCCGTTCAAGAAGCCTTTCGCTAAGGCTGTTCTTGTGGAATTGGCAAAGGGATATTTGGAAGCCCATAGAGGGCTATGGTGAAAAAGGAAATATCTTCCGTTCAAAACTGGAAACAAGCTTTCTGAGAAACTGCTCTGTGTTCTTTGAATTCATCTCACAGAGTTACATCTTTCCCTTCAAGAACCCTTTCGCTAAGGCTGTTGTTGTGGAATTGGCAAAGGGATATTTGGAAGCCCATAGAGGGCTATGGTGAAAAAGGAAATACCTTCCGTTCTAAACTGGAAAGAAGCTTTCTGAGAAACTGCTCTGAGTTCTGTTAATTCATCTCACAGAGTTACATCTTTCCCGTCAAGAAGCCTTTCGCTAAGGCTGTTCTTGTGAAATTGGCAAAGGGATATTTGGAAGCCCATAGAGGGCTATGGTGAAAAAGGAAATATCTTCCGTTCAAAACTGGAAAGAAGCTTTCTGAGAAACTGCTCTGTGTTCTGTTAATTCATCTCACAGAGTTACATCTTGCCCTTCAAGAAGCCTTTCGCTAAGGCTGTTCTTGTGGAATTGGCAAAGGGATATTTGGAAGCCCATAGATGGCTATGGTGAAAAAGGAAATATCTTCCGTTCAAACTGGAAAGAATCTTTCTGAGAAACTGCTCTGTGTTCTGTAAATTCATCTCACAGAGTTACATCTTTCCCTTCAAAAAGCCTTTCGCTAAGGCTGTTCTTGTGGAATTGGCAAAGGGATATTTGGAAACCCATAGAGGGCTATGGTGAAAAAGGAAACATCTTCCGTTCAAAACTGGAAAGAAGCTTTCTGAGAAACTGCTCTCTGTTCTCTTAATTCATCACACAGAGTTACATCTTTCCCTTCAAGAAGCCTTTCGCTAAGGCTGTTCTTGTGTAATTGGCAAAGGGATATTTGGAAGCCCATAGAGGGCTATGGTGAAAAAGGAAATATCTGCCGTTCAAAACTGAAAGGAATCTTTCTGAGAAACTGCTCGGTGTTATGTTAATTCATCTCACAGGGTTACATCTTTCCCTTCAAGAAGCCTTTCGCTAAGGCTGTTCTTGTGGAATTGGCAAAGGGATATTTGGAAGCCCATAGAGGGCTATGGTGAAAAAGGAAATATCTTCCGTTCAAAACTGGAAAGAAGCTTTCTGAGAAACTGCTCTGTGTTCTGTGAATTCATCTCACAGAGTTACATCTTTCCCTTCAAGAAGCCTTTCGCTAAGGCTGTTCTTGTGGACTTGGGAAAGGGATATTTGGAAGCCCATAGAGGGCGATGGTGTAAAAGGAAATATCTTCCGTTCAAAACTGGAAAGAAGCTTTCTGAGAAACTGCTCTGTGTTCTGTTAATTCATCTCACACAGTTTCATCTTTCCCTTCAAGAAGCCTTTCGCTAAGGCTGTTCTTGTGGAATTGGCAAAGGGAAATTTGGAAGCCCATAGAGGGCTATGTTGAAAAAGTAAATATCTTCCGTTCAAAACTTGAAAGAACCTTTCTGAGAAACTGCTCTGTGTTCTGTGAATTCATCTCACAGAGTTACATCTTTCCCTTCAAGAAGTCTTTCGCTAAGGCTGTTCTTGTGGAATTGGCAAAGGGATATTTGAAACTCCGTAGAGGGCTATGTTGAAAAAGGAAATATCTTCCGTTCAAAACTGGAAAGAAGCTTTCTGAGAAACTGCTCTGTGTTCTGTTAATTCATCTCCCAGAGTTACACCTTTCCCTTCAAGAACCTATCGCTAAGGCTGTTCTTGTGGAATCGGCAAAGGGATATTTGGAATCCCATAGAGGGCTATGGTTAAAAAGGAAATATCTTCCGTTCAAAACTGGAAAGAAGATTTCTGACAAACTGCTCTGGGATCTGTTAATTCATCTCACAGAGTTACATGTTTCCCTTCAAGAGGCCTTTCGCTGAGGCTGTTCTTGTGGAATTGGCAAAGAGATATTTGGAAGCCCATAGAGGGCTACGGTGAAAAAGAAAATATCTTCCGTTCAAAACTGGAAAGAAGCTTTCTGAGAAACTGCTCTGTGTTCTCTTAATTCATCTCACAGGGTTACATCTTTCCCTTCAAGAAGCCTTTCGCTAAGGCTGTTCTTGTGGAATTGGCAAAGGGATATTTGGAAGCCCATAGAGGGCTATGGTGAAAAAGGAAATATCTTCCGTTCAAAACTGGAAAGAAGCTTTCTGAGAAACTGCTCTGTGTTCTGTGAATTCATCTCACAGAGTTACATCTTTCCCTTGAAGAGGCCTTTCGCTAAGGCTGTTCTTGTGGAATTGGCAAAGAGATATTTGGAAGCCCATAGAGGGCTAAGGTGAAAAAGGAAATATCTTCCGTTCAAAATTGGAAAGAAGCTTTCTGGGAAACTGCTCTGTGTTCTGTTAATTCATCTCACAGAGTTACATCTTTTCCTTCAAGAAGCCTTTCGCTAAAGCTGTTCTTGTGGAATTGGCAAAGTGATATTTGGAAGCCCTTAGGGGGCTCTGATGAAAAAGTAAATATCTTCCGTTCAAAACTGGAAAGAAGCTTTCTGAGAAACTGCTCTGTGTTCTGTTAATTCATCTCACAGAGTTACATCTTTCCCTTCAAGAAGCCTTTCGCTAAGGCTGTTCTTGTGGAATTGGAAAAGGGATATTTGGAAGCCCATAGAGGGCTTTGGTGAAAAAGGAAATATCTTCCGTTCAAAACTGGAAAGAAGCTTTCTGAGAATCTGCTCTGTGTTCTGTTAATTCATCTCACAGAGTTACATATTTCCCTTCAAGAAGCCTTTCGCTAAGGCTTTTCTTGTGGACTTGGGAAAGGGATATTTGGAAGCCCATAGAGGGCGATGGTGTAAAAGGAAATATCTTCCGTTCAAAACTGGAAAGAAGCTTTCTGAGAAACTGCTCTGTGTTCTTTGAATTCATCTCACAGAGTTACATTTTCCCTTCAAGAAGCCTTTCGCTAAGTCTGTTGTTGTGGAATTGGCAAAGGGATATTTGGAAGCCCATAGTGGGCTATGGTGAAAAAGGAAATACCTTCCGTTCTAAACTGGAAAGAAGCTTTCTGAGAAACTGCTCTGAGTTCTGTTAATTCATCTCACAGAGTTACATCTTTCCCGTCAAGAAGCCTTTCGCTAAGGCTGTTCTTGTGAAATTGGCAAAGGGATATTTGGAAGCCCATAGAGGGCTATGGTGAAAAAGGAAATATCTTCCGTTCAAAACTGGAAAGAAGCTTTCTGAGAAACTGCTCTGTGTTCTGTTAATTCATCTCACAGAGTTACATCTTTCCCTTCAAGAAGCCTTTCGCTAAGGCTGTTCTTGTGGAATTGGCAAAGGAATATTTGGAAGCCCATAGATGGCTATGGTGAAAAAGGAAACATCTTCTGTTCCAAACTGGAAAGAAGCTTTCTGAGAAACTGCTCTGTGTTCTGTAAATTCATCTCACAGAGTTACATCTTTCCCTTCAAGAAGCCTTTCGTTAAGGCTGTTCTTGTGGAATTGGCAAAGGGATATTTGGAAACCCATAGAGGGCTATGGTGAAAAAGGAAATATCTTCCGTTCAAAACTGGAAAGAAGCTTTCTGAGAAACTGCTCTGTGTTCTGTTAATTCACCTCACAGAGTTACATCTTTCCCTTCAAGAAGCCTTTCGCTACGGCTGTTCTTGTGGAATTGGCAAAGGGATATTTGGAAGCCCATAGAGGGCTATGGTGAAAAAGGAAATATCTTCCGTTCAAAACGGGAAAGAAGCTTTCTGAGAAACTGCTCTGTGTTCTGTTAATTCATCTCACAGAGTTACATTTTCCTTTAAGAAGCCTTTCGCTAAGGCTGTTCTTGTGTAATTGGCAAAGGGATATTTGGAAGCCCATAGCGGGCTATGGTGAAAAAGGAAATATCTTCCGTTCAAAACTGGAGAGAAGCTTTCTGTAAAACTGCTCTGCGTTCTGTCAATTCATCTCATAGAGTTACATCATTCCCTTCAAGAAGCCTTTCGCTAAGGCTGTTCTTGTGGAATTGGCAAAGGGATATTTGGAAGCCCATAGAGGGCTATGGTGAAAAAGGAAATATCTTCCGTTCAAAACTGGAAAGCAGCTTTCTGAAAAACTGCTCTGTGTTCTGTTAATTCATCTCACAGAGTTACATGTTTCCCTTCAAGAATTCTTTCGCTAACGCTGTTCTTGTGGAATTGGCAAAGGGATATTTGGAAGCCCATAGAGGGCTATGGTGAAAAAGGAAATATCTTCCGTTCAAAACTGGAAAGAAGATTTCTGAGAAACTGCTCTGTGTTCTGTGAATTCATCTCACAGAGTTACATCTTTCCCTTCAAGAAACCTTTCGCTAAGGCTGTTCTTGTGGAATTGGGAAAGGGATATTTGGAAGCCAAGAGACGGCTATGGTGAAAAAGGAAATATCTTCCGTTCAAAATTGGAAAGAAGCTTTCTGAGAAACTGCTCTGTGTTCTGTTAATTCATCTCACAGAGTTACATCTTTCCCTTCAAGAAGCCTTTCGCTAAGGCTGTTCTTGTTGAATTGGCAAAGGGATATTTGGAAGCCCCTAGAGGGCTATGGTGGAAAAGGAAATATCTTCCGTTCAAAACTGGAAAGAAGCTTTCTGAGAAACAGCTCTGTGTTCCCTTCAAGAAGCCTTTCGCTAAGGCTGTTCTTGTGGAATTGGCAAAGGGATATTTGGAAGCCCATAGAAGGCTATGGTGAAAAAGGAAATATCTTCCGTTCAAAACTGGATAGAAGCTTTCTGTGAAACTGCTCTGTGTTCTGTTAATTCATCTCACAGAGTTACATCATTCCCTTCACGAAGCCTTTCGCTAAGGCTGTTCTTGTGGAATTGGCAAAGGGATATTTGGAAGCCCATAGATGTCTATGGTGAAAAAGGAAATATCTTCCGTTCAAAACTGGAAAGAAGCTTTCTGAGAAACTGCTCTGTGTTCTGTAAATTCATCTCACAGAGTTACATCTTTCCCTTGAAGAAGCCTTTCGCTAAGGCTGTTCTTGTGGAATTGGCAAAGGGATATTTGGAAACCCATAGAGGGCTATGGTGAAAAAGGAAATATCTTCCGTTCAAAACTGGAAAGAAGCTTTCTGAGAAACTGCTCTCTGTTCTGTTAATTCATCACACAGAGTTACATCTTTCCCTTCAAGAAGCCTTTCGCTAAGTCTGTTCTTGTGGAATTGGCAAAGGGATATTTGGAAGCCCATAGAGGGCTATGGTGAAAAAGGAAATATCTTCCGTTCAAAACTGGAAGTAATCTTTCTGAGAAACTGCTCTGAGTTCTGTTAATTCATCTCACAGAGTTACATCTTTCCCGTCAAGAAGCCTTTCGCTAAGGCTGTTCTTGTGAAATTGGCAAAGGGATATTTGGAAGCCCATAGAGGGCTACGGTGAAAAAGGAAATATCTTCCGTTCAAAACTGGAAAGAAGCTTTCTGAGAAACTGCTCTGTGTTCTGTTAATTCATCTCACAGAGTTACATCTTTCCCTTCAAGAAGCCTTTCGCTAAGGCTGTTCTTGTGGAATTGGCAAAGGAATATTTGGAAGCCCATAGATGGCTATGGTGAAAAAGGAAACATCTTCCGTTCCAAACTGGAAAGAAGCTTTCTGAGAAACTGCTCTGTGTTCTGTAAATTCATCTCACAGAGTTACATCTTTCCCTTCAAGAAGCCTTTCGTTAAGGCTGTTCTTGTGGAATTGGCAAAGGGATATTTGGAAACCCATAGAGGGCTATGGTGAAAAAGGAAATATCTTCCGTTCAAAACTGGAAAGAAGCTTTCTGAGAAACTGCTCTCTGTTCTGTTAATTCATCACACAGAGTTACATCTTTCCCTTCAAGAAGCCTTTCGCTAAGGCTGTTCTTGTGGAATTGGCAAAGGGATATTTGGAAGCCCATAGAGGGCTATGGTGAAAAAGGAAATATCTTCCGTTCAAAACTGGAAGTAATCTTTCTCAGAAACTGCTCTGTGTTCTGTTAATTCATCTCACAGAGTTACATCTTTCCCTTTTAAAAGCCTTTCGCTAATGCTGTTCTTGTGGAATTGGCAAAGGGATATTTGGAAGCCCATAGAGGGCTATGGTGAAAAAGGAAATATCTTCCGTTCAAAACTGGAAAGAAGCTTTCTGAGAAACTGCTCTGTGTTCTGTTAATTCATCTCACAGAGTTACATCTTTCCCTTCAAGAAGCCTTTCGCTAAGGCTGTTCTTGTGGAATTGGCAAAGGGATATTTGGAAGCCAATAGAGGGCTATGGTGAAAAAGGAAATATCTTCCGTGCAATACTGGAAAGAAGCTTTCTGAGAAACTACTCTGTGTTCTGTGAATTCATCTCACAGAGTTACATCTTTCCCTTCAAGAAGCCTTTCGCTAAGGCTGTTCTTTTGTAATTGGCAAAGGGATATTTGGACGCCCATAGATGGCTATGGTGAAAAAGGAAATATCTTCCTTTCAAAACTGGAAGGAATCTTTCTGAGAAACTGCTCGGTGTTATGTTAATTCATCTCACAGGGTTACATCATTCCCTTCAAGAAGACTTTCGCTAAGGCTGTTCTTGTGGAATTGGCAAAGGGATATTTGGAAGCCCATAGAGGGCTACGGTGAAAAAGGAAATATCTTCCGTTCAAAACTGGAAAGAAGATTTCTGAGAAACTGCTCTGTGTTCTGTGAATTCATCTCACAGAGTTACATCTTTCCCTTCAAGAAACCTTTCGCTAAGGCTGTTCTTGTGGAATTGGGAAAGGGATATTTGGAAGCCAATAGAGGGCTATGGTGAAAAAGGAAATATCTTCCGTTCAAAACTGGAAAGAAGCGTTCTGAGAAACTGCTGTGTGTTCTGTTAATTCATCTCACAGAGTTACATCTTTCCATTCAAGAAGCCTTTCGCTACGGCTCTTCTTGTGGAATTGGCAAAGGGATATTTGGAAGTCCTTAGAGGGCTATGGTGAAAAAGGAAATATCTTCCGTGCAAAACTGGAAAGAAGCTTTCTGAGAAACTGCTCTGTGTTCTGTGAATTCATCTCACAGAGTTACATCTTACCCTTCAAGAAGCCTTTCGCTAAGGCTGTTCGTGTGGAATTGGCAAAGGGATATTTGGAAGCCCATAGAGGGCTATGGTGAAAAAGGAAATATCTGCCGTTCAAAACTGAAAGGAATCTTTCTGAGAAACTGCTCGGTGTTATGTTAATTCATCTCACAGGGTTACATCTTTCCCTTCAAGAAGCCTTTCGCTAAGGCTGTTCTTGTGGAATTGGCAAAGGGATATTTGGAAGCCCATAGAGGGCTATGGTGAAAAAGGAAATATCTTCCGTTCAAAACTGGAAAGAAGCTTTCTGAGAAACTGCTCTGTGTTCTGTTAATTCATGTCACAGAGATACATCTTTCCCTTCAAGAAGCCTTTCGCTACGGCTGTTCTTGTGGAATTGGCAAAGGGATATTTGGAAGCCCATAGAGGGCTATGGTGAAAAAGGAAATATCTTCCGTTCAAAACGGGAAAGAAGCTTTCTGAGAAACTGCTCTGTGTTCTGTTAATTCATCTCACAGAGTTACATTTTCCTTTAAGAGCCTTTCGCTAAGGCTGTTCTTGTGTAATTGGCAAAGGGATATTTGGAAGCCCATAGCGGGCTATGGTGAAAAAGGAAATATCTTCCGTTCAAAACTGGAGAGAAGCTTTCTGTAAAACTGCTCTGCGTTCTGTCAATTCATCTCATAGAGTTACATCATTCCCTTCAAGAAGCCTTTCGCTAAGGCTGTTCTTGTGGAATTGGCAAAGGGATATTTGGAAGCCCATAGAGGGCTATGGTGAAAAAGGAAATATCTTCCGTTCAAAACTGGAAAGCAGCTTTCTGAAAAACTGCTCTGTGTTCTGTTAATTCATCTCACAGAGTTACATGTTTCCCTTCAAGAAGTCTTTCGCTAACGCTGTTCTTGTGGAATTGGCAAAGGGATATTTGGAAGCCCATAGAGGGCTATGGTGAAAAAGGAAATATCTTCCGTTCAAAACTG
Organism: Chlorocebus sabaeus; assembly: GCF_047675955.1. Taxonomy (NCBI): domain Eukaryota; kingdom Metazoa; phylum Chordata; class Mammalia; order Primates; family Cercopithecidae; genus Chlorocebus; species Chlorocebus sabaeus. Next base: position 2,392,836 of record NW_027328147.1, on the reverse strand, counting down.
GAAAGAAGATTTCTGAGAAACTGCTCTGTGTTCTGTGAATTCATCTCACAGAGTTACATCTTTCCCTTCAAGAAACCTTTCGCTAAGGCTGTTCTTGTGGAATTGGGAAAGGGATATTTGGAAGCCAAGAGACGGCTATGGTGAAAAAGGAACTATCTTCCGTTCAAAACTGGAAAGAAGCTTTCTGAGAAACTGCTCTGTGTTCTGTAAATTCATCTCACAGAGTTACATCTTTCCCTTGAAGAAGCCTTTCGCTAAGGCTGTTCTTGTGGAATTGGCAAAGGGATATTTGGAAACCCATAGAGGGCTATGGTGAAAAAGGAAATATCTTCCGTTCAAAACTGGAAAGAAGCTTTCTGAGAAACTGCTCTCTGTTCTGTTAATTCATCACACAGAGTTACATCTTTCCCTTCAAGAAGCCTTTCGCTAAGGCTGTTCTTGTGGAATTGGCAAAGGGATATTTGGAAGCCCATAGAGGGCTATGGTGAAAAAGGAAATATCTTCCGTTCAAAACTGGAAGTAATCTTTCTGAGAAACTGCTCTGTTCTCTGTTAATTCATCTCACAGAGTTACATCTTTCCCTTTTAAAAGCCTTTCGCTAATGCTGTTCTTGTGGAATTGGCAAAGGGATATTTGGAAGCCCATAGAGGGCTATGGTGAAAAAGGAAATATCTTCCGTTCAAAACTGGAAAGAAGCTTTCTGAGAAACTGCTCTGTGTTCTGTTAATTCATCTCACAGAGTTATATCTTTCCCTTCAAGAAGCCTTTCGCTAAGGCTGTTCTTGTGGAATTGGCAAATTGATATTTGGAAGCCCATAGAGGGCTACGGTGAAAAAGGAAATATCTTCCGTTCAAAACTGGAAGGAATCTTTCTGAGAAAATGCTCGGTGTTATGTTAATTCATCTCACAGGGTTACATCTTTCCCTTCAAGAAGCCTTTCGCTAAGGCTGTTCCTGTGGAATTGGCAAAGGGATATTTGGAAGCCCATAGAGGGCTATGGTGAAAAAGGAAATATCTTGCGTTCAAAACTGGAAAGAAGATTTCTGAGAAACTGCTCTGTGTTCTGTGAATTCATCTCACAGAGTTACATCTTTCCCTTCAAGAAACCTTTCGCTAAGGCTGTTCTTGTGGAAATGGGAAAGATATATTTGGAAGCCAATAGAGGGCTGTGGTGAAAAAGGAAATAACTTCCGTTCAAAATTGGAAAGAAGCTTTCTGAGAAACTGCTCTGTGTTCTGTTATTTCATCTCACAGAGTTACATCTTGCCCTTCAAGAAGCCTTTCGCTAAGGCTGTTCTTGTGGAATTGGCAAAGGGATATTTGGAAGCCCATAGAGGGCTATGGTGAAAAAGGAAATATCTTCCGTTCAAAACTGGAAAGAAGCTTTCTGAGAAACAGCTCTGTGTTCTGTTAATTCATCACACAGAGTTACATCTTTCCCTTCAAGAAGCCTTTCGCTAAGGCTGTTCTTGTGGAATTGGCAAAGGGATATTTGGAAGCCCATAGAGGGCTATGGTGAAAAAAGAAATATCTTCCGTTCAAAACTAGAAAGAAGCTTTCTGAGAAACTGCTCTGTGTTCTGTTAATTCATCTCACAGAGTTACATCTTTCCCTTCAAGAAGCCTTTCGCTACGGCTGTTCTTGTGGAATTGGCAAAGGGATATTTGGAAGCCCATAGAGGGCTATGGTGAAAAAGGAAATATCTTCCGTTCAAAACGGGAAAGAAGCTTTCTGAGAAACTGCTCTGTGTTCTGTTAATTCATCTCACAGAGTTACATCTTTCCCTTCAAGAAGCCTTTCTCTAAGGCTGTTCTTGTGGAATTGGCAAAGGGATATTTGGGAGCCCATAGAAGGCTATGGTGAAAAAGGAAATATCTTCCGTTCAAAACTGGATAGAAGCTTTCTGTAAAACTGCTCTGTGTTCTGTTAATTCATCTCACAGAGTTACATCATTCCCTTCAAGAAGCCTTTCGCTAAGGCTGTTCTTGTGGAATTGGCAAAGGGATATTTGGAAGCCCATAGAGGGCTATGGTGAGAAAGGAAATATCTTCCGTTCAAAACTGGAAAGAAGCTTTCTGAGAAACTGCTCTGAGTTCTGTTAATTCATCTCACAGAGTTACATCTTTCCCGTCAAGAAGCCTTTCGCTAAGGCTGTTCTTGTGAAACTGGCAAAGGGATATTTGGAAGCCCATAGAGGGCTATGGTGAAAAAGGAAATATCTTCCGTTCAAAACTGGAAAGAAGCTTTCTGAGAAACTGCTCTGTGTTCTGTTAATTCATCTCACAGTGTTACATCTTTCCCTTCAAGAAGCCTTTCGCTAAGGCTGTTCTTGTGGAATTGGCAAAGGGATATTTGGAAGCCCATAGATGGCTATGGTGAAAAAGGAAATATCTTCCGTTCAAAACTGGAAAGAAGCTTTCTGAGAAACTGCTCTGTGTTCTGTAAATTCATCTCACAGAGTTACATCTTTCCCTTCAAGAAGCCTTTCGCTAAGGCTGTTCTTGTGGAATTGGCAAAGGGATATTTGGAAACCCATAGAGGGCTATGGTGAAAAAGGAAATATCTTCCGTTCAAAACTGGAAAGAAGCTTTCTGAGAAACTGCTCTCTGTTCTCTTAATTCATCACACAGAGTTACATCTTTCCCTTCAAGAAGCCTTTCGCTAAGGCTGTTCTTGTGGAATTGGCAAAGGGATATTTGGAAGCCCATAGAGGGCTATGGTGAAAAAGGGAATATCTTCCGTTCAAAACTGGAAGTAATATTTCTGAGAAACTGCTCGTTGTTACGTTAATTCATCTCACAGGGTTACATCTTTCCCTTCAAGAAGCCTTTCGCTAAGGCTGTTCTTGTGGAATTGGCAAAGGGATATTTGGAAGCCCATAGAGGGCTATGGTGAAAAAGGAAATATCTTCCGTTCAAAACTGGAAAGAAGATTTCTGAGAAACTGCTCTGTGTTCTGTGAATTCATCTCACAGATTTACATCTTTCCCTTCAAGAAACCTTTCGCTAAGGCTGTTCTTGTGGAATTGGGAAAGGGATATTTGGAAGCCAATAGAGGGCTATGGTGAAAAAGGAAATATATTCCGTTCAAAACTGGAAAGAAGCTTTCTGAGAAACTGCTCTGTGTTCTTTGAATTCATCTCACAGAGTTACATCTTTCCCTTCAAGAAGCCTTTCGCTAAGGCTGTTCTTGTGGAATTGGCAAAGGGATATTTGGAAACCCATAGAGGGCTATGGTGAAAAAGGAAATATCTTCCGTTCAAAACTGGAAAGAAGCTTTCTGAGAAACTGCTCTGTGTTCTGTTAATTCATCTCACAGTGTTACATCTTTCCCTTCAAGAAGCCTTTCGCTAAGGCTGTTCTTGTGGAATTGGCAAAGGGATATTTGGAAGCCCATAGATGGCTATGGTGAAAAAGGAAATATCTTCCGTTCAAAACTGGAAAGAAGCTTTCTGAGAAACTGCTCTGTGTTCTGTAAATTCATCTCACAGAGTTACATCTTTCCCTTCAAGAAGCCTTTCGCTAAGGCTCTTCTTGTGGAATTGGCAAAGGGATATTTGGAAACCCAGAGAGGGCTATGGTGAAAAAGGAAATATCTTCCGTTCAAAACTGGAAAGAAGCTTTCTGAGAAACTGCTCTCTGTTCTGTTAATTCATCACACAGAGTTACATCTTTCCCTCAAGAAGCCTTTCGGTAAGGCTGTTCTTGTGGAATTGGCAAAGGGATATTTGGAAGCCCATAGAGGGGTATGGTGAAAAAGGAAATATCTTCCGTTCAAAACTGGAAGTAATCTTTCTGAGAAACTGCTCTGTGTTCTGTTAATTCATCTCACAGAGTTACATCTTTCCCTTTTAAAAGCCTTTCGCTAATGCTGTTCTTGTGGAATTGGCAAAGGGATATTTGGAAGCCCATAGAGGGCTAAGGTGAAAAAGGAAATATCTTCCGTTCAAAACTGGAAAGAAGCTTTCTGAGAAACTGCTCTGTGTCCTGTTAATTCATCTCACAGAGTTACATCTTTCCCTTCAAGAAGCCTTTCGCTAAGGCTGTTCTTGTGGAATTGGCAAATTGATATTTGGAAGCCCATAGAGGGCTATGGTGAAAAAGGAAATATCTTCCGTTCAAAACTGGAAGGAATCTTTCTGAGAAAATGCTCGGTGTTATGTTAATTCATCTCACAGGGTTACATCTTTCCCTTCAAGAAGCCTTTCGCTAAGGCTGTTCTTGTGGAATTGGCAAAGGGATATTTGGAAGCCCATAGAGGGCTATGGTGAAAAAAGAAATATCTTCCGTTCAAAACTGGAAAGAAGATTTCTGAGAAACTGCTCTGTGTTCTGTGAATTCATCTCACAGAGTTACATCTTTCCCTTCAAGAAACCTTTCGCTAAGGCTGTTCTTGTGGAATTGGGAAAGGGATATTTGGAAGCCAATAGAGGTCTATGGTGAAAAAGGAAATATCTTCCGTTCAAAATTGGAAAGAAGCTTTCTGAGAAACTGCTCTGTGTTCTGTTAATTCATCTCACAGAGTTACATCTTGCCCTTCAAGAAGCCTTTTGCTAAGTCTGTTCTTGTGGAATTGGCAAAGGGATATTTGGAAGCCCATAGAGGGCTATGGTGAAAAAGGAAATATCTTCCGTTCAAAACTGGAAAGAAGCTTTCTGAGAAACACCTCTGCGTTCTGTTAATTCATCACACAGAGTTACATCTTTCCCTTCAAGAAGCCTTTCGCTAAGGCTGTTCTTGTGGAATTGGCAAAGGGATATTTGGAAGCCCATAGAGGGCTATGGTGAAAAAAGAAATATCTTCCGTTCAAAACTAGAAAGAAGCTTTCTGAGAAACTGCTCTGTGTTCTGTTAATTCATCTCACAGAGCTACATCTTTCCCTTCAAGAAGCCTTTCGCTACGGCTGTTCTTGTGGAATTGGCAAAGGGATATTTGGAAGCCCATAGAGGGCTATGGTGAAAAAGGAAATATCTTCCGTTCAAAACGGGAAAGAAGCTTTCTGAGAAACTGCTCTGTGTTCTGTTAATTCATCTCACAGAGTTACATCTTTCCCTTCAAGAAGCCTTTCTCTAAGGCTGTTCTTGTGGAATTGGCAAAGGGATATTTGGAAGCCCATAGAAGGCTATGGTGAAAAAGGAAATATCTTCCGTTCAAAACTGGATAGAAGCTTTCTGTAAAACTGCTCTGTGTTCTGTTAATTCATCTCACAGAGTTACATCATTCCCTTCAAGAAGCCTTTCGCTAAGGCTGTTCTTGTGGAATTGGCAAAGGGATATTTGGAAGCCCATAGAGGGCTATGGTGAAAAAGGAAATATCTTCCGTTCAAAACTGGAAAGAAGCTTTCTGAGAAACTGCTCTGAGTTCTGTTAATTCATCTCACAGAGTTACATCTTTCCCGTCAAGAAGCCTTTCGCTAAGGCTGTTCTTGTGAAACTGGCAAAGGGATATTTGGAAGCCCATAGAGGGCTATGGTGAAAAAGGAAATATCTTCCGTTCAAAACTGGAAAGAAGCTTTCTGAGAAACTGCTCTGTGTTCTGTTAATTCATCTGACAGTGTTACATCTTTCCCTTCAAGAAGCCTTTCGCTAAGGCTGTTCTTGTGGAATTGGCAAAGGGATATTTGGAAGCCCATAGATGGCTATGGTGAAAAAGGAAATATCTTCCGTTCAAAACTGGAAAGAAGCTTTCTGAGAAACTGCTCTGTGTTCTGTTAATTCATCTCACAGAGTTACATCTTTCCCTTCAAGAAGCCTTTCGCTAAGGCTGTTCTTGTGGAATTGGCAAAGGGATATTTGGAAACCCATAGAGGGCTATGGTGAAAAAGGAAATATCTTCCGTTAAAAACTGGAAAGAAGCTTTCTGAGAAACTGCTCTCGGTTCTGTTAATTCATCACACAGAGTTACATCTTTCCCTTCAAGAAGCCTTTCGCTAAGGCTGTTCTTGTGGAATTGGCAAAGGGATATTTGGAAGCCCATAGAGGGCTATGGTGAAAAAGGAAATATCTTCCGTTCAAAACTGGAAGTAATATTTCTGAGAAACTGCTCTGTGTTCTGTTAATTCATCTCACAGAGTTACATCTTTCCCTTTTAAAGGCCTTTCGCTAATGCTGTTCTTGTGGAATTGCCAAAGGGATATTTGGAAGCCCATAGAGGGCTATGGTGAAAAAGGAAATATCATCCGTTCAAAACTGGAAAGAAGCTTTCTGAGAAACTGCTCTGTGTTCTGTTAATTCATCTCACAGAGTTACATCTTTCCCTTCAAGAAGCCTTTCGCTAAGGCTGTTCTTGTGGAATTGGCAAAGGGATATTTGGAAGCCCATAGAGGGCTATGGTGAAAAAGGAATTATCTTCCGTGCAAAACTGGAAAGAAGCTTTCTGAGAAACTACTCTGTGTTCTGTTAATTCATCTCACAGAGTTACATCTTTCCCTTCAAGAAGCCTTTCGCTAAGGCTGTTCTTGTGTAATTGGCAAAGGGATATTTGGACGCCCATAGATGGCTATGGTGAAGAAGGAAATATCTTCCGTTCAAAACTGGAAAGAAGCTTTCGGAGAAACTGCTCTGTGTTCTGTAAATTCATCTCACAGAGTTACATCTTTCCCCTCAAGAAGCCTTTCGCTAAGCTGTTCTTGTGGAATTGGCAAAGGGATATTTGGAAGCCCATGGAGGGCTATGGTGAAAAAGGAAATATCTTCCGTTCAAAAATGGAAAGAAGCTTTCTGGGAAACTGCTCTGTGTTCTGTTAATTCATCTCACAGAGATACATCTTTCCCTTCAAGAAGCCTTTCCCTATGGCTGTTCTTGTGGAATTGGCAAAGGGATATTTGGAAGCCCATAGAGGGCTATGGTGAAAAAGGAAATATCTTCCGTTCAACACTGGAAGGAATCTTTCTGAGAAACTGCTCGGTGTTACGTTAATTCATCTCACAGGGTTACATCTTTCCCTTCAAGAAGCCTTTCGCTAAGGCTGTTCTTGTGGAATTGGCAAAGGGATATTTGGAAGCCCATTGAGGGCTATGGTGAAAAAGGAAATATCTTCCGTTCAAAACTGGAAAGAAGATTTCTGAGAAACTGCTCTGTGTTCTGTGAATTCATCTCACAGAGTTACATCTTTCCCTTCAAGAAACCTTTTGCTAAGGCTGTTCTTGTGGAATTGGGAAAGGGATATTTGGAAGCCAATAGAGGGCTATGGTGAAAAAGGAAATATCTTCCGTTCAAAACTGGAAAGAAGCTTTCTGAGAAACTGCTCTGTGTTCTTTGAATTCATCTCACAGAGTTACATCTTTCCCTTCAAGAAGCCTTTCGCTAAGGCTGTTCTTGTGGAATTGGCAAAGGGATATTTGGAAGCCCATAGAGGGCTATGGTGAAAAAGGAAATAACTTCCGTTCAAAATTCGAAAGAAGCTTTCTGAGAAACTGCTCTGTGTTCTGTTAATTCATCTCACAGAGTTAAATCTTTCCCTCAAGAAGCCTTTCGCTAAGGCTGTTCTTGTGGAATTGGCAAAGGGATATTTGGAAACCCATAGAGGGCTAAGGTGAAAAAGGAAATATCTTCCGTTCAAAACTGGAAAGAAGCTTTCTGAGAAACTGCTCTCTGTCCTGTTAATTCATCACACAGAGTTACATCTTTCCCTTCAAGAAGCCTTTCGCTAAGGCTGTTCTTGTGTAATTGGCAAAGGGATATTTGGAAGCCCATAGAGGGCTATGGTGAAAAAGGAAATATCTTCCGTTCAAAACTGGAAAGAAGCTTTCCGAGAAACTGCTCTGTGTTCTGTAAATTCATCTCACAGAGTTACATCTTTCCCCTCAAGAAGCCTTTCGCTAAGCTGTTCTTGTGGAATTGGCAAAGGGATATTTGGAAGCCCATGGAGGGCTATGGTGAAAAAGGAAATATCTTCCGTTCAAGAATGGAAAGAAGCTTTCTGGGAAACTGCTCTGTGTTCTGTTAATTCATCTCACAGAGATAAATCTTTCCCTTCAAGAAGCCTTTCCCTATGGCTGTTCTTGTGGAATTGGCAAAGGGATATTTGGAAGCCCATAGAGGGCTATGGTGAAAAAGGAAATAACTTCCGTTCAAAACTGGAAGGAATCTTTCTGAGAAACTGCTCGGTGTTACGTTAATTCATCTCACAGGGTTACATCTTTCCCTTCAAGAAACCTTTCGCTAAGGCTGTTCTTGTGGAATTGGGAAAGGGATATTTGGAAGCCAATAGAGGGCTATGGTTAAAAAGGAAATATCTTCCCTTCAAAACTGGAAAGAAGCGTTCTGAGAAACTGCTGTGTGTTCTGTTAATTCATCTCACAGAGTTACATCTTTCCATTCAAGAAGCCTTTCGCTACGGCTCTTCTTGTGGAATTGGCAAAGGGATATTTGGAAGTCCATAGAGGGCTATGGTGAAAAAGGAAATGTCTTCCGTGCAAAACTGGAAAGAAGCTTTCTGAGAAACTGCTCTGTGTTCTGTTAATTCATCTCACAGAGTTACATCTTTCCCTTCAAGAAGCCTTTCGCTAAGGCTGTTCTTGTGGAATTGGCAAAGGGATATTTGGAAACCCATAGAGGGCTATGGTGAAAAAGGAGATATCTTCCGTTCAAAACTGTAAAGAAGCTTTCTGAGAAACTGCTCTCTGTCCTGTTAATTCATCACACAGAGTTTCATCTTTCCGTTCAAGAAGCCTTTCGCTAAGGCTGTTCTTGTGGAATTGGCAAAGGGATATTTGGAAGCCCATAGAGGGCTATGGTGAAAAAGGAAATATCTTCCGTTCAAAACTGGAAACAAGCTTTCTGAGAAACTGCTCTGTGTTCTTTGAATTCATCTCACAGAGTTACATCTTTCCCTTCAAGAACCCTTTCGCTAAGGCTGTTGTTGTGGAATTGGCAAAGGGATATTTGGAAGCCCATAGAGGGCTATGGTGAAAAAGGAAATATCTTCCGTTCAAAACTGGAAACAAGCTTTCTGAGAAACTGCTCTGTGTTCTTTGAATTCATCTCACAGAGTTACATCTTTCCCTTCAAGAACCCTTTCGCTAAGGCTGTTGTTGTGGAATTGGCAAAGGGATATTTGGAAGCCCTTAGAGGGCTATGGTGAAAAAGGAAATACCTTCCGTTCTAAACTGGAAAGAAGCTTTCTGAGAAACTGCTCTGAGTTCTGTTAATTCATCTCACAGAGTTACATCTTTCCCTTCAAGAAGCCTTTCGCTAAGGCTGTTCTTGTGGAATTGGCAAAGGGATATTTGGAAGCCCATAGAGGGCTATGGTGAAAAAGGAAATATCTGCCGTTCAAAACTGAAAGGAATCTTTCTGAGAAACTGCTCGGTGTTATGTTAATTCATCTCACAGGGTTACATCTTTCCCTTCAAGAAGCCTTTCGCTAAGGCTGTTCTTGTGGAATTGGCAAAGGGATATTTGGAAGCCCATAGAGGGCTATGGTGAAAAAGGAAATATCTTCCGTTCAAAACTGGAAAGAAGCTTTCTGAGAAACTGCTCTGTGTTCTGTTAATTCATGTCACAGAGATACATCTTTCCCTTCAAGAAGCCTTTCGCTACGGCTGTTCTTGTGGAATTGGCAAAGGGATATTTGGAAGCCCATAGAGGGCTATGGTGAAAAAGGAAATATCTTCCGTTCAAAACGGGAAAGAAGCTTTCTGAGAAACTGCTCTGTGTTCTGTTAATTCATCTCACAGAGTTACATCTTTCCTTTAAGAAGCCTTTCGCTAAGGCTGTTCTTGTGTAATTGGCAAAGGGATATTTGGAAGCCCATAGCGGGCTATGGTGAAAAAGGAAATATCTTCCGTTCAAAACTTGAGAGAAGCTTTCTGTAAAACTGCTCTGCGTTCTGTCAATTCATCTCATAGAGTTACATCATTCCCTTCAAGAAGCCTTTCGCTAAGGCTGTTCTTGTGGAATTGGCAAAGGGATATTTGGAAGCCCATAGAGGGCTATGGTGAAAAAGGAAATACCTTCCGTTCAAAACTGGAAAGAAGCTTTCTGTAAAACTGCTCTGTGTTCTGTGAATTCATCTCACAGAGTTACATCTTTCCCTTCAAGAAGCCTTTCGCTAAGGCTGTTCTTGTGGAATTGGCAAAGGGATATTTGGAAGCCCATAGAGGGCTATGGTGAAAAAGGAAATATCTTCCGTTCAAAACGGGAAAGAAGCTTTCTGAGAAACTGCTCTGTGTTCTTTGAATTCATCTCACAGAGTTACATCTTTCCCTTGAAGAGGCCTTTCGCTAAGGCTGTTTTTTTGGAATTGGCAAAGAGATATTTGGAAGCCCATAGAGGGCTATGGTGAAAAAGGAAATATCTTCCATTCAAAATTGGAAAGAAGCTTTCTGGGAAACTGCTCTGTGTTCTGTTAATTCATCTCACAGAGTTACATCTTTTCCCTCAAGAAGCCTTTCGATAAGGCTGTTCTTGTGGAATTGGCAAAGTGATATTTGGAAGGCCTTAGAGGGCTATGATGAAAAAGAAAATATCTTCCGTTCAAAACTGGAAAGAAGCTTTCTGGGAAACTGCTCTGTGTTCTGTTAATTCATCTCACAGAGTTCCATCTTTCCCTTCAAGAAGCCTTTCGCTAAGGCTGTTCTTGTGGAATAGGCAAAGTGATATTTGGAAGCCCTTAGAGGGCTATGATGAAAAAGTAAATATCTTCCTTTCAAAACTGGAAAGAAGCTTTCTGGGAAACTGCTCTGTGTTCTGTTAATTCATCTCACAGAGTTACATCTTTCCCTTCAAGAAGCTTTTCGCTAAGGCTGTTCTTGTGGAATTGGCAAAGGGATATTTGGAAGCCCATAGAGGGCTATGGTGAAAAAGGAAATATCTTCCGTTCAAAACTGGAAAGAAGCTTTCTGCAAAACTGCTCTGTGTTCTGTTAATTCATCTCACTGAGTTACATCTTTCCCTTCAAGAAGCCTTTCGCTAAGGCTGTTCTTGTGGAATTGGCAAAGGGATATTTGGAAACCCTTAGAGGGCTATGGTGAAAAGGAAATATCTTCCGTTCAAAACTGGAAAGAATCTTTCTGAGAAACTGCTCTCTGTTCTGTTAATTCATCATACAGAGTTACATCTTTCCCTTCAAGAAGAATTTCGCTAAGGCTGTTCTTGTGGAATTGGCAAAGGGATACTTGGAAGCCCATATAGGGCTATGGTGAAAAAGGAAATATCTTCCGTTCAAAACTGGAAGTAATCTTTCTGAGAAACTGCTCTGTGTTCTGTTAATTCATCTCACAGAGTTACATCTTTCCCTTTTAGAAGCCTTTCGCTAATGCTGTTCTTGTGGAAATGACAAAGGGATATTTGGAAGCCCATAGAGGGCTATGGTGAAAAAGGAAATATCTTCCGTTCAAAACTGGAAAGAAGCTTTCTGAGAATCTGCTCTGTGTTCTGTTAATTCATCTCACAGAGTTACATATTTCCCTTCAAGAAGCCTTTCGCTAAGGCTGTTCTTGTGGACTTGGGAAAGGGATATTTGGAAGCCCATAGAGGGCGATGGTGTAAAAGGAAATATCTTCCGTTCAAAACTGGAAAGAAGCTTTCTGAGAAACTGCTCTGTGTTCTGTTAATTCATCTCACGCAGTTTCATCTTTCCCTTCAAGAAGCCTTTCGCTAAGGCTGTTCTTGTGGAATTGGCAAAGGGAAATTTGGAAGCCCATAGAGGGCTATGTTGAAAAAGTAAATATCTTCCGTTCAAAACTGGAAAGAAGCTTTCTGAGAAACTGCTCTGTGTTCTGTGAATTCATCTCACAGAGTTACATCTTTCCCTTCAAGAAGTCTTTCGCTAAGGCTGTTCTTGTGGAATTGGCAAAGGGATATTTGAAACTCCGTAGAGGGCTATGTTGAAAAAGGAAATATCTTCCGTTCAAAACTGGAAAGAAGCTTTCTGAGAAACTGCTCTGTGTTCTGTTAATTCATCTCCCAGAGTTACACCTTTCCCTTCAAGAACCTATCGCTAAGGCTGTTCTTGTGGAATTGGCAAAGGGATATTTGGAATCCCATAGAGGGCTATGATTAAAAAGGAAATATCTTCCGTTCAAAACTGGAAAGAAGCTTTCTGACAAACTGCTCTGTGTTCTGTTAATTCATCTCACAGAGTTACATGTTTCCCTTCAAGAGGCCTTTCGCTGAGGCTGTTCTTGTGGAATTGGCAAAGAGATATTTGGAAGCCCATAGAGGGCTACGGTGAAAAAGAAAATATCTTCCGTTCAAAACTGGAAAGAAGCTTTCTGAGAAACTGCTCTGTGTTCTCTTAATTCATCTCACAGGGTTACATCTTTCCCTTCAAGAAGCCTTTCGCTAAGGCTGTTCTTGTGGAATTGGCAAAGTGATATTTGGAAGCCCTTAGGGGGCTATGATGAAAAAGTAAATATCTTCCGTTCAAAACTGGAAAGAAGCTTTCTGAGAAACTGCTCTGTGTTCTGTTAATTCATCTCACAGAGTTACATCTTTCCCTTCAAGAAGCCTTTCGCTAAGGCTGTTCTTGTGGAATTGGAAAAGGGATATTTGGAAGCCCATAGAGGGCTATGGTGAAAAAGGAAATATCTTCCGTTCAAAACTGGAAAGAAGCTTTCTGAGAATCTGCTCTGTGTTCTGTTAATTCATCTCACAGAGTTACATATTTCCCTTCAAGAAGCCTTTCGCTAAGGCTTTTCTTGTGGACTTGGGAAAGGGATATTTGGAAGCCCATAGAGGGCGATGGTGTAAAAGGAAATATCTTCCGTTCAAAACTGGAAAGAAGCTTTCTGAGAAACTGCTCTGTGTTCTTTGAATTCATCTCACAGAGTTACATCTTTCCCTTCAAGAAGCCTTTCGCTAAGGCTGTTGTTGTGGAATTGGCAAAGGGATATTTGGAAGCCCATAGTGGGCTATGGTGAAAAAGGAAATACCTTCCGTTCTAAACTGGAAAGAAGCTTTCTGAGAAACTGCTCTGAGTTCTGTTAATTCATCTCACAGAGTTACATCTTTCCCGTCAAGATACCTTTCGCTAAGGCTGTTCTTGTGAAATTGGCAAAGGGATATTTGGAAGCCCATAGAGGGCTATGGTGAAAAAGGAAATATCTTCCGTTCAAAACTGGAAAGAAGCTTTCTGAGAAACTGCTCTGTGTTCTGTTAATTCATCTCACAGAGTTACATCTTTCCCTTCAAGAAGCCTTTCGCTAAGGCTGTTCTTGTGGAATTGGCAAAGGGATATTTGGAAGCCCATAGATGGTTATGGTGAAAAAGGAAATATCTTCCGTTCCAAACTGGAAAGAAGCTTTCTGAGAAACTGCTCTGTGTTCTGTAAATTCATCTCACAGAGTTACATCTTTCCCTTCAAGAAGCCTTTCGTTAAGGCTGTTCTTGTGGAATTGGCAAAGGGATATTTGGAAACCCATAGAGGGCTATGGTGAAAAAGGAAATATCTTCCGTTCAAAACTGGAAAGAAGCTTTCTGAGAAACTGCTCTCTGTTCTGTTAATTCATCACACAGAGTTACATCTTTCCCTTCAAGAAGCCTTTCGCTAAGGCTGTTCTTGTGGAATTGGCAAAGGGATATTTGGAAGCCCATAGAGGGCTATGGTGAAAAAGGAAATATCTTCCGTTCAAAACTGGAAGTAATCTTTCTGAGAAACTGCTCTGTGTTCTGTTAATTCATCTCACAGAGTTACATCTTTCCCTTTTAAAAGCCTTTCGCTAATGCTGTTCTTGTGGAATTGGCAAAGGGATATTTGGAAGCCCATAGAGGGCTATGGTGAAAAAGGAAATATCTTCCGTTCAAAACTGGAAAGAAGCTTTCTGAGAAACTGCTCTGTGTTCTGTTAATTCATCTCACAGAGTTACATCTTTCCCTTCAAGAAGCCTTTCGCTAAGGCTGTTCTTGTGGAATTGGCAAAGGGATATTTGGAAGCCAATAGAGGGCTATGGTGAAAAAGGAAATATCTTCCATGCAATACTGGAAAGAAGCTTTCTGAGAAACTACTCTGTGTTCTGTGAATTCATCTCACAGAGTTACATCTTTCCCTTCAAGAAGCCTTTCGCTAAGGCTGTTCTTTTGTAATTGGCAAAGGGATATTTGGACGCCCATAGATGGCTATGGTGAAAAAGGAAATATCTTCCGTTCAAAACTGGAAAGAAGCTTTCCGAGAAACTGCTCTGTGTTCTGTAAATTCATCTCACAGAGTTACATCTTTCCCCTCAAGAAGCCTTTCGCTAAGCTGTTCTTGTGGAATTGGCAAAGGGATATTTGGAAGCCCATAGAGGGCTATGGTGAAAAAGGAAATATCTTCCGTTCAAAACGGGAAAGAAGCTTTCTGAGAAACTGCTCTGTGTTCTTTGAATTCATCTCACAGAGTTACATCTTTCCCTTGAAGAGGCCTTTCGCTAAGGCTGTTTTTTTGGAATTGGCAAAGAGATATTTGGAAGCCCATAGAGGGCTATGGTGAAAAAGGAAATATCTTCCATTCAAAATTGGAAAGAAGCTTTCTGGGAAACTGCTCTGTGTTCTGTTAATTCATCTCACAGAGTTACATCTTTTCCCTCATGAAGCCTTTCGATAAGGCTGTTCTTGTGGAATTGGCAAAGTGATATTTGGAAGGCCTTAGAGGGCTATGATGAAAAATTAAATATCTTCCTTTCAAAACTGGAAAGAAGCTTTCTGGGAAACTGCTCTGTGTTCTGTTAATTCATCTCACAGAGTTACATCTTTCCCTTCAAGAAGCTTTTCGCTAAGGCTGTTCTTGTGGAATTGGCAAAGGGATATTTGGAAGCCCATAGAGGGCTATGGTGAAAAAGGAAATATCTTCCGTTCAAAACTGGAAAGAAGCTTTCTGCAAAACTGCTCTGTGTTCTGTTAATTCATCTCACTGAGTTACATCTTTCCCTTCAAGAAGCCTTTCGCTAAGGCTGTTCTTGTGGAATTGGCAAAGGGATATTTGGAAACCCTTAGAGGGCTATGGTGAAAAGGAAATATCTTCCGTTCAAAACTGGAAAGAATCTTTCTGAGAAACTGCTCTCTGTTCTGTTAATTCATCATACAGAGTTACATCTTTCCCTTCAAGAAGAATTTCGCTAAGGCTGTTCTTGTGGAATTGGCAAAGGGATACTTGGAAGCCCATATAGGGCTATGGTGAAAAAGGAAATATCTTCCGTTCAAAACTGGAAGTAATCTTTCTGAGAAACTGCTCTGTGTTCTGTTAATTCATCTCACAGAGTTACATCTTTCCCTTTTAGAAGCCTTTCGCTAATGCTGTTCTTGTGGAAATGACAAAGGGATATTTGGAAGCCCATAGAGGGCTATGGTGAAAAAGGAAATATCTTCCGTTCAAAACTGGAAAGAAGCTTTCTGAGAATCTGCTCTGTGTTCTGTTAATTCATCTCACAGAGTTACATATTTCCCTTCAAGAAGCCTTTCGCTAAGGCTGTTCTTGTGGACTTGGGAAAGGGATATTTGGAAGCCCATAGAGGGCGATGGTGTAAAAGGAAATATCTTCCGTTCAAAACTGGAAAGAAGCTTTCTGAGAAACTGCTCTGTGTTCTGTTAATTCATCTCACGCAGTTTCATCTTTCCCTTCAAGAAGCCTTTCGCTAAGGCTGTTCTTGTGGAATTGGCAAAGGGAAATTTGGAAGCCCATAGAGGGCTATGTTGAAAAAGTAAATATCTTCCGTTCAAAACTGGAAAGAAGCTTTCTGAGAAACTGCTCTGTGTTCTGTGAATTCATCTCCCAGAGTTACATCTTTCCCTTCAAGAAGTCTTTCGCTAAGGCTGTTCTTGTGGAATTGGCAAAGGGATATTTGAAACTCCGTAGAGGGCTATGTTGAAAAAGGAAATATCTTCCGTTCAAAACGGGAAAGAAGCTTTCTGAGAAACTGCTCTGTGTTCTGTTAATTCATCTCCCAGAGTTACACCTTTCCCTTCAAGAACCTATCGCTAAGGCTGTTCTTGTGGAATTGGCAAAGGGATATTTGGAATCCCATAGAGGGCTATGGTTAAAAAGGAAATATCTTCCGTTCAAAACTGGAAAGAAGCTTTCTGACAAACTGCTCTGTGTTCTGTTAATTCATCTCACAGAGTTACATGTTTCCCTTCAAGAGGCCTTTCGCTGAGGCTGTTCTTGTGGAATTGGCAAAGAGATATTTGGAAGCCCATAGAGGGCTACGGTGAAAAAGAAAATATCTTCCGTTCAAAACTGGAAAGAAGCTTTCTGAGAAACTGCTCTGTGTTCTCTTAATTCATCTCACAGGGTTACATCTTTCCCTTCAAGAAGCCTTTCGCTAAGGCTGTTCTTGTGGAATTGGCAAAGTGATATTTGGAAGCCCTTAGGGGGCTATGATGAAAAAGTAAATATCTTCCGTTCAAAACTGGAAAGAAGCTTTCTGAGAAACTGCTCTGTGTTCTGTTAATTCATCTCACAGAGTTACATCTTTCCCTTCAAGAAGCCTTTCGCTAAGGCTGTTCTTGTGGAATTGGAAAAGGGATATTTGGAAGCCCATAGAGGGCTATGGTGAAAAAGGAAATATCTTCCGTTCAAAACTGGAAAGAAGCTTTCTGAGAATCTGCTCTGTGTTCTGTTAATTCATCTCACAGAGTTACATATTTCCCTTCAAGAAGCCTTTCGCTAAGGCTTTTCTTGTGGACTTGGGAAAGGGATATTTGGAAGCCCATAGAGGGCGATGGTGTAAAAGGAAATATCTTCCGTTCAAAACTGGAAAGAAGCTTTCTGAGAAACTGCTCTGTGTTCTTTGAATTCATCTCACAGAGTTACATCTTTCCCTTCAAGAAGCCTTTCGCTAAGGCTGTTCTTGTGGAATTGGCAAAGGGATATTTGGAAGCCCATAGTGGGCTATAGTGAAAAAGGAAATACCTTCCGTTCTAAACTGGAAAGAAGCTTTCTGAGAAACTGCTCTGAGTTCTGTTAATTCATCTCACAGAGTTACATCTTTCCCGTCAAGAAACCTTTCGCTAAGGCTGTTCTTGTGAAATTGGCAAAGGGATATTTGGAAGCCCATAGAGGGCTATGGTGAAAAAGGAAATATCTTCCGTTCAAAACTGGAAAGAAGCTTTCTGAGAAACTGCTCTGTGTTCTGTTAATTCATCTCACAGAGTTACATCTTTCCCTTCAAGAAGCCTTTCGCTAAGGCTGTTCTTGTGGAATTGGCAAAGGGATATTTGGAAGCCCATAGATGGTTATGGTGAAAAAGGAAATATCTTCCGTTCCAAACTGGAAAGAAGCTTTCTGAGAAACTGCTCTGTGTTCTGTAAATTCATCTCACAGAGTTACATCTTTCCCTTCAAGAAGCCTTTCGTTAAGGCTGTTCTTGTGGAATTGGCAAAGGGATATTTGGAAACCCATAGAGGGCTATGGTGAAAAAGGAAATATCTTCCGTTCAAAACTGGAAAGAAGCTTTCTGAGAAACTGCTCTCTGTTCTGTTAATTCATCACACAGAGTTACATCTTTCCCTTCAAGAAGCCTTTCGCTAAGGCTGTTCTTGTGGAATTGGCAAAGGGATATTTGGAAGCCCATAGAGGGCTATGGTGAAAAAGGAAATATCTTCCGTTCAAAACTGGAAGTAATCTTTCTGAGAAACTGCTCTGTGTTCTGTTAATTCATCTCACAGAGTTACATCTTTCCCTTTTAAAAGCCTTTCGCTAATGCTGTTCTTGTGGAATTGGCAAAGGGATATTTGGAAGCCCATAGAGGGCTATGGTGAAAAAGGAAATATCTTCCGTTCAAAACTGGAAAGAAGCTTTCTGAGAAACTGCTCTGTGTTCTGTTAATTCATCTCACAGAGTTACATCTTTCCCTTCAAGAAGCCTTTCGCTAAGGCTGTTCTTGTGGAATTGGCAAAGGGATATTTGGAAGCCAATAGAGGGCTATGGTGAAAAAGGAAATATCTTCCATGCAATACTGGAAAGAAGCTTTCTGAGAAACTACTCTGTGTTCTGTGAATTCATCTCACAGAGTTACATCTTTCCCTTCAAGAAGCCTTTCGCTAAGGCTGTTCTTTTGTAATTGGCAAAGGGATATTTGGACGCCCATAGATGGCTATGGTGAAAAAGGAAATATCTTCCGTTCAAAACTGGAAAGAAGCTTTCCGAGAAACTGCTCTGTGTTCTGTAAATTCATCTCACAGAGTTACATCTTTCCCCTCAAGAAGCCTTTCGCTAAGCTGTTCTTGTGGAATTGGCAAAGGGATATTTGGAAGCCCATAGAGGGCTATGGTGAAAAAGGAAATATCTTCCGTTCAAAACTGGAAGGAATCTTTCGGGGAAACTGCTCGGTGTTATGTTAATTCATCTCACAGGGTTACATCTTTCCCTTCAAGAAGCCTTTCGCTAAGGCTGTTCTTGTGGAATTGGCAAAGGGATATTTGGAAGCCCATAGAGGGCTATGGTGAAAAAGGAAATATCTTCCGTTCAAAACTGGAAAGAAGCTTTCTGAGAAACTGCTCTGTGTTCTGTTAATTCATGTCACAGAGATACATCTTTCCCTTCAAGAAGCCTTTCGCTACGGCTGTTCTTGTGGAATTGGCAAAGGGATATTTGGAAGCCCATAGAGGGCTATGGTGAAAAAGGAAATATCTTCCGTTCAAAACGGGAAAGAAGCTTTCTGAGAAACTGCTCTGTGTTCTGTTAATTCATCTCACAGAGTTACATCTTTCCTTTAAGAAGCCTTTCGCTAAGGCTGTTCTTGTGTAATTGGCAAAGGGATATTTGGAAGCCCATAGCGGGCTATGGTGAAAAAGGAAATATCTTCCGTTCAAAACTGGAAAGAAGCTTTCTGTAAAACTGCTCTGTGTTCTGTGAATTCATCTCACAGAGTTACATCTTTCCCTTCAAGAAGCCTTTCGCTAAGGCTGTTCTTGTGGAATTGGCAAAGGGATATTTGGAAGCCCATAGAGGGCTATGGTGAAAAAGGAAATATCTTCCGTTCAAAACGGGAAAGAAGCTTTCTGAGAAACTGCTCTGTGTTCTTTGAATTCATCTCACAGAGTTACATCTTTCCCTTGAAGAGGCCTTTCGCTAAGGCTGTTTTTTTGGAATTGGCAAAGAGATATTTGGAAGCCCATAGAGGGCTATGGTGAAAAAGGAAATATCTTCCATTCAAAATTGGAAAGAAGCTTTCTGGGAAACTGCTCTGTGTTCTGTTAATTCATCTCACAGAGTTACATCTTTTCCCTCAAGAAGCCTTTCGCTAAGGCTGTTCTTGTGGAATTGGCAAAGTGATATTTGGAAGGCCTTAGAGGGCTATGATGAAAAAGAAAATATCTTCCGTTCAAAACTGGAAAGAAGCTTTCTGGGAAACTGCTCTGTGTTCTGTTAATTCATCTCACAGAGTTCCATCTTTCCCTTCAAGAAGCCTTTCGCTAATGCTGTTCTTGTGGAATAGGCAAAGTGATATTTGGAAGCCCTTAGAGGGCTATGATGAAAAAGTAAATATCTTCCTTTCAAAACTGGAAAGAAGCTTTCTGGGAAACTGCTCTGTGTTCTGTTAATTCATCTCACAGAGTTACATCTTTCCCTTCAAGAAGCTTTTCGCTAAGGCTGTTCTTGTGGAATTGGCAAAGGGATATTTGGAAGCCCATAGAGGGCTATGGTGAAAAAGGAAATATCTTCCGTTCAAAACTGGAAAGAAGCTTTCTGCAAAACTGCTCTGTGTTCTGTTAATTCATCTCACTGAGTTACATCTTTCCCTTCAAGAAGCCTTTCGCTAAGGCTGTTCTTGTGGAATTGGCAAAGGGATATTTGGAAACCCTTAGAGGGCTATGGTGAAAAGGAAATATCTTCCGTTCAAAACTGGAAAGAATCTTTCTGAGAAACTGCTCTGTGTTCTGTTAATTCATCATACAGAGTTACATCTTTCCCTTCAAGAAGAATTTCGCTAAGGCTGTTCTTGTGGAATTGGCAAAGGGATACTTGGAAGCCCATATAGGGCTATGGTGAAAAAGGAAATATCTTCCGTTCAAAACTGGAAGTAATCTTTCTGAGAAACTGCTCTGTGTTCTGTTAATTCATCTCACAGAGTTACATCTTTGCCTTTTAGAAGCCTTTCGCTAATGCTGTTCTTGTGGAAATGACAAAGGGATATTTGGAAGCCCATAGAGGGCTATGGTGAAAAAGGAAATATCTTCCGTTCAAAACTGGAAAGAAGCTTTCTGAGAATCTGCTCTGTGTTCTGTTAATTCATCTCACAGAGTTACATATTTCCCTTCAAGAAGCCTTTCGCTAAGGCTGTTCTTGTGGACTTGGGAAAGGGATATTTGGAAGCCCATAGAGGGCGATGGTGTAAAAGGAAATATCTTCCGTTCAAAACTGGAAAGAAGCTTTCTGAGAATCTGCTCTGTGTTCTGTTAATTCATCTCACGCAGTTTCATCTTTCCCTTCAAGAAGCCTTTCGCTAAGGCTGTTCTTGTGGAATTGGCAAAGGGAAATTTGGAAGCCCATAGAGGGCTATGTTGAAAAAGTAAATATCTTCCGTTCAAAACTGGAAAGAAGCTTTCTGAGAAACTGCTCTGTGTTCTGTGAATTCATCTCACAGAGTTACATCTTTCCCTTCAAGAAGTCTTTCGCTAAGGCTGTTCTTGTGGAATTGGCAAAGGGATATTTGAAACTCCGTAGAGGGCTATGTTGAAAAAGGAAATATCTTCCGTTCAAAACTGGAAAGAAGCTTTCTGAGAAACTGCTCTGTGTTCTGTTAATTCATCTCCCAGAGTTACACCTTTCCCTTCAAGAACCTATCGCTAAGGCTGTTCTTGTGGAATTGGCAAAGGGATATTTGGAATCCCATAGAGGGCTATGGTTAAAAAGGAAATATCTTCCGTTCAAAACTGGAAAGAAGCTTTCTGACAAACTGCTCTGTGTTCTGTTAATTCATCTCACAGAGTTACATGTTTCCCTTCAAGAGGCCTTTCGCTGAGGCTGTTCTTGTGGAATTGGCAAAGAGATATTTGGAAGCCCATAGAGGGCTACGGTGAAAAAGAAAATATCTTCCGTTCAAAACTGGAAAGAAGCTTTCTGAGAAACTGCTCTGTGTTCTCTTAATTCATCTCACAGGGTTACATCTTTCCCTTCAAGAAGCCTTTCGCTAAGGCTGTTCTTGTGGAATTGGCAAAGTGATATTTGGAAGCCCTTAGGGGGCTATGATGAAAAAGTAAATATCTTCCGTTCAAAACTGGAAAGAAGCTTTCTGAGAAACTGCTCTGTGTTCTGTTAATTCATCTCACAGAGTTACATCTTTCCCTTCAAGAAGCCTTTCGCTAAGGCTGTTCTTGTGGAATTGGAAAAGGGATATTTGGAAGCCCATAGAGGGCTATGGTGAAAAAGGAAATATCTTCCGTTCAAAACTGGAAAGAAGCTTTCTGAGAATCTGCTCTGTGTTCTGTTAATTCATCTCACAGAGTTACATATTTCCCTTCAAGAAGCCTTTCGCTAAGGCTTTTCTTGTGGACTTGGGAAAGGGATATTTGGAAGCCCATAGAGGGCGATGGTGTAAAAGGAAATATCTTCCGTTCAAAACTGGAAAGAAGCTTTCTGAGAAACTGCTCTGTGTTCTTTGAATTCATCTCACAGAGTTACATCTTTCCCTTCAAGAAGCCTTTCGCTAAGGCTGTTGTTGTGGAATTGGCAAAGGGATATTTGGAAGCCCATAGTGGGCTATGGTGAAAAAGGAAATACCTTCCGTTCTAAACTGGAAAGAAGCTTTCTGAGAAACTGCTCTGAGTTCTGTTAATTCATCTCACAGAGTTACATCTTTCCCGTCAAGAAACCTTTCGCTAAGGCTGTTCTTGTGAAATTGGCAAAGGGATATTTGGAAGCCCATAGAGGGCTATGGTGAAAAAGGAAATATCTTCCGTTCAAAACTGGAAAGAAGCTTTCTGAGAAACTGCTCTGTGTTCTGTTAATTCATCTCACAGAGTTACATCTTTCCCTTCAAGAAGCCTTTCGCTAAGGCTGTTCTTGTGGAATTGGCAAAGGGATATTTGGAAGCCCATAGATGGTTATGGTGAAAAAGGAAATATCTTCCGTTCCAAACTGGAAAGAAGCTTTCTGAGAAACTGCTCTGTGTTCTGTAAATTCATCTCACAGAGTTACATCTTTCCCTTCAAGAAGCCTTTCGTTAAGGCTGTTCTTGTGGAATTGGCAAAGGGATATTTGGAAACCCATAGAGGGCTATGGTGAAAAAGGAAATATCTTCCGTTCAAAACTGGAAAGAAGCTTTCTGAGAAACTGCTCTCTGTTCTGTTAATTCATCACACAGAGTTACATCTTTCCCTTCAAGAAGCCTTTCGCTAAGGCTGTTCTTGTGGAATTGGCAAAGGGATATTTGGAAGCCCATAGAGGGCTATGGTGAAAAAGGAAATATCTTCCGTTCAAAACTGGAAGTAATCTTTCTGAGAAACTGCTCTGTGTTCTGTTAATTCATCTCACAGAGTTACATCTTTCCCTTTTAAAAGCCTTTCGCTAATGCTGTTCTTGTGGAATTGGCAAAGGGATATTTGGAAGCCCATAGAGGGCTATGGTGAAAAAGGAAATATCTTCCGTTCAAAACTGGAAAGAAGCTTTCTGAGAAACTGCTCTGTGTTCTGTTAATTCATCTCACAGAGTTACATCTTTCCCTTCAAGAAGCCTTTCGCTAAGGCTGTTCTTGTGGAATTGGCAAAGGGATATTTGGAAGCCAATAGAGGGCTATGGTGAAAAAGGAAATATCTTCCATGCAATACTGGAAAGAAACTTTCTGAGAAACTACTCTGTGTTCTGTGAATTCATCTCACAGAGTTACATCTTTCCCTTCAAGAAGCCTTTCGCTAAGGCTGTTCTTTTGTAATTGGCAAAGGGATATTTGGACGCCCATAGATGGCTATGGTGAAAAAGGAAATATCTTCCGTTCAAAACTGGAAAGAAGCTTTCTGTAAAACTGCTCTGTGTTCTGTTAATTCATCTCACAGAGTTACATCATTCCCTTCAAGAAGCCTTTCGCTAAGGCTGTTCTTGTGGAATTGGCAAAGGGATATTTGGAAGCCCATAAAGGGCTATGGTGAAAAAGGAAATATCTTCCGTTCAAAACTGGAAAGAAGCTCTCTGAGAAACTGCTCTGAGTTCTGTTAATTCATCTCACAGTGTTACATCTTTCCCGTCAAGAAGCCTTTCGCTAAGGCTATTCTTGTGAAACTGGCAAAGGGATATTTGGAAGCCCATAGAGGGCTATGGTGAAAAAGGAAATATCTTCCGTTCAAAACTGGAAAGAAGCTTTCTGAGAAACTGCTCTGTGTTCTGTTAATTCATCTCACAGTGTTACATCTTTCCCTTCAAGAAGCCTTTCGCTAAGGCTGTTCTTGTGGAATTGGCAAAGGGATATTTGGAAGCCCATAGATGGCTATGGTGAAAAAGGAAATATCTTCCGTTCAAAACTGGAAAGAAGCTTTCTGAGAAACTGCTCTGTGTTCTGTAAATTCATCTCACAGAGTTACATCTTTCCCTTCAAGACCCTTTCGCTAAGGCTGTTCTTGTGGAATTGGCAAAGGGATATTTGGAAACCCATAGAGGGCTATGGTGAAAAAGGAAATATCTTCCGTTCAAAACTGGAAAGAAGCTTTCTGAGAAACTGCTCTCTGTTCTGTTAATTCATCACACAGAGTTACATCTTTCCCTTCAAGAAGCCTTTCGCTAAGGCTGTTCTTGTGGAATTGGCAAAGGGATATTTGGAAGCCCATAGAGGGCTATTGTGAAAAAGGAAATATCTTCCGTTCAAAACTGGAAGTAATATTTCTGAGAAACTGCTCGGTGTTACGTTAATTCATCTCACAGGGTTACATCTTTCCCTTCAAGAAGCCTTTCGCTAAGGCTGTTCTTGTGGAATTGGCAAAGGGATATTTGGAAGCCCATAGAGGGCTATGGTGAAAAAGGAAATATCTTCCGTTCAAAACTGGAAAGAAGATTTCTGAGAAACTGCTCTGTGTTCTGTGAATTCATCTCACAGAGTTACATCTTTCCCTTCAAGAAACCTTTCGCTAAGGCTGTTCTTGTGGAATTGGGAAAGGGATATTTGGAAGCCAATAGAGGGCTATGGTGAAAAAGGAAATATATTCCGTTCAAAACTGGAAAGAAGCTTTCTGAGAAACTGCTCTGTGTTCTTTGAATTCATCTCACAGAGTTACATCTTTCCCTTCAAGAAGCCTTTCGCTAAGGCTGTTCTTGTGGAATTGGCAAAAGGATATTTGGAAGCCCATAGAGGGCTATGGTGAAAAAGGAAATATCTTCCGTTCAAAATTGGAAAGAAGCTTTCTGAGAAACTGCTCTGTGTTCTGCTAATTCATCTCACAGAGTTAAATCTTTCCCTTCAAGAAGCCTTTCGCTAAGGCTGTTCTTGTGGAATTGGCAAAGGGATATTTGGAAACCCATAGAGGGCTAAGGTGAAAAGGAAATATCTTCCGTTCAAAACTGGAAAGCAGCTTTCTGAGAAACTGCTCTCTGTCCTGTTAATTCATCACACAGAGTTACATCTTTCCCTTCAAGAAGCCTTTCGCTAAGGCTGTTCTTGTGGAATTGGCAAAGGGATATTTCGAAGCCCATAGAGGGCTATGGTGAAAAAGGAAATATCTTCCGTTCAAAACTGGAAAGAAGCTTTCTGAGAAACTGCTCTGTGTTCTGTTAATTCATCTCACAGAGTTACATCTTTCCCTTTTAAAGGCCTTTCGCTAATGCTGTTCTTGTGGAATTGGCAAAGGGATATTTGGAAGCCCATAGAGGGCTATGGTGAAAAAGGAAATATCTTCCGTTCAAAACTGGAATGAAGCTTTCTGAGAAACTGCTCTGTGTTCTGTTAATTCATGTCACAGAGATACATCTTTCCCTTCAAGAAGCCTTTCGCTAAGGCTGTTCTTGTGGAATTGGCAAAGGGATATTTGGAAGCCCATAGAGGGCTATGGTGAAAAAGGAAATATCTTCCGTGCAAAACTGGAAAGAAGCTTTCTGAGAAACTACTCTGTGTTCTGTTAATTCATCTCACAGAGTTACATCTTTCCCTTCAAGAAGCCTTTCGCTAAGGCTGTTCTTGTGTAATTGGCAAAGGGATATTTGGACGCCCATAGATGGCTATGGTGAAAAAGGAAATATCTTCCGTTCAAAACTGGAAAGAAGCTTTCGGAGAAACTGCTCTGTGTTCTGTAAATTCATCTCACAGAGTTACATCTTTCCCCTCAAGAAGCCTTTCGCTAAGCTGTTCTTGTGGAATTGGCAAAGGGATATTTGGAAGCCCATGGAGGGCTATGGTGAAAAAGGAAATATCTTCCGTTCAAAAATGGAAAGAAGCTTTCTGGGAAACTGCTCTGTGTTCTGTTAATTCATCTCACAGAGATACATCTTTCCCTTCAAGAAGCCTTTCCCTATGGCTGTTCTTGTGGAATTGGCAAAGGGATATTTGGAAGCCCATAGAGGGCTATGGTGAAAAAGGAAATATCTTCCGTTCAACACTGGAAGGAATCTTTCTGAGAAACTGCTCGGTGTTACGTTAATTCATCTCACAGGGTTACATCTTTCCCTTCAAGAAGCCTTTCGCTAAGGCTGTTCTTGTGGAATTGGCAAAGGGATATTTGGAAGCCCATTGAGGGCTATGGTGAAAAAGGAAATATCTTCCGTTCAAAACTGGAAAGAAGATTTCTGAGAAACTGCTCTGTGTTCTGTGAATTCATCTCACAGAGTTACATCTTTCCCTTCAAGAAACCTTTCGCTAAGGCTGTTCTTGTGGAATTGGGAAAGGGATATTTGGAAGCCAATAGAGGGCTATGGTGAAAAAGGAAATATCTTCCGTTCAAAACTGGAAAGAAGCTTTCTGAGAAACTGCTCTGTGTTCTTTGAATTCATCTCACAGAGTTACATCTTTCCCTTCAAGAAGCCTTTCGCTAAGGCTGTTCTTGTGGAATTGGCAAAGGGATATTTGGAAGCCCATAGAGGGCTATGGTGAAAAAGGAAATAACTTCCGTTCAAAATTGGAAAGAAGCTTTCTGAGAAACTGCTCTGTGTTCTGTTAATTCATCTCACAGAGTTAAATCTTTCCCTCAAGGAGCCTTTCGCTAAGGCTGTTCTTGTGGAATTGGCAAAGGGATATTTGGAAACCCATAGAGGGCTAAGGTGAAAAAGGAAATATCTTCCGTTCAAAACTGGAAAGAAGCTTTCTGAGAAACTGCTCTCTGTCCTGTTAATTCATCACACAGAGTTACATCTTTCCCTTCAAGAAGCCTTTCGCTAAGGCTGTTCTTGTGTAATTGGCAAAGGGATATTTGGAAGCCCATAGAGGGCAATGGTGAAAAAGGAAATATCTTCCGTTCAAAACTGGAAAGAAGCTTTCCGAGAAACTGCTCTGTGTTCTGTAAATTCATCTCACAGAGTTACATCTTTCCCCTCAAGAAGCCTTTCGCTAAGCTGTTCTTGTGGAATTGGCAAAGGGATATTTGGAAGCCCATGGAGGGCTATGGTGAAAAAGGAAATATCTTCCGTTCAAAAATGGAAAGAAGCTTTCTGGGAAACTGCTCTGTGTTCTGTTAATTCATCTCACAGAGATACATCTTTCCCTTCAAGAAGCCTTTCCCTATGGCTGTTCTTGTGGAATTGGCAAAGGGATATTTGGAAGCCCATAGAGGGCTATGGTGAAAAAGGAAATATCTTCCGTTCAAAACTGGAAGGAATCTTTCTGAGAAACTGCTCGGTGTTACGTTAATTCATCTCACAGGGTTACATCTTTCCCTTCAAGAAGCATTTCGCTAAGGCTGTTCTTGTGGAATTGGCAAAGGGATATTTGGAAGCCCATAGAGGGCTATGGTGAAAAAGGAAATATCTTCCGTTAAAAACTGGAAAGAAGATTTCTGAGAAACTGCTCTGTGTTCTGTGAATTCATCTCACAGAGTTACATCTTTCCCTTCAAGAAGCCTTTCGCTAAGGCTGTTCTTGTGGAATTGGCAAAGGGATATTTGGAAGCCCATAGAGGTCTATGGTGAAAAAGGAAATATCTTCCGTTCAAAATTGGAAAGAAGCTTTCTGAGAAACTGCTCTGTGTTCTGTTAATTCATCTCACAGAGTTAAATCTTTCCCTTCAAGAAGCCTTTCGCTAAGGCTGTTCTTGTGGAATTGGCAAAGGGATATTTGGAAACCCATAGAGGGCTAAGGTGAAAAAGGAAATATCTTCCGTTCAAAACTGGAAAGAAGCTTTCTGAGAAACTGCTCTCTGTCCTGTTAATTCATCACACAGAGTTACATCTTTCCCTTCAAGAAGCCTTTCGCTAAGGCTGTTCTTGTGGAATTGGCAAAGGGATATTTGGAAGCCCATAGAGGGCTATGGTGAAAAAGGAAATATCTTCCGTTCAAAACTGGAAAGAAGCTTCCCGAGAAACTGCTCTGTGTTCTGTAAATTCATCTCACAGAGTTACATGTTTCCCCTCAAGAAGCCTTTCGCTAAGCTGTTCTTGTGGAATTGGCAAAGGGATATTTGGAAGCCCATAGAGGGCTATGGTGAAAAAGGAAATATCTTCCGTTCAAAACTGGAAGGAATCTTTCTGAGAAACTGCTCGGTGTTATGTTAATTCATCTCACAGGGTTACATCATTCCCTTCAAGAAGCCTTTCGCTAAGGCTGTTCTTGTGGAATTGGCAAAGGGATATTTGGAAGCCCATAGAGGGCTACGGTGAAAAAGGACATATCTTCCGTTCAAAACTGGAAAGAAGATTTCTGAGAAACTGCTCTGTGTTCTGTGAATTCATCTCACAGAGTTACATCTTTCCCTTCAAGAAACCTTTCGCTAAGGCTGTTCTTGTGGAATTGGGAAAGGGATATTTGGAAGCCAATAGAGGGCTATGGTGAAAAAGGAAATATCTTCCCTTCAAAACTGGAAAGAAGCGTTCTGAGAAACTGCTGTGTGTTCTGTTAATTCATCTCACAGAGTTACATCTTTCCATTCAAGAAGCCTTTCGCTACGGCTCTTCTTGTGGAATTGGCAAAGGGATATTTGGAAGTCCATAGAGGGCTATGGTGAAAAAGGAAATGTCTTCCGTGCAAAACTGGAAAGAAGCTTTCTGAGAAACTGCTCTGTGTTCTGTTAATTCATCTCACAGAGTTACATCTTTCCCTTCAAGAAGCCTTTCGCTAAGGCTGTTCTTGTGGAATTGGCAAAGGGATATTTGGAAACCCATAGAGGGCTATGGTGAAAAA
Organism: Chlorocebus sabaeus; assembly: GCF_047675955.1. Lineage (NCBI taxonomy): Eukaryota > Metazoa > Chordata > Mammalia > Primates > Cercopithecidae > Chlorocebus > Chlorocebus sabaeus. The sequence goes on along the minus strand of NW_027328147.1, from coordinate 2,364,672 downwards.
CGAGATATCTTCCGTTCAAAACTGTAAAGAAGCTTTCTGAGAAACTGCTCTCTGTCCTGTTAATTCATCACACAGGGTTTCATCTTTCCGTTCAAGAAGCCTTTCGCTAAGGCTGTTCTTGTGGAATTGGCAAAGGGATATTTGGAAGCCCATAGAGGGCTATGGTGAAAAAGGAAATATCTTCCGTTCAAAACTGGAAACAAGCTTTCTGAGAAACTGCTCTGTGTTCTTTGAATTCATCTCACAGAGTTACATCTTTCCCTTCAAGAACCCTTTCGCTAAGGCTGTTGTTGTGGAATTGGCAAAGGGATATTTGGAAGCCCATAGAGGGCTATGGTGAAAAAGGAAATACCTTCCGTTCTAAACTGGAAAGAAGCTTTCTGAGAAACTGCTCTGAGTTCTGTTAATTCATCTCACAGAGTTACATCTTTCCCTTCAAGAAGCCTTTCGCTAAGGCTGTTCTTGTGGAATTGGCAAAGGGATATTTGGAAGCCCATAGAGGGCTATGGTGAAAAAGGAAATATCTTCCGTGCAAAACTGGAAAGAAGCTTTCTGAGAAACTGCTCTGTGTTCTGTTAATTCATCTCACAGAGTTACATCTTGCCCTTCAAGAAGCCTTTCGCTAAGGCTGTTCTTGTGGAATTGGCAAAGGGATATTTGGAAGCCCATAGATGGCTATGGTGAAAAAGGAAATATCTTCCGTTCAAAACTGGAAAGAAGCTTTCTGAGAAACTGCTCTGTGTTCTGTAAATTCATCTCACAGAGTTACATCTTTCCCTTCAAGAAGCCTTTCGCTAAGGCTGTTCTTGTGGAATTGGCAAAGTGATATTTGGAAACCCATAGAGGGCTATGGTGAAAAAGGAAATATCTTCCGTTCAAAACTGCAAAGAAGCTTTCTGAGAAACTGCTCTCTGTTCTCTTAATTCATCACACAGAGTTACATCTTTCCCTTCAAGAAGACTTTCGCTAAGGCTGTTCTTGTGGAATTGGCAAAGGGATATTTGGAAGCCCATAGAGGGCTATGGTGAAAAAGGAAATATCTGCCGTTCAAAACTGAAAGGAATCTTTCTGAGAAACTGCTCGGTGTTATGTTAATTCATCTCACAGTGTTACATCTTTCCCTTCAAGAAGCCTTTCGCTAAGGCTGTTCTTGTGGAATTGGCAAAGGGATATTTGGAAGCCCATAGAGGGCTATGGTGAAAAAGGAAATATCTTCCGTTCAAAACTGGAAAGAAGCTTTCTGAGAAACTGCTCTGTGTTCTGTTAATTCATGTCACAGAGATACATCTTTCCCTTCAAGAAGCTTTTCGCTACGGCTGTTCTTGTGGAATTGGCAAAGGGATATTTGGAAGCCCATAGAGGGCTATGGTGAAAAAGGAAATATCTTCCGTTCAAAACGGGAAAGAAGCTTTCTGAGAAACTGCTCTGTGTTCTGTTAATTCATCTCACAGAGTTACATCTTTCCTTTAAGAAGCCTTTCGCTAAGGCTGTTCTTGTGTAATTGGCAAAGGGATATTTGGAAGCCCATAGCGGGCTATGGTGAAAAAGGAAATATCTTCCGTTCAAAACTGGAGAGAAGCTTTCTGTAAAACTGCTCTGCGTTCTGTCAATTCATCTCATAAAGTTACATCATTCCCTTCAAGAAGCCTTTCGCTAAGGCTGTTCTTGTGGAATTGGCAAAGGGATATTTGGAAGCCCATAGAGGGCTATGGTGAAAAAGGAAATATCTTCCGTTCAAAACTGGAAAGAAGCTTTCTGTAAAACTGCTCTGTGTTCTGTGAATTCATCTCACAGAGTTACATCTTTCCCTTGAAGAGGCCTTTCGCTAAGGCTGTTTTTTTGGAATTGGCAAAGAGATATTTGGAAGCCCATAGAGGGCTATGGTGAAAAAGGAAATATCTTCCATTCAAAATTGGAAAGAAGCTTTCTGGGAAACTGCTCTGTGTTCTGTTAATTCATCTCACAGAGTTACATCTTTTCCCTCAAGAAGCCTTTCGCTAAGGCTTTTCTTGTGGAATTGGCAAAGGGATATTTGGAAACCCTTAGAGAGCTATGGTGAAAAGGAAATATCTTCCGTTCAAAACTGGAAAGAATCTTTCTGAGAAACTGCTCTCTGTTCTGTTAATTCATCATACAGAGTTACATCTTTCCCTTCAAGAAGAATTTCGCTAAGGCTGTTCTTGTGGAATTGGCAAAGGGATACTTGGAAGCCCATAGAGGGCTATGGTGAAAAAGGAAATACCTTCCGTTCAAAACTGGAAGTAATCTTTCTGAGAAACTGCTCTGTGTTCTGTTAATTCATCTCACAGAGTTACATCTTTCCCTTTTAGAAGCCTTTCGCTAATGCTGTTCTTGTGGAATTGACAAAGGGATATTTGGAAGCCCATAGAGGGCTATGGTGAAAAAGGAAATATCTTCCGTTCAAAACTGGAAAGAAGCTTTCTGAGAATCTGCTCTGTGTTCTGTTAATTCATCTCACAGAGTTACATATTTCCCTTCAAGAAGCCTTTCGCTAAGGCTGTTCTTGTGGACTTGGGAAAGGGATATTTGGAAGCCCATAGAGGGCGATGGTGTAAAAGGAAATATCTTCCGTTCAAAACTGGAAAGAAGCTTTCTGAGAAACTGCTCTGTGTTCTGTTAATTCATCTCACACCGTTTCATCTTTCCCTTCAAGAAGCCTTTCGCTAAGGCTGTTCTTGTGGAATTGGCAAAGGGAAATTTGGAAGCCCATAGAGGGCTATGTTGAAAAAGTAAATATCTTCCGTTCAAAACTGGAAAGAAGCTTTCTGAGAAACTGCTCTGTGTTCTGTGAATTCATCTCACAGAGTTACATCTTTCCCTTCAAGAAGTCTTTCGCTAAGGCTGTTCTTGTGGAATTGGCAAAGGGATATTTGAAACTCCGTAGAGGGCTATGTTGAAAAAGGAAATATCTTCCGTTCAAAACTGGAAAGAAGCTTTCTGAGAAACTGCTCTGTGTTCTGTTAATTCATCTCCCAGAGTTACACCTTTCCCTTCAAGAACCTATCGCTAAGGCTGTTCTTGTGGAATTGGCAAAGGGATATTTGGAATCCCATAGAGGGCTATGGTTAAAAAGGAAATATCTTCCGTTCAAAACTGGAAAGAAGCTTTCTGAGAAACTGCTCTGTGTTCTGTTAATTCATCTCACAGAGTTACATGTTTCCCTTCAAGAGGCCTTTCGCTGAGGCTGTTCTTGTGGAATTGGCAAAGAGATATTTGGAAGCCCATAGAGGGCTACGGTGAAAAAGAAAATATCTTCCGTTCAAAACTGGAAAGAAGCTTTCTGAGAAACTGCTCTGTGTTCTCTTAATTCATCTCACAGGGTTACATCTTTCCCTTCAAGAAGCCTTTCGCTAAGGCTGTTCTTGTGGAATTGGCAAAGTGATATTTGGAAGCCCTTAGAGGGCTATGATGAAAAAGTAAATATCTTCCGTTCAAAACTGGAAGGAAGTTTTCTGAGAAACTGCTCTGTGTTCTGTGAATTCATCTCACAGAGTTACATGTTTCCCTTCAAGAAGCCTTTCGCTAAGGCTGTTCTTGTGGAATTGGCAAAGAGATATTTGGAAGCCCATAGAGGGCTATGGTGAAAAAGGAAATATCTTCCGTTCAAAATTGGAAAGAAGCTTTCTGGGAAACTGCTCTGTGTTCTGTTAATTCATCTCACAGAGTTACATCTTTTCCTTCAAGAAGCCTTTCGCTAAAGCTGTTCTTGTGGAATTGGCAAAGTGATATTTGGAAGCCCTTAGGGGGCTATGATGAAAAAGTAAATATCTTCCGTTCAAAACTGGAAAGAAGCTTTCTGAGAAACTGCTCTGTGTTCTGTTAATTCATCTCACAGAGTTACATCTTTCCCTTAAAGAAGCCTTTCGCTAAGGCTGTTCTTGTGGAATTGGAAAAGGGATATTTGGAAGCCCATAGAGGGCTATGGTGAAAAAGGAAATATCTTCCGTTCAAAACTGGAAAGAAGCATTCTGAGAATCTGCTCTGTGTTCTGTTAATTCATCTCACAGAGTTACATATTTCCCTTCAAGAAGCCTTTCGCTAAGGCTTTTCTTGTGGACTTGGGAAAGGGATATTTGGAATCCCATAGAGGGCGATGGTGTAAAAGGAAATATCTTCCGTTCAAAACTGGAAAGAAGCTTTCTGAGAAACTGCTCTGTGTTCTTTGAATTCATCTCACAGAGTTACATCTTTCCCTTCAAGAAGCCTTTCGTTAAGGCTGTTGTTGTGGAATTGGCAAAGGGATATTTGGAAGCCCATAGTGGGCTATGGTGAAAAAGGAAATATCTTCCGTTCTAAACTGGAAAGAAGCTTTCTGAGAAACTGCTCTGAGTTCTGTTAATTCATCTCACAGAGTTACATCTTTCCCGTCAAGAAGCCTTTCGCTAAGGCTGTTCTTGTGAAATTGGCAAAGGGATATTTGGAAGCCCATAGAGGGCTATGGTGAAAAAGGAAATATCTTCCGTTCAAAACTGGAAAGAAGCTTTCTGAGAAACTGCTCTGTGTTCTGTTAATTCATCTCACAGAGTTACATCTTTCCCTTCAAGAAGCCTTTCGCTAAGGCTGTTCTTGTGGAATTGGCAAAGGGATATTTGGAAGCCCATAGATGGTTATGGTGAAAAAGGAAATATCTTCCGTTCCAAACTGGAAAGAAGCTTTCTGAGAAACTGCTCTGTGTTCTGTGAATTCATCTCACAGAGTTACATCTTTCCCTTCAAGAAACCTTTCGCTAAGGCTGTTCTTGTGGAATTGGGAAAGGGATATTTGGAAGCCAATAGAGGGCTATGGTGAAAAAGGAAATATCTTCCGTTCAAAACTGGAAAGAAGCGTTCTGAGAAACTGCTGTGTGTTCTGTTAATTCATCTCACAGAGTTACATCTTTCCATTCAAGAAGCCTTTCGCTACGGCTCTTCTTGTGGAATTGGCAAAGGGATATTTGGAAGTCCATAGAGGGCTATGGTGAAAAAGGAAATATCTTCCGTGCAAAACTGGAAAGAAGCTGTCTGAGAAACTGCTCTGTGTTCTGTTAATTCATCTCACAGAGTTACATCTTACCCTTCAAGAAGCCTTTCGCTAAGGCTGTTCTTGTGGAATTGGCAAAGGGATATTTGGAAACCCATAGAGTTCTATGGTGAAAAAGGAAATATCTTCCGTTCAAAACTGTAAAGAAGCTTTCTGAGAATCTGCTCTCTGTCCTGTTAATTCATCACACAGAGTTTCATCTTTCCGTTCAAGAAGCCTTTCGCTAAGGCTGTTCTTGTGGAATTGGCAAAGGTATATTTGGAAGCCCATAGAGGGCTATGGTGAAAAAGGAAATATCTTCCGTTCAAAACTGGAAACAAGCTTTCTGAGAAACTGCTCTGTGTTCTTTGAATTCATCTCACAGAGTTACATCATTCCCTTCAAGAACCCTTTCGCTAAGGCTGTTGTTGTGGAATTGGCAAAGGGATATTTGGAAGCCCATAGAGGGCTATGGTGAAAAAGGAAATACCTTCCGTTCTAAACTGGAAAGAAGCTTTCTGAGAAACTGCTCTGAGTTCTGTTAATTCATCTCACAGAGTTACATCTTTCCCGTCAAGAAGCCTTTCGCTAAGGCTGTTCTTGTGATATTGGCAAAGGGATATTTGGAAGCCCGTAGAGGGCTATGGTGAAAAAGGAAATATCTTCCGTTCAAAACTGGAAAGAAGCTTTCTGAGAAACTGCTCTGTGTTCTGTAAATTCATCTCACAGAGTTACATCTTTCCCTTCAAGAAGCCTTTCGCTAAGGCTGTTCTTGTGGAATTGGCAAAGGGATATTTGGAAACCCATAGAGGGCTATGGTGAAAAAGGAAATATCTTCCGTTCAAAACTGGAAAGAAGCTTTCTGAGAAACTGCTCTCTGTTCTGTTAATTCATCACACAGAGTTACATCTTTCCCTTCAAGAAGCCTTTCGCTAAGGCTGTTCTTGTGGAATTGGCAAAGGGATATTTGGAAGCCCATAGAGGGCTATGGTGAAAAAGGAAATATCTGCCATTCAAAACTGAAAGGAATCTTTCTGAGAAACTGCTCGGTGTTATGTTAATTCATCTCACAGGGTTACATCTTTGCCTTCAAGAAGCCTTTCGCTAAGGCTGTTCTTGTGGAATTGGCAAAGGGATATTTGGAAGCCCATAGAGGGCTATGGTGAAAAAGGAAATATCTTCCGTTCAAAACTGGAAAGAAGCTTTCTGAGAAACTGCTCTGTGTTCTGTTAATTCATGTCACAGAGATACATCTTTCCCTTCAAGAAGCCTTTCGCTATGGCTGTTCTTGTGGAATTGGCAAAGGGATATTTGGAAGCCCATAGAGGGCTATGGTGAAAAAGGAAATATCTTCCGTTCAAAACTGGAAAGAAGATTTCTGAGAAACTGCTCTGTGTTCTGTGAATTCATCTCACAGAGTTACATCTTTCCCTTCAAGAAACCTTTCGCTAAGGCTGTTCTTGTGGAATTGGGAAAGGGATATTTGGAAGCCAAGAGACGGCTATGGTGAAAAAGGAAATATCTTCCGTTCAAAATTGGAAAGAAGCTTTCTGAGAAACTGCTCTGTGTTCTGTTAATTCATCTCACAGAGTTACATCTTGCCCTTCAAGAAGCCTTTCGCTAAGGCTGTTCTTGTGGAATTGGCAAAGGGATATTTGGAAGCCCCTAGAGGGCTATGGTGAAAAAGGAAATATCTTCCGTTGAAAACTGGAAAGAAGCTTTCTGAGAAACTGCTCTGTGTTCTGTTAATTCATCTCACAGAGTTACATCATTCCCTTCAAGAAGCCTTTCCCTAAGGCTGTTCTTGTGGAATTGGCAAAGGGATGTTTGGAAGCCCTTAGAGGGCTATGGTGAAAAAGGAATTATCTTCCGTTCAAAACTGGAAAGAAGCTTTCTGAGAAACTGCTCTGAGTTCTGTTAATTCATCTCACAGAGTTACATCTTTCCCCTCAAGAAGCCTTTCGCTAAGGCTGTTCTTGTGAAATTGGTAAAGGGATATTTGGAAGCCCATAGAGGGCTATGGTGAAAAAGGAAATATCTTCCGTTCAAAACTGGAAAGAAGCTTTCTGAGAAACTGCTCTGTGTTCTTTGAATTCATCTCACAGAGTTACATCTTTCCCTTCAAGAACCCTTTCGCTAAGGCTGTTGTTGTGGAATTGGCAAAGGGATATTTGGAAGCCCATAGAGGGCTATGGTGAAAAAGGAAATACCTTCCGTTCTAAACTGGAAAGAAGCTTTCTGAGAAACTGCTCTGAGTTCTGTTAATTCATCTCACAGAGTTACATCTTGCCCTTCAAGAAACCTTTCGCTAAGGCTGTTCTTGTGGAATTGGCAAAGGGATATTTGGAAACCCATAGAGGGCTATGGTGAAAAAGGAAATATCTTCCGTTCAAAACTGGAAAGAAGCTTTCTGAGAAACTGCTCTCTGTTCTGTTAATTCATCACACAGAGTTACATCTTTCCCTTCAAGAAGCCTTTCGCTAAGGCTGTTCTTGTGGAATTGGCAAAGGGATATTTGGAAGCCCATAGAGGGCTATGGTGAAAAAGGAAATATCTGCCGTTCAAAACTGAAAGGAATCTTTCTGAGAAACTGCTCGGTGTTATGTTAATTCATCTCACAGGGTTACATCTTTCCCTTCAAGAAGCCTTTCGCTAAGGCTGTTCTTGTGGAATTGGCAAAGGGATATTTGGAAGCCCATAGAGGGCTATGGTGAAAAAGGAAATATCTTCCGTTCAAAACTGGAAAGAAACTTTCTGAGAAACTGCTCTGTGTTCTGTTAATTCATGTCACAGAGATACATCTTTCCCTTCAAGAAGCCTTTCGCTACGGCTGTTCTTGTGGAATTGGCAAAGGGATATTTGGAAGCCCATAGAGGGCTATGGTGAAAAAGGAAATATCTTCCGTTCAAAACGGGAAAGAAGCTTTCTGAGAAACTGCTCTGTGTTCTGTTAATTCATCTCACAGAGTTACATCTTTCCTTTAAGAAGCCTTTCGCTAAGGCTGTTCTTGTGGAATTGGCAAAGGGATATTTGGAAGCCCATAGAGGGCTATGGTGAAAAAGGAAATATCTTCCGTTCAAAACTGGAAAGAAGCTTTCTGAAAAACTGCTCTGTGTTCTGTTAATTCATCTCACAGAGTTACATGTTTCCCTTCAAGAAGTCTTTCGCTAACGCTGTTCTTGTGGAATTGGCAAAGGGATATTTGGAAGCCCCTAGAGGGCTATGGTGAAAAAGGAAATATCTTCCGTTCAAAACTGGAAAGAAGATTTCTGAGAAACTGCTCTGTGTTCTGTGAATTCATCTCACAGAGTTACATCTTTCCCTTCAAGAAACCTTTCCCTAAGGCTGTTCTTGTGGAATTGGGAAAGGGATATTTTTAAGCCAAGAGACGGCTATGGTGAAAAAGGAAATATCTTCCCTTCAAAATTGGAAAGAAGCTTTCTGAGAAACTGCTGTGTGTTCTGTTAATTCATCTCACAGAGTTACATCTTGCCCTTCAAGAAGCCTTTCGCTAAGGCTGTTCTTGTGGAATTGGCAAAGGGATATTTGGAAGCCCCTAGAGGGCTATGGTGAAAAAGGAAATATCTTCCGTTAAAAACTGGAAAGAAGCTTTCTGAGAAACTGCTCTGTGTTCTGTTAAGTCATCTCACAGAGTTACATCATTCCCTTCAAGAAGCCTTTCCCTAAGGCTGTTCTTGTGGAATTGGCAAAGGGATATTTGGAAGCCCATAGAGGGCTATGGTGAAAAAGGAATTATCTTCCGTTCAAAACTGGAAAGAAGCTTTCTGAGAAACTGCTCTGAGTTCTGTTAATTCATCTCACAGAGTTACATCTTTCCCCTCAAGAAGCCTCTCGCTAAGGCTGTTCTTGTGAAATTGGCAAAGGGATATTTGGAAGCCCATAGAGGGCTATGGTGAAAAAGGAAATATCTTCCGTTCAAAACTGGAAAGAAGCTTTCTGAGAAACTGCTCTGTGTTCTTTGAATTCATCTCACAGAGTTACATCTTTCCCTTCAAGAACCCTTTCGCTAAGGCTGTTGTTGTGGAATTGGCAAAGGGATATTTGGAAGCCCATAGCGGGCTATGGTGAAAAAGGAAATATCTTCCGTTCAAAACTGGAGAGAAGCTTTCTGTAAAACTGCTCTGCGTTCTGTCAATTCATCTCATAGAGTTACATCATTCCCTTCAAGAAGCCTTTCGCTAAGGCTGTTCTTGTGGAATTGGCAAAGGGATATTTGGAAGCCCATAGAGGGCTATGGTGAAAAAGGAAATATCTTCCGTTCAAAACTGGAAAGAAGCTTTCTGAAAAACTGCTCTGTGTTCTGTTAATTCATCTCACAGAGTTACATGTTTCCCTTCAAGAAGACTTTCGCTAACGCTGTTCTTGTGGAATTGGCAAAGGGATATTTGGAAGGGCATAGAGGGCTATGATGAAAAAGGAAATATCTTCCGTTCAAAACTGGAAAGAAGCTTTCTGAGAAACTGCTCTGTGTTCTGTTAATTCATCTCACAGAGTTACATCTTGCCCTTCAAGAAGCCTTTCGCTAAGGCTGTTGTTGTGGAATTGGCAAAGGGATATTTGGAAGCCCCTAGAGGGCTATGGTGAAAAAGGAAATATCTTCCGTTGAAAACTGGAAAGAAGCTTTCTGAGAAACTGCTCTGAGTTCTGTTAATTCATCTCACAGAGTTACATCATTCCCTTCAAGAAGCCTTTCCCTAAGGCTGTTCTTGTGGAATTGGCAAAGGGATATTTGGAAGCCCATAGAGGGCTATGGTGAAAAAGGAATTATCTTCCGTTCAAAACTGGAAAGAAGCTTTCTGAGAAACTGCTCTGAGTTCTGTTAATTCATCTCACAGAGTTACATCTTTCCCCTCAAGAAGCCTCTCGCTAAGGCTGTTCTTGTGAAATTGGCAAAGGGATATTTGGAAGCCCATAGAGGGCTATGGTGAAAAAGGAAATATCTTCCGTTCAAAACTGGAAAGAAGCTTTCTGAGAAACTGCTCTGTGTTCTTTGAATTCATCTCACAGAGTTACATCTTTCCCTTCAAGAACCCTTTCGCTAAGGCTGTTGTTGTGGAATTGGCAAAGGGATATTTGGAAGCCCATAGCGGGCTATGGTGAAAAAGGAAATATCTTCCGTTCAAAACTGGAGAGAAGCTTTCTGTAAAACTGCTCTGCGTTCTGTCAATTCATCTCATAGAGTTACATCATTCCCTTCAAGAAGCCTTTCGCTAAGGCTGTTCTTGTGGAATTGGCAAAGGGATATTTGGAAGCCCATAGAGGGCTATGGTGAAAAAGGAAATATCTTCCGTTCAAAACTGGAAAGAAGCTTTCTGAAAAACTGCTCTGTGTTCTGTTAATTCATCTCACAGAGTTACATGTTTCCCTTCAAGAAGACTTTCGCTAACGCTGTTCTTGTGGAATTGGCAAAGGGATATTTGGAAGCCCATAGAGGGCTATGGTGAAAAAGGAAATATCTTCCGTTCAAAACTGGAAAGAAGCTTTCTGAGAAACTGCTCTGTGTTCTGTTAATTCATCTCACAGAGTTACATCTTGCCCTTCAAGAAGCCTTTCGCTAAGGCTGTTGTTGTGGAATTGGCAAAGGGATATTTGGAAGCCCCTAGAGGGCTATGGTGAAAAAGGAAATATCTTCCGTTGAAAACTGGAAAGAAGCTTTCTGAGAAACTGCTCTGTGTTCTGTTAATTCATCTCACAGAGTTACATCATTCCCTTCAAGAAGCCTTTCCCTAAGGCTGTTCTTGTGGAATTGGCAAAGGGATATTTGGAAGCCCATAGAGGGCTATGGTGAAAAAGGAATTATCTTCCGTTCAAAACTGGAAAGAAGCTTTCTGAGAAACTGCTCTGAGTTCTGTTAATTCATCTCACAGAGTTACATCTTTCCCTTCAAGAAGCCTTTCGCTAAGGCTGTTCTTGTGAAATTGGCAAAGGGATATTTGGAAGCCCATAGAGGGCTATGGTGAAAAAGGAAATATCTTCCGTTCAAAACTGGAAAGAAGCTTTCTGAGAAACTGCTCTGTGTTCTGTAAATTCATCTCACAGAGTTACATCTTTCCCTTCAAGAAGCCTTTCGCTAAGGCTGTTCTTGTGGAATTGGCAAAGGGATATTTGGAAGCCCATAGAGGGCTATGGTGAAAAAGGAAATGTCTTCCGTTCAAAACTGGAAAGAAGCTTTCTGTAAAACTGCTCTGTGTTCTGTGAATTCATCTCACAGAGTTACATCTTTCCCTTCAAGAAGCCTTTCGCTACGGCTGTTCTTGTGGAATTGGCAAAGGGATATTTGGAAGCCCATAGAGGGCTATGGTGAAAAAGGAAATATCTTCCGTTCAAAACTGGAAAGAAGCTTTCTGAGAAACTGCTCTGTGTTCTGTGAATTCATCTCACAGAGTTACATCTTTCCCTTGAAGAGGCCTTTCGCTAAGGCTGTTCTTTTGGAATTGGCAAAGAGATATTTGGAAGCCCATAGAGTGCTATGGTGAAAAAGGAAATATCTTCCATTCAAAATTGGAAAGAAGCTTTCTGGGAAACTGTTCTGTGTTCTGTTAATTCATCTCACAGAGTTACATCTTTTCCTTCAAGAAGCCTTTCGCTAAGGCTGTTCTTGTGGAATTGGCAAAGTGATATTTGGAAGCCCTTAGAGGGCTATGATGAAAAAGTAAATATCTTCCGTTCAAAACTGGAAAGAAGCTTTCTGGGAAACTGCTCTGTGTTCTGTTAATTCATCTCACAGAATTCCATCTTTCCCTTCAAGAAGCCTTTCGCTGAGGCTGTTCTTGTGGAATAGGCAAACTGATATTTGGAAGCCCTTAGAGGGCTATGATGAAAAAGTAAATATGTTCCGTTCAAAACTGGAAAGAAGCTTTCTGGGAAACTGCTCTGTGTTCTGTTAATTCATCTCACAGAGTTACATCTTTCCCTTCAAGAAGCCTTTCGCTAAGGCTGTTCTTGTGGAATTGGCAAAGGGATATTTGGAAGCCCATAGAGGGCTATGGTGAAAAAGGAAATATCTTCCCTTCAAAACTGGAAAGAAGCTTTCTGAAAAACTGCTCTGTGTTCTGTTAATTCATCTCACTGAGTTACATCTTTCCCTTCAAGAAGCCTTTCGCTAAGGCTGTTCTTGTGGAATTGGCAAAAGGATATTTGGAAACCCATAGAGGGCTATGGTGAAAAGGAAATATCTTCCGTTCAAAACTGGAAAGAAGCTTTCTGAGAAACTGCTCTCTGTTCTGTTAATTCATCATACAGAGTTACATCTTTCCCTTCAAGAAGAATTTCGCTAAGGCTGTTCTTGTGGAATTGGCAAAGGGATACTTGGAAGCCCATATAGGGCTATGGTGAAAAAGGAAATATCTTCCGTTCAAAACTGGAAGTAATCTTTCTGAGAAACTGCTCTGTGTTCTGTTAATTCATCTCACAGAGTTACATCTTCCCTTTTGGAAGCCTTTCGCTAATGCTGTTCTTGTGGAATTGTCAAAGGGATATTTGGAAGCCCATAGAGGGCTATGGTGAAAAAGGAAATATCTTCCGTTCAAAACTGGAAAGAAGCTTTCTGAGAATCTGCTCTGTGTTCTGTTAATTCATCTCACAGAGTTACATATTTCCCTTCAAGAATCCTTTCGCTAAGGCTGTTCTTGTGGAATTGGCAAAGGGATATTTGGAAACCTATAGAGGGCTATGGTGAAAAAGGAAATATATTCCGCTCAAAACTGGAAAGAAGCTTTCTGAGAAACTGCTCTGTGTTCTCTTAATTCATCCCACAGAGTTACATCTTTCCCTTCAAGAAGCCTTTCGTTAAGGCTATTCTTGTGGAATTGGCAAAGGGATATATGGAAGCCCATAGAGGGCTATGGTGAAAAAGGAAATATCTTCCGTTCAAAACTGGAAAGAAGCTTTCGAGAAACTGCTCTGTGTTCCGTTAATACATCTCACAGAGTTACATCTTTCCCTTAAAGAAGCCTTTCGCTAAGGCTCTTCTTGTGGAATTGGCAAAGGGATATTTGGAAGCCCATAGAGGGCTATGGTGAAAAAGGAAATATCTTCCGTTCAAAACTGGAAAGAAGCTTTCTGAGAAACTGTTCTGTGTTCTATGAATTCGTCTCACAGAGTTACATCTTTCCCTTCAAGAAGCCTTTCGCTAAGGCTGTTCTTGTGGAATTGGGAAAGTGATATTTGGAAGCCCATAGAGGGCTATGGTGAAAAAGGAAATATCTTCCCTTCAAAACTGGAAAGAAGCTTTCTGAGAAACTGCTCTGTGTTCTGTGAATTCATCTCACAGAGTTACATCTTTCCCTTCAAGAAGCCTTTCGCTAAGGCTGTTCTTGTGGAATTGGCAAAGGGATATTTGGAAGCCCTTAGAGGGCTATGGTGGAAAATTAAATATCTTCCGCTCATAACTGGAAAGAAGCTTTCTGAGAAACTACTCTGTGTTCTGTTAATTCATCTCACAGAGTTACATCTTTCCCTTCAAGAAGCCTTTCGCTAAGGCTGTTCTTGTGGAATTGGCAAAGGGATATTTGGAAACCCATACAGGGCTATGGTGAAAAAGGAAATATATTCCGCTCAAAACTGGAAAGAAGCTTTCTGAGAAACTGCTCTGTGTTCTCTTAATTCATCCCACAGAGTTACATCTTTCCCTTCAAGAAGCCTTTCGTTAAGGCTATTCTTGTGGAATTGGCAAAGGGATATATGGAAGCCCATAGAGGGCTATGGTGAAAAAGGAAATATCTTCCGTTCAAAACTGGAAAGAAGCTTTCGAGAAACTGTTCTGTGTTCCGTTAATACATCTCACAGAGTTACATCTTTCCCTTAAAGAAGCCTTTCGCTAAGGCTCTTCTTGTGGAATTGGCAAAGGGATATTTGGAAGCCCATAGAGGGCTATGGTGAAAAAAGAAATATCTTCCATGCAAAACTGTAAAGAAGCTTTCTGAGAAACTGTTCTGTGTTCTATGAATTCGTCTCACAGAGTTACATCTTTCCCTTCAAGAAGCCTTTAGCTAAGGCTGTTCTTGTGGAATTGGGAAAGTGATATTTGGAAGCCCATAGAGGGCAATGGTGAAAAAGGAAATATCTTCCGTTCAAAACTGGAAAGAAGCTTTCTGAGAGACTGCTCTGTGTTCTGTGAATTCATCTCACAGAGTTACATCTTTCCCTTCAAGAAGCCTTTCGCTAAGGCTGTTCTTGTGGAATTGGCAAAGGGATATTTGGAAGCCCATAGAGGGCTATGGTGAAAAAGGAAATATCTTCCGTTCAAAACTGGAAAGAAGCTTTCTGAGAAACTGCTCTGTGTTCTGTTAATTCATCTCACAGAGTTACATCTTTCCCTTCAAGAAGCCTTTCGCTAAGGCTGTTCTTGTGGAATCGGCAAAGTGATATTTGGAAGCCCATAGAGGACTATGGTGAAAAAGGAAATATCTTCCGTTCAAAACTGGAAAGAAGCTTTCTGAGAAACTGCTCTGTGTTCTGTTAATTCATCTCACAGAGTTACATCTTTCCCTTCAAGAAGCCTTTCGCTAAGTCTGTTCTTGTGGAATTGGCATAGGGATATTTGGAAGCCCACAGAGGGCTATGGTGAAAAAGGAAATATCTTCCGCTCAAAACTGTAAAGAAGCTTTCTGAGAAACTGCTCTGTGTTCTGTTAATTCATCTCACAGAGTTACATCTTTCCCTTCAAGAAGCCTTTCGCTAAGGCTGTTCTTGTGGAATTGGCAAAGGGATATTTGGAAGCCCATAGAGGGCTATGGTGAAAAAGGAAATATCTTCCCTTCAAAACTGGAAAGAAGCTTTCTGAGAAACTGCTCTGTGTTCTCTTAATTCATCTCACAGAGTTACATGTTTCCTTTCAAGAAGCCTTTCGCTAAGGCTGTTCTTGTGGAATTGGCAAAGGGATATTTGGAAGCCCATAGAGGGCTAAGGTGAAAAAGGAAATAATTTCCGTTCAAAACTGGAAAGAAGCTTTCTGAGAAACTGCTCTGTGTTCTGTTAATTCATCTCACAGAGGTACATCTTTCCCTTCAAGAAGCCATTCGCTAAAGGCTGTTCTTGTGGAATTGGCAAAGGGATATTTGGAAGTCCATAGAGTGCTATTATGAAAAAGGAAATATCTTCCATTCAAAACTGGAAAGAAGCTCTCTGAGAAACTGCTCTGTGTTCTGTTAATTCATATCACAGAGTTACATCTTTCCCTTCAAGAAGCCTTTCGCTAAGGCTGTTCTTGTGGAATTGGCAAAGGGATATTTGGAAGCCCATAGAGGGCTATGGTGAAAAAGGAAATATCTTCCGTTCAAAACTGGAAAGAAGCTTTCTGAGAAACTGCTCTGTGTTCCCTTAATTCATCTCACAGAGTTACATGTTTCCCTTCAAGAAGCCTTTCGCTAAGGCTGTTCTTGTGGAATTGGGAAAGGGATATTTGGAAGCCCATAGTGGGCTATGGTGAAAAAGGAAATATCTTCCGTTCAAAACTGGAAAGAAGCTTTCTGAGAGACTGCTCTGTGTTCTGTGAATTCATCTCACAGAGTTACATCTTTCCCTTCAAGAAGCCTTTCGCTAAGGCTGTTCTTGTGGAATTGGCAAAGGGATATTTGGAAGCCCATCGAGGGCTATGGTGAAAAAGGAAATATCTTCCTTTCAAAACTGGAAAAAAGCTTTCTGAGAAACTGCTCTGTGTTCTGTTAATTCATCTCACAGAGGTACATCTTTCCCTTCAAGTAGCCTTTCGCTAAGGCTGACCTTGTGGAATTGGCAAAGGGATATTTGGAAGCCCATACAGGGCTATGGTGAAAAAGGAAATATCTTCCGTTCAAAACAGGAAAGAAGCTTTCTGAAAAACTGCTCTGTGTTCTCTTAATTCATCTCACAGAGTTACATGTTTCCTTTCAAGAAGCCTTTCGCTAAGGCTGTTCTTGTGGAATTGGCAAAGGGATATTTGGAAGCCCATAGAGGGCTATGGTGAAAAAGGAAATATCTTCCATTCAATACTGGAAAGAAGCTTTCTGAGAAACTGCTCTGTGTTCTGTGAATTCATCTCACAGAGTTACATCTTTCCCTTCAAGAAGCCTTTCCTTAAGGCTCTTCTTGTGGAATTGGCAAAGGGATATTTGGAAGCCCATAGAGGGCTATGGTGAAAAAGGAAATATCTTCCGTTCAAAACTGGAAAGAAGCTTTTTGAGAAACTGCTCTGTGTTCTGTTAATTCATCTCACAGAGTTACATCTTTACCTTCAAGAAGCCTTTCGCTAAGGCTGTTCTTGTGCAATTGGCAAAGGTATATTTGGAAGCCCATCGAGGGCTATGGTGAAAAAGGAAATATCTTCCGTTCAAAACTTTAAAGAAGCTTTCTGAGAAACTGCTCTGTGTTCTGTTAATTCATCTCACAGAGGTACATCTTTCCCTTCAAGAAGCCATTCGCTAAAGGCTGTTCTTGTGGAATTGGCAAAGGGATATTTGGAAGCCCATAGAGGGCTATGGTGAAAAAGGAAATATCTTCCATACAAAACTGGAAAGAAGCTTTCTGAGAAACTGCTCTGTGTTCTGTGAATTCATCTCACAGAGTTACATCTTTCCCTTCAAGAAGCCTTTCGCTAAGGCTGTTCTTGTGGAATTGGCAAAGGGATATTTGGAAGCCCTTAGAGGGCTATGGTGAAAAAGGAAATATCTTCCGTTCAAAACTGGAAAGAAGCTTTCTGAGAAACTGCTCTGTGTTCTGTGAATTCATCTCACAGAGTTACATCTTTCCTTTCAAGAAGGCTTTCGCTAAGGCTGTTCTTGTGGAATTGGAAAAGGGATATTTGGAAGCCCATAGAGGGCTACGGTGAAAAAGGAAATATCTTCCGTTCAAAACTTTAAAGAAGCTTTCTGAGAAACTGCTCTGTGTTCTGTTAATTCACCTCACAGAGTTACATCTTTCCATTCAAGAATCCTTTCGCTAAGGCTGTTCTTGTGGAATTGGCAAAGGGATATTTGGAAGCCCATAGAGGGCTATGGTGAAAAAGGAAATATCTTCCGTTCAAAACTGGAAAGAAGCTTTCTGAGAAACTGCTCTGTGTTCTGTGAATTCATCTCACAGAGTTACATCTTTCCCTTCAAGAAGCCTTTCGCTAAGGCTGTTCTTGTGGAATTGGGAAAGTGATATTTGGAAGCCCATAAAGGGTTATGGTGAAAAAGGAAATATCTTCCATTCAAAACAGGAAAGAACCTTTCTGAAAAACTGCTCTGTGTTCTGTTAATTCATCTCACAGAGTTACATCTTTACCTTCAAGAAGATTTTCGCTAAGGCTGTTCTTGTGGAATTCTCAAAGGGATATTTGGAAGCCATTGAGGGCTATGGTGAAAAAGGTAATATCTTCCGCTCAAAACTGGAAAGAAGCTTTCTGAGAAACTGCTCTGTGTTCTGTTAATTCATCTCACAGAGTTACATCTTTACCTTCAAGAAGCCTTTCGCTAAGGCTGTTCTTGTGCAATTGGCAAAGGGATATTTGGAAGCCCATAGAGGGCTATGGTGAAAAAATAAATATCTTCCGTTCAAAACTGGAAAGAAGCTTTCTGAGAAACTGCTCTGTGTCTGTGAATTCATCCCACAGATTTACATCTTTCCCTTCAGGAAGCCCTTCGTTAAGGCTGTTCTTGTGGAGTTGGCAAAGGGATATTTGGAAGCCCATAGAGAGCTATGGTGAAAAAGGAATTATCTTCGGTTCAAAACTGGAAAGAAGCTTTCTGAGAAACTGCTCTGTGTTCTCTTAATTCATCTCACAGAGTTACATGTTTCCTTTCAAGAAGCCTTTCGCTAAGGCTGTTCTTTTGGAATTGGCAAAGGTATATTTGGAAGCCCATAGAGGGCTATGGTGAAAAAGGAAATATATTCCGCTCAAAACTGGAAAGAAGCTTTCTGAGAAACTGCTCCGTGTTCTCTTAATTCATCCCACAAAGTTACATCTTTCCCTTCAAGAAGCCTTTCGTTAAGACTGTTCTTGTGGAATTGTCAAAGGGATATTTGGAAGCCCATAGAGGGCTATGGTGAAAAAGGTAATATCTTCCGCTCAAAACTGGAAAGAAGCTTTCTGAGAAACTGCTCTGTGTTCTGTGAATTCATCTCACAGAGTTACATCTTTCCCTTCAAGAAGCCTTTCGCTAAGGCTGTTCTTGTGGAATTGGCAAAGGGATGTTTGGAAACCCCTAGAGGGCTATGGTGAAAAAGGAATTATATTCCGCTCAAAACTGGAAAGAAGCTTTCTGAGAAACTGCTCCGTGTTCTGTTAATTCATCCCACAAAGTTACATCTTTCCCTTCAAGAACCCTTTCGTTAAGACTGTTCTTGTGGAATTGTCAAAGGGATATTTGGAAGCCCATAGAGGGCTATTATGAAAAAGGAAATGTCTTCCATTCAAAACTGGAAAGAAGCTCTCTGAGAAACTGCTCTGTGTTCTGTTAATTCATCTCACAGAGTTACATCTTTCCCTTCAAGAAGCCTTTCGCTAAGGCTGTTCTTGTGGAATTGGCAAAGGGATATTTGGAAGCCCATAGAGGGCTATGGTGAAAAAGGAAATATCTTCCATTAAATACTGGAAAGAAGCTTTCTGAGAAACTGCTCTATGTTCTGTGAATTCGTCTCACAGAGTTCCATCTTTCCCTTCAAGAAGCCTTTCGCTAAGGCTGTTCTTGTGGAATTGGCAAAGGAATATTTGGAAGACCATAGAGGGCTATAGTGAAGAAGGAAATATCTTCCGTTCAAAACTGGAAAGAAGCTTTCTGAGAGACTGCTCTGTGTTCTGTGATTTCATCTCACGGAGTTACATGTTTCCCTTCAAGAAGCCTTTCGCTAAGGCTGTTCTTGTGGAATTGGCAAAGGGATATTTGGAAGCCCATAGAGGGCTATGGTGAAAAAGGAAATATCTTCCGTTCAAAACTGGAAAGAAGCTTTCTGAGAAACTGCTCTGTGTTCTATGAATTCATCTCATAGAGTTACATTTTCCCTTCAAGAAGCCTTTCGCTAAGGCTGTTCTTGTGGAATTGGCAAAGGGATATTTGGAAGCCCATAGAGGGCTATGGTGAAAAAGGAAATATCTTCCGTTCAAACTGGAAAGAAGCTTTCTGAGAAACTGCTCTGTGTTCTGTGAATTCATATCACAGAGTTACATCTTTCCCTTCAAGAAGCCTTTCGCTAAGGCTGTTCTTGTGGAATTGGCAAAGGGATATTTGGAAGCCCATAGAGGGCTATGGTGAAAAAGGAAATATCTTCCGCTCAAAACTGTAAAGAATCTTTCTGAGAAACTGCTCTGTGTACTGTTAATTCATCTCACAGAGTTACATCGTTCCCTTCAAGAAGCCTTACGCTAAGGCTGTTCTTGTGGAATTGGCAAAGGGATATTTGGAAGCCCATAGAGGGCTATGGTGAAAAAGGAAATATCTTCCCTTCAAAACTGGAAAGAAGCTTTCTGAGAAACTGCTCTGTGTTCTCTTAATTCATCTCACAGAGTTACATGTTTCCTTTCAAGAAGCCTTTCGCTAAGGCTGTTCTTGTGGAATTGGCAAAGGGATATTTGGAAGCCCATAGAGGGCTATGGTGAAAAAGGAAATATCTTCCCTTGAAAACTGGAAAGAAGCTTTCTGAGAAACTGCTCTGTGTTCTGTTAATTCATCTCACAGAGTTACATCTTTCCGTTCAAGAAGCCTTTCGCTAAGGCTGTTCTTGTGGAATCGGCAAAGGGATATTTGGAAGCACATAGAGGGCTAAGGTGAAAAAGGAAATATCTTCCGTTCAAAACTGGAAAGAAGCTTTCTGAGAAACTGCTCTGTGTTCTGTTAATTCATCTCACAGAGTTACATCTTTCCCTTCAAGAAGCCTTTCGCTAAGGCTGTTCTTGTGGAATTGGCAAAGGGATATTTGGAAGCCCACAGAGGGCTATGGTGAAAAAGGAAATATCTTCCGCTCAAAACTGTAAAGAAGCTTTCTGAGAAACTGCTCTGTGTTCTGTTAATTTATCTCACAGAGTTACATCTTTCCCTTCAAGAAGCCTTTCGCTAAGGCTGTTCTTGTGGAATTGGCAAAGGGATATTTGGAAGCCCATAGAGGGCTATGGTGAAAAAGGAAATATCTTCCCTTCAAAACTGGAAAGAAGCTTTCTGAGAAACTGCTCTGTTTTCTCTTAATTCATCTCACAGAGTTACATGTTTCCTTTCAAGAAGCCTTTCGCTAAGGCTGTTCTTGTGGATTTGGCAAAGGGATATTAGGAAGCCCATAGAGGGCTAAGGTGAAAAAGGAAATATCTTCCGTTCAAAACTGGAAAGAAGCTTTCTGAGAAACTGCTCTGTGTTCTGTTAATTCATCTCACAGAGTTACATCTTTCCCTTCAAGAAGCCATTCGCTAAAGGCTGTTCTTGTGGAATTGGCAAAGGGATATTTGGAAGCCCACAGAGGGCTATGGTGAAAAAGGAAATATCTTCCGTTCAAAACTGGAAAGAAGCTTTCTGAGAAACTGCTCTGTGTTCCCTTAATTCATCTCACAGAGTTACATGTTTCCCTTCAAGAAGCCTTTCGCTAAGGCTGTTCTTGTGGAATTGGGAAAGGGATATTTGGAAGCCCATAGTGGGCTATGGTGAAAAAGGAAATATCTTCCGTTCAAAACTGGAAAGAAGCTTTCTGAGAGACTGCTCTGTGTTCTGTGAATTCATCTCACAGAGTTACATCTTTCAATTCAAGAAGCCTTTCGCTAAGGCTGTTCTTGTGGAATTGGCAAAGGTATATTTGGAAGCCCATAGAGGGCTACGGTGAAAAAGGAAATATCTTCCGTTCAAAACTGGAAAGAAGCTTTCTGAGAAACTGCTCTGTGTTCTGTTAATTCATCTCACAGAGGTACATCTTTCCCTTCAAGTAGCCTTTCGCTAAGGCTGTCCTTGTGGAATTGGCAAAGGGATATTTGGAAGCCCATACAGGGCTATGGTGAAAAAGGAAATATCTTCCGTTCAAAACAGGAAGGAAGCTTTCTGAAAAACTGCTCTGTGTTCTCTTAATTCATCTCACAGAGTTACATGTTTCCTTTCAAGAAGCCTTTCGCTAAGGCTGTTCTTGTGGAATTGGCAAAGGGATATTTGGGAGCCCATAGAGGGCTATGGTGAAAAAGGAAATATCTTCCATTCAATACTGGAAAGAAGCTTTCTGAGAAACTGCTCTGTGTTCTGTGAATTCGTCTCACAGAGTTACATCTTTCCCTTCAAGAAGCCTTTCGTTAAGGCTGTTCTTGTGGAATTGGCAAAGGGATATTTGGAAGCCCATAGAGGGCTATGGTGAAAAAGGAAATATCTTCCGTTCAAAACTGGAAAGAAGCTTTCTGAGAAACTGCTCTGTGTTCTGTTAATTCATCTCACAGAGTTACATCTTTACCTTCAAGAAGCCTTTCGCTAAGGCTGTTCTTGTGCAATTGGCAAAGGTATATTTGGAAGCCCATCGAGGGCTATGGTGAAAAAGGAAATATCTTCCGTTCAAAACTTTAAAGAAGCTTTCTGGGAAACTGCTCTGTGTTCTGTTAATTCATCTCACAGAGGTACATCTTTCCCTTCAAGAAGCCATTCGCTAAAGGCTGTTCTTGTGGAATTGGCAAAGGGATATTTGGAAGTCCATAGAGGGCTATGGTGAAAAAGGAAATATCTTCCATACAAAACTGGAAAGAAGCTTTCTGAGAAACTGCTCTGTGTTCTGTGAATTCATCTCACAGAGTTACATCTTGCCTTTCATGAAGCCTTTCGCTAAGGCTGTTCTTGTGGAATTGGCAAAGGGATATTTGGAAGCCCATAGAGGGCTATGGTGAAAAAGGAAATATCTTCCCTTGAAAACTGGAAAGAAGCTTTCTGAGAAACTGCTCTGTGTTCTGTTAATTCATCTCACAGAGTTACATCTTTCCGTTCAAGAAGCCTTTCGCTAAGGCTGTTCTTGTGGAATCGGCAAAGGGATATTTGGAAGCCCATAGAGGGCTATGGTGAAAAAGGAAATATCTTCCGTTCAAAACTGGAAAGAAGCTTTCTGAGAAACTGCTCTGTGTTCTGTTAATTCATCTCACAGAGTTACATCTTTCCCTTCAAGAAGCCTTTCCCTAAGGCTGTTCTTGTGGAATTGGCAAAGGGATATTTGGAAGCCCACAGAGGGCTATGGTGAAAAAGGAAATATCTTCCGCTCAAAACTGTAAAGAAGCTTTCTGAGAAACTGCTCTGTGTTCTGTTAATTCATCTCACAGAGTTACATCTTTCCCTTCAAGAAGCCTTTCGCTAAGGCTGTTCTTGTAGAATTGGCAAAGGGATATTTGGAAGCCCATTGAGGGCTATGGTGAAAAAGGAAATATCTTCCGTTCAAAACAGGAAGGAAGCTTTCTGAAAAACTGCTCTGTGTTCTCTTAATTCATCTCACAGAGTTACATGTTTCCTTTAAAGAAGCCTTTCGCTAAGGCTGTTCTTGTGGAATTGGCAAAGGGATATTTGGAAGCCCATAGAGGGCTATGGTGAAAAAGGAAATATCTTCCATTCAATACTGGAAAGAAGCTTTCTGAGAAACTGCTCTGTGTTCTGTGAATTCATCTCACAGAGTTACATCTTTCCCTTCAAGAAGCCTTTCCTTAAGGTTCTTCTTGTGGAATTGGCAAAGGGATATTTGGAAGCCCATAGAGGGCTATGGTGAAAAAGGAAATATCTTCCGTTCAAAACTGGAAAGAAGCTTTTTGAGAAACTGCTCTGTGTTCTGTTAATTCATCTCACAGAGTTACATCTTTACCTTCAAGAAGCCTTTCGCTAAGGCTGTTCTTGTGCAATTGGCAAAGGTATATTTGGAAGCCCATCGAGGGCTATGGTGAAAAAGGAAATATCTTCCGTTCAAAACTTTAAAGAAGCTTTCTGAGAAACTGCTCTGTGTTCTGTTAATTCATCTCACAGAGGTACATCTTTCCCTTCAAGAAGCCATTCGCTAAAGGCTGTTCTTGTGGAATTGGCAAAGGGATATTTGGAAGCCCATAGAGGGCTATGGTGAAAAAGGAAATATCTTCCATACAAAACTGGAAAGAAGCTTTCTGAGAAACTGCTCTGTGTTCTGTGAATTCATCTCACAGAGTTACATCTTTCCCTTCAAGAAGCCTTTCGCTAAGGCTGTTCTTGTGGAATTGGCAAAGGGATATTTGGAAGCCCTTAGAGGGCTATGGTGAAAAAGGAAATATCTTCCGTTCAAAACTGGAAAGAAGCTTTCTGAGAAACTGCTCTGTGTTCTGTGAATTCATCTCACAGAGTTACATCTTTCCTTTCAAGAAGGCTTTCGCTAAGGCTGTTCTTGTGGAATTGGAAAAGGGATATTTGGAAGCCCATAGAGGGCTACGGTGAAAAAGGAAATATCTTCCGTTCAAAACTGGAAAGAAGCTTTCTGAGAAACTGCTCTGTGTTCTGTTAATTCACCTCACAGAGTTACATCTTTCCATTCAAGAATCCTTTCGCTAAGGCTGTTCTTGTGGAATTGGCAAAGGGATATTTGGAAGCCCATAGAGGGCTATGGTGAAAAAGGAAATATCTTCCGTTCAAAACTGGAAAGAAGCTTTCTGAGAAACTGCTCTGTGTTCTGTGAATTCATCTTACAGAGTTACATCTTTCCCTTCAAGAAGCCTTTCGCTAAGGCTGTTCTTGTGGAATTGGGAAAGTGATATTTGGAAGCCCATAAAGGGTTATGGTGAAAAAGGAAATATCTTCCATTCAAAACAGGAAAGAACCTTTCTGAAAAACTGCTCTGTGTTCTGTTAATTCATCTCACAGAGTTACATCTTTACCTTCAAGAAGATTTTCGCTAAGGCTGTTCTTGTGGAATTCTCAAAGGGATATTTGGAAGCCATTGAGGGCTATGGTGAAAAAGGTAATATCTTCCGCTCAAAACTGGAAAGAAGCTTTCTGAGAAACTGCTCTGTGTTCTGTTAATTCATCTCACAGAGTTACATCTTTACCTTCAAGAAGCCTTTCGCTAAGGCTGTTCTTGTGCAATTGGCAAAGGGATATTTGGAAGCCCATAGAGGGCTATGGTGAAAAAATAAATATCTTCCGTTCAAAACTGGAAAGAAGCTTTCTGAGAAACTGCTCTGTGTCTGTGAATTCATCCCACAGATTTACATCTTTCCCTTCAGGAAGCCCTTCGTTAAGGCTGTTCTTGTGGAGTTGGCAAAGGGATATTTGGAAGCCCATAGAGAGCTATGGTGAAAAAGGAATTATCTTCGGTTCAAAACTGGAAAGAAGCTTTCTGAGAAACTGCTCTGTGTTCTCTTAATTCATCTCACAGAGTTACATGTTTCCTTTCAAGAAGCCTTTCGCTAAGGCTGTTCTTTTGGAATTGGCAAAGGTACATTTGGAAGCCCATAGAGGGCTATGGTGAAAAAGGAAATATATTCCGCTCAAAACTGGAAAGAAGCTTTCTGAGAAACTGCTCCGTGTTCTCTTAATTCATCCCACAAAGTTACATCTTTCCCTTCAAGAAGCCTTTCGTTAAGACTGTTCTTGTGGAATTGTCAAAGGGATATTTGGAAGCCCATAGAGGGCTATGGTGAAAAAGGTAATATCTTCCGCTCAAAACTGGAAAGAAGCTTTCTGAGAAACTGCTCTGTGTTCTGTGAATTCATCTCACAGAGTTACATCTTTCCCTTCAAGAAGCCTTTCGCTAAGGCTGTTCTTGTGGAATTGGCAAAGGGATGTTTGGAAACCCCTAGAGGGCTATGGTGAAAAAGGAATTATATTCCGCTCAAAACTGGAAAGAAGCTTTCTGAGAAACTGCTCCGTGTTCTGTTAATTCATCCCACAAAGTTACATCTTTCCCTTCAAGAACCCTTTCGTTAAGACTGTTCTTGTGGAATTGTCAAAGGGATATTTGGAAGCCCATAGAGGGCTATTATGAAAAAGGAAATGTCTTCCATTCAAAACTGGAAAGAAGCTCTCTGAGAAACTGCTCTGTGTTCTGTTAATTCATCTCACAGAGTTACATCTTTCCCTTCAAGAAGCCTTTCGCTAAGGCTGTTCTTGTGGAATTGGCAAAGGGATATTTGGAAGCCCATAGAGGGCTATGGTGAAAAAGGAAATATCTTCCATTAAATACTGGAAAGAAGCTTTCTGAGAAACTGCTCTATGTTCTGTGAATTCGTCTCACAGAGTTCCATCTTTCCCTTCAAGAAGCCTTTCGCTAAGGCTGTTCTTGTGGAATTGGCAAAGGAATATTTGGAAGACCATAGAGGGCTATAGTGAAGAAGGAAATATCTTCCGTTCAAAACTGGAAAGAAGCTTTCTGAGAGACTGCTCTGTGTTCTGTGATTTCATCTCACGGAGTTACATGTTTCCCTTCAAGAAGCCTTTCGCTAAGGCTGTTCTTGTGGAATTGGCAAAGGGATATTTGGAAGCCCATAGAGGGCTATGGTGAAAAAGGAAATATCTTCCGTTCAAAACTGGAAAGAAGCTTTCTGAGAAACTGCTCTGTGTTCTATGAATTCATCTCATAGAGTTACATTTTCCCTTCAAGAAGCCTTTCGCTAAGGCTGTTCTTGTGGAATTGGCAAAGGGATATTTGGAAGCCCATAGAGGGCTATGGTGAAAAAGGAAATATCTTCCGTTCAAACTGGAAAGAAGCTTTCTGAGAAACTGCTCTGTGTTCTGTGAATTCATATCACAGAGTTACATCTTTCCCTTCAAGAAGCCTTTCGCTAAGGCTGTTCTTGTGGAATTGGCAAAGGGATATTTGGAAGCCCATAGAGGGCTATGGTGAAAAAGGAAATATCTTCCGCTCAAAACTGTAAAGAATCTTTCTGAGAAACTGCTCTGTGTACTGTTAATTCATCTCACAGAGTTACATCGTTCCCTTCAAGAAGCCTTACGCTAAGGCTGTTCTTGTGGAATTGGCCAAGGGATATTTGGAAGCCCATAGAGGGCTATGGTGAAAAAGGAAATATCTTCCCTTCAAAACTGGAAAGAAGCTTTCTGAGAAACTGCTCTGTGTTCTCTTAATTCATCTCACAGAGTTACATGTTTCCTTTCAAGAAGCCTTTCGCTAAGGCTGTTCTTGTGGAATTGGCAAAGGGATATTTGGAAGCCCATAGAGGGCTATGGTGAAAAAGGAAATATCTTCCCTTGAAAACTGGAAAGAAGCTTTCTGAGAAACTGCTCTGTGTTCTGTTAATTCATCTCACAGAGTTACATCTTTCCGTTCAAGAAGCCTTTCGCTAAGGCTGTTCTTGTGGAATCGGCAAAGGGATATTTGGAAGCACATAGAGGGCTAAGGTGAAAAAGGAAATATCTTCCGTTCAAAACTGGAAAGAAGCTTTCTGAGAAACTGCTCTGTGTTCTGTTAATTCATCTCACAGAGTTACATCTTTCCCTTCAAGAAGCCTTTCGCTAAGGCTGTTCTTGTGGAATTGGCAAAGGGATATTTGGAAGCCCACAGAGGGCTATGGTGAAAAAGGAAATATCTTCCGCTCAAAACTGGAAAGAAGCTTTCTGAGAAACTGCTCTGTGTTCTGTTAATTTATCTCACAGAGTTACATCTTTCCCTTCAAGAAGCTTTTCGCTAAAGGCTGTTCTTGTGGAATTGGCAAAGGGATATTTGGAAGCCCACAGAGGGCTATGGTGAAAAAGGAAATATCTTCCGTTCAAAACTGGAAAGAAGCTTTCTGAGAAACTGCTCTGTGTTCCCTTAATTCATCTCACAGAGTTACATGTTTCCCTTCAAGAAGCCTTTCGCTAAGGCTGTTCTTGTGGAATTGGGAAAGGGATATTTGGAAGCCCATAGTGGGCTATGGTGAAAAAGGAAATATCTTCCGTTCCAAACTGGAAAGAAGCTTTCTGAGAGACTGCTCTGTGTTCTGTGAATTCATCTCACAGAGTTACATCTTTCAATTCAAGAAGCCTTTCGCTAAGGCTGTTCTTGTGGAATTGGCAAAGGTATATTTGGAAGCCCATAGAGGGCTACGGTGAAAAAGGAAATATCTTCCGTTCAAAACTGGAAAGAAGCTTTCTGAGAAACTGCTCTGTGTTCTGTTAATTCATCTCACAGAGGTACATCTTTCCCTTCAAGTAGCCTTTCGCTAAGGCTGTCCTTGTGGAATTGGCAAAGGGATATTTGGAAGCCCATACAGGGCTATGGTGAAAAAGGAAATATCTTCCGTTCAAAACAGGAAGGAAGCTTTCTGAAAAACTGCTCTGTGTTCTCTTAATTCATCTCACAGAGTTACATGTTTCCTTTCAAGAAGCCTTTCGCTAAGGCTGTTCTTGTGGAATTGGCAAAGGGATATTTGGGAGCCCATAGAGGGCTATGGTGAAAAAGGAAATATCTTCCATTCAATACTGGAAAGAAGCTTTCTGAGAAACTGCTCTGTGTTCTGTGAATTCGTCTCACAGAGTTACATCTTTCCCTTCAAGAAGCCTTTCGTTAAGGCTGTTCTTGTGGAATTGGCAAAGGGATATTTGGAAGCCCATAGAGGGCTATGGTGAAAAAGGAAATATCTTCCGTTCAAAACTGGAAAGAAGCTTTCTGAGAAACTGCTCTGTGTTCTGTTAATTCATCTCACAGAGTTACATCTTTACCTTCAAGAAGCCTTTCGCTAAGGCTGTTCTTGTGCAATTGGCAAAGGTATATTTGGAAGCCCATCGAGGGCTATGGTGAAAAAGGAAATATCTTCCGTTCAAAACTTTAAAGAAGCTTTCTGGGAAACTGCTCTGTGTTCTGTTAATTCATCTCACAGAGGTACATCTTTCCCTTCAAGAAGCCATTCGCTAAAGGCTGTTCTTGTGGAATTGGCAAAGGGATATTTGGAAGTCCATAGAGGGCTATGGTGAAAAAGGAAATATCTTCCATACAAAACTGGAAAGAAGCTTTCTGAGAAACTGCTCTGTGTTCTGTGAATTCATCTCACAGAGTTACATCTTGCCTTTCATGAAGCCTTTCGCTAAGGCTGTTCTTGTGGAATTGGCAAAGGGATATTTGGAAGCCCATAGAGGGCTAAGGTGAAAAAGGAAATATCTTCCGTTCAAAACTGGAAAGAAGCTTTCTGAGAAACTGCTCTGTGTTCTGTGAATTCATCTCACAGAGCTACATCTTTCCCTTCAAGAAGCCATTCGCTAAAGGCTGTTCTTGTGGAATTGGCAAAGGGATATTTGGAAGTCCATAGAGGGCTATTATGAAAAAGGAAATATCTTCCATTCAAAACTGGAAAGAAGCTCTCTGAGAAACTGCTCTGTGTTCTGTTAATTCATCTCACAGAGTTACATCTTTCCCTTCAAGAAGCCTTTCGCTAAGGCTGTTCTTGTGGAATTGGCAAAGGGATATTTGGAAGCCCACAGAGGGCTATGGTGAAAAAGGAAATATCTTCCGTTCAAAACTGGAAAGAAGCTTTCTGAGAAACTGCTCTGTGTTCCCTTAATTCATCTCACAGAGTTACATGTTTCCCTTCAAGAAGCCTTTCGCTAAGGCTGTTCTTGTGGAATTGGCAAAGGGATATTTGGAAGCCCTTAGAGGGCTATGGTGAAGAAGGAAATACCTTTCATTCAAAATTGGAAAGAAGCTTTCTGGGAAACTGCTCTGTGTTCTGTTAATTCATCTCACAGAGTTACATCTTTTCCTTCAAGAAGCCTTTCGCTAAGGCTGTTCTTGTGGAATTGGCAAAGTGATATTTGGAAGCCCTTAGAGGGCTATGATGAAAAAGTAAATAACTTCCGTTCAAAACTGGAAAGAAGCTTTCTGGGAAACTGCTCTGTGTTCTGTTAATTCATCTCACAGAGTTCCATCTTTCCCTTCAAGAAGCCTTTCAGTATGGCTGTTCTTGTGGAATAGGCAAAGTGATATTTGGAAGCCCTTAGAGGGCTATGTTGAAAAAGTAAATATGTTCCGTTCAAAACTGGAAAGAAGCTTTCTGGGAAACTACTCTGTGTTCTGTTAATTCATCTCACAGAGTTACATCTTTCCCTTCAAGAAGCCTTTCGCTAAGGCTGTTCTTGTGGAATTGGCAAAGGGATATTTGGAAGCCCATAGAGGGCTATGGTGAAAAAGGAAATATCTTCCGTTCAAAACTGGAAAGAAGCTTTCTGAAAAACTGCTCTGTGTTCTGTTAATTCATCTCACTGAGTTACATCTTTCCCTTCAAGAAGCCTTTCGCTAAGGCTGTTCTTGTGGAATTGGCAAAGGGATATTTGGAAACCCATAGAGGGCTATGGTGAAAAGGAAATATCTTCCGTTCAAAACTGGAAAGAAGCTTTCTGAGAAACTGCTCTCTGTTCTGTTAATTCATCATACAGAGTTACATCTTTCCCTTCAAGAAGAATTTCGCTAAGGCTGTTCTTGTGGAATTGGCAAAGGGATACTTGGAAGCCCATATAGGGCTATGGTGAAAAAGGAAATATCTTCCGTTCAAAACTGGAAGTAATCTTTCTGAGAAACTGCTCTGTGTTCTGTTAATTCATCTCACAGAGTTACATCTTTCCCTTTTAGAAGCCTTTCGCTAATGCTGTTCTTGTGGAATTGTCAAAGGGATATTTGGAAGCCCATAGCGGGCTATGGTGAAAAAGGAAATATCTTCCGTTCAAAACTGGAAAGAAGCTTTCTGAGAATCTGCTCTGTGTTCTGTTAATTCATCTCACAGAGTTACATATTTCCCTTCAAGAAGCCTTTCGCTAAGGCTGTTCTTGTGGAATTGGCAAAGGGAAATTTGGAAGCCCATAGAGGGCTATGTTGAAAAAGTAAATATCTTCCGTTCAAAACTGGAAAGAAGCTTTCTGAGAAACTGCTCTGTGTTCTGTGAATTCATCTCACAGAGTTACACCTTTCCCTTCAAGAAGTCTTTCGCTAAGGCTGTTCTTGTGGAATTGGCAAAGGGATGTTTGAAACTCCGTAGAGGGCTATGTTGAAAAAGGAAATATCTTCCGTTCAAAACTGGAAAGAAGCTTTCTGAGAAACTACTCTGTGTTCTGTTAATTCATCTCCCAGAGTTACATCTTTCCCTTCAAGAACCTATCGCTAAGGCTGTTCTTGTGGAATTGGCAAAGGGATATTTGGAATCCCATAAAGGGATATGGTTAAAAAGGAAATATCTTCCGTTCAAAACTGGAAAGAAACTTTCTGACAAACTGCTCTGTGTTCTGTTAATTCATCTCACAGAGTTACATGTTTCCCTTCAAGAGGCCTTTCGCTGAGGCTGTTCTTGTGGAATTGGCAAAGAGATATTTGGAAGCCCATAGAGGGCTACGGTGAAAAAGAAAGTATCTTCCGTTCAAAACTGGAAAGAAGTTTCTGAGAAACTGCTCTGTGTTCTCTTAATTCATCTCACAGGGTTACATCTTTCCCTTCAAGAAGCCTTTCGCTAAAGCTGTTCTTGGGGAATTGGGAAAGGGATATTTGGAAACCTATAGAGGGCTATGGTGAAAAAGGAAATATATTCCGCTCAAAACTGGAAAGAAGCTTTCTGAGAAACTGCTCTGTGTTCTCTTAATTCATCCCACAGAGTTACATCTTTCCCTTCAAGAAGCCTTTCGTTAAGGCTATTCTTGTGGAATTGGCAAAGGGATATATGGAAGCGAATAGAGGGCTATGGTGAAAAAGGAAATATCTTCCGTTCAAAACTGAAAGAAGCTTTCGAGAAACTGCTCTGTGTTCCGTTAATACATCTCACAGAGTTACATCTTTCCCTTAAAGAAGCCTTTCGCTAAGGCTCTTCTTGTGGAATTGGCAAAGGGATATTTGGAAGCCCATAGAGGGCTATGGTGAAAAAGGAAATATCTTCCATGCAAAACTGGAAAGAAGCTTTCTGAGAAAATGTTCTGTGTTCTATGAATTCGTCTCACAGAGTTACATTTTCCCTTCAAGAAGCCTTTCGCTAAGGCTGTTCTTGTGGAATTGGCAAAGGGATATTTGGAAGCCCATAGATGGCTACGGTGATAAAGGAAATATCTTCCGTTGAAAACTGGAAAGAAGCTTTCTGAGAAACTGCTCTGTGTTCTGTAAATTCATCTCACAGAGTTACATCTTTCCCTTCAAGAAGCCTTTCGCTAAGGCTGTTCTTGTGGAATTGGCAAAGGGATATTTGGAAACCCATAGAGGGCTATGGTGAAAAGGAAATATCTTCCGTTCAAAACTGGAAAGAAGCTTTCTGAGAAACTGCTCTCTGTTCTGTTAATTCATCACACAGAGTTACATCTTTCCCTTCAAGAAGCCTTTCGCTAAGGCTGTTCTTGTGGAATTGGCAAAGAGATATTTGGAAGCCCTTAGAGGGCTATGATGAAAAAGTAAATATCTTCCGTTCAAAACTGGAAAGAAGCTTTCTGGGAAACTGCTCTGTGTTCTGTTAATTCATCTCACAGAGTTACATCTTTCCCTTCAAGAAGCCTTTCGCTAAGGCTGTTCTTGTGGAATTGGCAAAGTGATATTTGGAAGCCCATAGAGGGCTGTGATGAAAAAGTAAATATCTTCCGTTCAAAACTGGAAAGAAGCTTTCTGAGAAATGGCTCTGTGTTCTGTGAATTCATCTCACAGAGTTACATCTTTCCCTTCAAGAAGCCTTTCGCTAAGGCTGTTCTTGTGGAATTGGCAAAGGGATATTTGGAAGCCCATCGAGGGCTATGGTGAAAAAGGAAATATCTTCCATTCAAAACTGGAAAGAAGCTTTCTGAGAAACTGCTCTGTGTTCTGTTAATTCATCTCACAGAGGTACATCTTTCCCTTCAAGTAGCCTTTCGCTAAGGCTGTCCTTGTGGAATTGGCAAAGGGATATTTGGAAGCCCATACAGGGCTATGGTGAAAAAGGAAATATCTTCCGTTCAAAACATGAAGGAAGCTTTCTGAAAAACTGCTCTGTGTTCTCTTAATTCATCTCACAGAGTTACATGTTTCCTTACAAGAAGCCTTTCGCTAAGGCTGTTCTTGTGGAATTGGCAAAGGGATATTTGGAAGCCCATAGAGGGCTATGGTGAAAAAGGAAATATCTTCCATTCAATACTGGAAAGAAGCTTTCTGAGAAACTGCTCTGTGTTCTGTGAATTCGTCTCACAGAGTTACATCTTTCCCTTCAAGAAGCCTTTCCTTAAGGCTGTTCTTGTGGAATTGGCAAAGGGATATTTGGAAGCCCATAGAGGGCTATGGTGAAAAAGGAAATATCTTCCGTTCAAAACTGGAAAGAAGCTTTCTGATAAACTGCTCTGTGTTCTGTTAATTCATCTCACAGAGTTACATCTTTCCCTTCAAGAAGCCTTTCGCTAAGGCTGTTCTTGTGGAATCGGCAAAGTGATATTTGGAAGCCCATAGAGGGCTATGGTGAAAAAGGAAATATCTTCCGTTCAAAACTGGAAAGAAGCTTTCTGAGAAACTGCTCTGTGTTCCCTTAATTCATCTCACAGAGTTACATGTTTCCCTTCAAGAAGCCTTTCGCTAAGGCTGTTCTTGTGGAATTGGGAAAGGGATATTTGGAAGCCCATAGTGGGCTATGGTGAAAAAGGAAATATCTTCCGTTCAAAACTGGAAAGAAGCTTTCTGAGAGACTGCTCTGTGTTCTGTGAATTCATCTCACAGAGTTACATCTTTCCCTTCAAGAAGCCTTTCGCTAAGGCTGTTCTTGTGGAATTGGCAAAGGGATATTTGGAAGCCCATCGAGGGCTATGGTGAAAAAGGAAATATCTTCCATTCAAAACTGGAAAGAAGCTTTCTGAGAAACTGCTCTGTGTTCTGTGAATTCATCTCACAGAGGTACATCTTTCCCTTCAAGTAGCCTTTCGCTAAGGCTGTTCTTTTGGAATTGGCAAAGGTATATTTGGAAGCCCATAGAGGGCTACGGTGAAAAAGGAAATATCTTCCGTTCAAAACTGGAAAGAAGCTTTCTGAGAAACTGCTCTGTGTTCTGTGAATTCATCTCAAAGAGTTACATCTTTCCCTTCAATAAGCCTTTCGCTAAGGCTGTTCTTGTGGAATTGGCAAAGGGATATTTGGAAACCCATAGAGGGCTATGGTGAAAAAGGAAATATATTCCGCTCAAAACTGGAAAGAAGCTTTCTGAGAAACTGCTCCGTGTTCTCTTAATTCATCCCACAAAGTTACATCTTTCCCTTCAAGAAGCCTTTCGTTAAGACTGTTCTTGTGGAATTGTCAAAGGGATATTTGGAAGCCCATAGAGGGCTATGGTGAAAAAGGTAATATCTTCCGCTCAAAACTGGAAAGAAGCTTTCTGAGAAACTGCTCTGTGTTCTGTGAATTCATCTCACAGAGTTACATCTTTCCCTTCAAGAAGCCTTTCGCTAAGGCTGTTCTTGTGGAATTGGCAAAGGGATGTTTGGAAACCCCTAGAGGGCTATGGTGAAAAAGGAAATATATTCCGCTCAAAACTGGAAAGAAGCTTTCTGAGAAACTGCTCCGTGTTCTGTTAATTCATCCCACAAAGTTACATCTTTCCCTTCAAGAAGCCTTTCGTTAACACTGTTCTTGTGGAATTGTCAAAGGGATATTTGGAAGCCCATAGAGGGCTATTATGAAAAAGGAAATGTCTTCCATTCAAAACTGGAAAGAAGCTCTCTGAGAAACTGCTCTGTGTTCTGTTAATTCATCTCAAAGAGTTACATCTTTCCCTTCAAGAAGCCTTTCGCTAAGGCTGTTCTTGTGGAATTGGCAAAGGGATATTTGGAAGCCCATAGAGGGCTATGGTGAAAAAGGAAATATCTTCCATTAAATACTGGAAAGAAGCTTTCTGAGAAACTGCTCTATATTCTGTGAATTCGTCTCACAGAGTTCCATCTTTCCCTTCAAGAAGCCTTTCGCTAAGGCTGTTCTTGTGGAATTGGCAAAGGAATATTTGGAAGACCATAGAGGGCTATGGTGAAGAAGGAAATATCTTCCGTTCAAAACTGGAAAGAAGCTTTCTGAGAGACTGCTCTGTGTTCTGTGATTTCATCTCACGGAGTTACATGTTTCCCTTCAAGAAGCCTTTCGCTAAGGCTGTTCTTGTGGAATTGGCAAAGGGATATTTGGAAGCCCATAGAGGGCTATGGTGAAAAAGGAAATATCTTCCGTTCAAAACGGGAAAGAAGCTTTCTGAGAAACTGCTCTGTGTTCTGTTAATTCATCTCACAGAGTTACATCTTTCCCTTCAAGAAGCCATTCGCTAAAGGCTGTTCTTGTGGAATTGGCAAAGGGATATTTGGAAGCCCACAGAGGGCTATGGTGAAAAAGGAAATATCTTCCGTTCAAAACTGGA
Organism: Chlorocebus sabaeus; assembly: GCF_047675955.1. Classification (NCBI taxonomy): domain Eukaryota; kingdom Metazoa; phylum Chordata; class Mammalia; order Primates; family Cercopithecidae; genus Chlorocebus; species Chlorocebus sabaeus. Next base: position 2,330,432 of record NW_027328147.1, on the reverse strand, counting down.
AAGAAGCTTTCTGAGAAACTGCTCTGTGTTCCCTTAATTCATCTCACAGAGTTACATGTTTCCCTTCAAGAAGCCTTTCGCTAAGGCTGTTCTTGTGGAATTGGGAAAGGGATATTTGGAAGCCCATAGTGGGCTATGGTGAAAAAGGAAATATCTTCCGTTCAAATTGGAAACAAGCTTTCTGAGAGACTGCTCTGTGTTCTGTGAATTCATCTCACAGAATTACATCTTTCCCTTCAAGAAGCCTTTCGCTAAGGCTGTTCTTGTGGAATTGGCAAAGGGATATTTGGAAGCCCATAGAGGGCTACGGTTGAAAAGGAAATATCTTCCGTTCAAAACTGGAAAGAAGCTTTCTGAGAAACTGCTCTGTGTTCTGTTAATTCATCTGACAGAGGTACATCTTTCCCTTCAAGTAGCCTTTCGCTAAGGCTGTCCTTGTGGAATTGGCAAAGGGATATTTGGAAGCCCATACAGGGCTATGGTGAAAAAGGAAATATCTTCCGTTCAAAACAGGAAGGAAGCTTTCTGAAAAACTGCTCTGTGTTCTCTTAATTCATCTCACAGAGTTACATGTTTCCTTTCAAGAAGCCTTTCGCTAAGGCTGTTCTTGTGGAATTGGCAAAGGGATATTTGGGAGCCCATAGAGGGCTATGGTGAAAAAGGAAATATCTTCCATTCAATACTGGAAAGAAGCTTTCTGAGAAACTGCTCTGTGTTCTGTGAATTCGTCTCACAGAGTTACATCTTTCCCTTCAAGAAGCCTTTCGTTAAGGCTGTTCTTGTGGAATTCGCAAAGGGATATTTGGAAGCCCATAGAGGGCTATGGTGAAAAAGGAAATATCTTCCGTTCAAAACTGGAAAGAAGCTTTCTGAGAAACTGCTCTGTTTTCTGTTAATTCATCTCACAGAGTTACATCTTTCCCTTCAAGAAGCCTTTCGCTAAGGCTGTTCTTGTGGAATTGGCAAAGGGATATTTGGAAGCCCATAGAGGGCTATTATGAAAAAGGAAATATCTTCCATTCAAAACTGGAAAGAAGCTCTCTGAGAAACTGCTCTGTGTTCTGTTAATTCATCTCACAGAGTTACATCTTTCCCTTCAAGAAGACTTTCGCTAAGGCTGTTCTTGTGGAATTGGCAAAGGGATATTTGGAAGCCCACAGAGGGCTATGGTGAAAAAGGAAATATCTTCCGTTCAAAACTGGAAAGAAGCTTTCTGAGAAACTGCTCTGTGTTCCCTTAATTCATCTCACAGAGTTACATGTTTCCCTTCAAGAAGCCTTTCGCTAAGGCTGTTCTTGTGGAATTGGGAAAGGGATATTTGGAAGCCCATAGTGGGCTATGGTGAAAAAGGAAATATCTTCCGTTCAAAACTGGAAAGAAGCTTTCTGAGAGACTGCTCTGTGTTCTGTGAATTCATCTCACAGAGTTACATCTTTCCCTTCAAGAAGGCTTTCGCTAAGGCTGTTCTTGTGGAATTGGCAAAGGGATATTTGGAAGCCCATAGAGGGCTATGGTGAAAAAGGAAATATCTTCCGTTCAAAACTGGAAAGAAGCTTTCTGAGAAACTGCTCTGTGTTCTGTTAATTCATCTCACAGAGGTACATCTTTACCTTCAAGAAGCCTTTCGCTAAGGCAGTTCTTGTGGAATTGGCAAAGGGATATTTGGAAGCCCTTAGAGGGCTATGGTGAAAAAGGAAATATCTTCCGTTCAAAACTGGTAAGAAGCTTTCTGAGAAACTGCTCTGTGTTCTGTGAATTCATCTCACAGAGTTACATCTTTCCTTTCAAGAAGCCTTTCGCTAAGGCTGTTCTTGTGGAATTGGAAAAGGGATATTTGGAAGCCCATAGAGGGCTATGGTGAAAAAGGAAATATCTTCCGTTCAAAACTGGAAAGAAGCTTTCTGAGAAACTGCTCTGTGTTCTGTTAATTCATCTCACAGAGTTACATCTTTCCATTCAAGAATCCTTTCGCTAAGGCTGTTCTTGTGGAATTGGCAAAGGGATATTTGGAAGCCCATAGAGGGCTATGGTGAAAAAGGAAATATATTCCGCTCAAAACTGGAAAGAAGCTTTATGAGAAACTGCTCCGTGTTCTGTTAATTCATCCCACAGAGTTACATCTTTCCCTTCAAGAAGCCTTTCGTTAAGACTGTTCTTGTGGAATTGTCAAAGGGATATTTGGAAGCCCATAGAGGGCTATGGTGAAAAAGGTAATATCTTACGTTCAAAACAGGAAAGAAGCTTTCTGAGAAACTGCTCTGTGTTCTCTTAATTCATCTCACAGAGTTACAGGTTTCCTTTCAAGAAGTCTTTCGCTAAGGCTGTTCTTTTGGAATTGGCAAAGGGATATTTGGAAGCCCTTAGAGGGCTATGGTGAAAAAGGAAATATCTTCCATTCAAAATTGGAAAGAAGCTTTCTGGGAAACTGCTCTGTGTTCTGTTAATTCATCTCACAGAGTTACATCTTTTCCTTCAAGAAGCCTTTCGCTAAGGCTGTTCTTGTGGAATTGGCAAAGTGATATTTGGAAGCCCTTAGAGGGCTATGATGAAAAAGTAAATATCTTCCGTTCAAAACTGGAAAGAAGCTTTCTGGGAAACTGCTCTGTGTTCTGTTAATTCATCTCACAGAGTTCCATCTTTCCCTTCAAGAAGCCTTTCAGTATGGCTGTTCTTGTGGAATAGGCAAAGTAATATTTGGAAGCCCTTAGAGGGCTATGATGAAAAAGTAAATATGTTCCGTTCAAAACTGGAAAGAAGCTTTCTGGGAAACTGCTCTGTGATCTCTTAATTCATCTCACAGAGTTACATCTTTCCCTTCAAGAAGCCTTTCGCTAAGGCTGTTCTTGTGGAATTGGCAAAGGGATATTTGGAAGCCCATAGAGGGCTATGGTGAAAAAGGAAATATCTTCCGTTCAAAACTGGAAAGAAGCTTTCTGAGAATCTGCTCTGTGTTCTGTTAATTCATCTCACAGAGTTACATATTTCCCTTCAAGAAGCCTTTCGCTAAGGCTGTTCTTGTGGAATTGGCAAAGGGAAATTTGGAAACCCATAGAGGGCTATGTTGAAAAAGTAAATATCTTCCGTTCAAAACTGGAAAGAAGCTTTCTGAGAAACTGCTCTGTGTTCTGTTAATTCATCTCACAGAGTTACACCTTTCCCTTCAAGAAGTCTTTCGCTAAGGCTGTTCTTGTGGAATTGGCAAAGGGATATTTGAAACTCCGTAGAGGGCTATGTTGAAAAAGGAAATATCTTCCGTTCAAAACTGGAAAGAAGCTTTCTGAGAAACTGCTCTGTGTTCTGTTAATTCATCTCCCAGAGTTACATCTTTCCCTTCAAGAACCTATCGCTAAGGCTGTTCTTGTGGAATTGGCAAAGGGATATTTGGAATCCCATAGAGGGCTATGGTTAAAAAGGAAATATCTTCCGTTCAAAACTGGAAAGAAGCTTTCTGAGAAACTGCTCTGTGTTCTGTTAATTCATCTCACAGAGTTACATCTTTCCCTTCAAGAAGCCTTTCGCTAAGGCTGTTCTTGTGGAATTGGCAAAGGGATATTTGGAAGCCCATAGAGGGCTATGGTGAAAAAGGAAATATCTTCCCTTCAAAACTGGAAAGAAGCTTTCTGAGAAACTGCTCTGTGTTCTCTTAATTCATCTCACAGAGTTACATGTTTCCTTTCAAGAAGCCTTTCGCTAAGGCTGTTCTTGTGGAATTGGCAAAGGGATATTAGGAAGTCCATAGAGGGCTAAGGTGAAAAAGGAAATATCTTCCGTTCAAAACTGGAAAGAAGCTTTCTGAGAAACTGCTCTGTGTTCTGTTAATTCATCTCACAGAGTTACATCTTTCCCTTCAAGAAGCCATTCGCTAAAGGCTGTTCTTGTGGAATTGGCAAAGGGATATTTGGAAGCCCACAGAGGGCTATGGTGAAAAAGGAAATATCTTCCGTTCAAAACTGGAAAGAAGCTTTCTGAGAAACTGCTCTGTGTTCCCTTAATTCATCTCACAGAGTTACATGTTTCCCTTGAAGAAGCCTTTCGCTAAGGCTGTTCTTGTGGAATTGGGAAAGGGATATTTGGAAGCCCATAGTGGGCTATGGTGAAAAAGGAAATATCTTCCGTTCAAAACTGGAAAGAAGCTTTCTGAGACACTGCTCTGTGTTCTGTGAATTCATCTCACAGAATTACATCTTTCCCTTCAAGAAGCCTTTCGCTAAGGCTGTTCTTGTGGAATTGGCAAAGGGATATTTGGAAGCCCATAGAGGGCTACGGTGAAAAAGGAAATATCTTCCGTTCAAAACTGGAAAGAAGCTTTCTGAGAAACTGCTCTGTGTTCTGTTAATTCATCTCACAGAGGTACATCTTTCCCTTCAAGTAGCCTTTCGCTAAGGCTGTCCTTGTGGAATTGGCAAAGGGATATTTGGAAGCCCATACAGGGCTATGGTGAAAAAGGAAATATCTTCCGTTCAAAACAGGAAGGAAGCTTTCTGAAAAACTGCTCTGTGTTCTCTTAATTCATCTCACAGAGTTACATGTTTCCTTTCAAGAAGCCTTTCGCTAAGGCTGTTCTTGTGGAATTGGCAAAGGGATATTTGGAAGCCCATAGAGGGCTATGGTGAAAAAGGAAATATCTTCCATTCAATACTGGAAAGAAGCTTTCTGAGAAACTGCTCTGTGTTCTGTGAATTCGTCTCACAGAGTTACATCTTTCCCTTCAAGAAGCCTTTCGTTAAGGCTGTTCTTGTGGAATTGGCAAAGGGATATTTGGAAGCCCATAGAGGGCTATGGTGAAAAAGGAAATATCTTCCCTTGAAAACTGGAAAGAAGCTTTCTGAGAAACTGCTCTGTGTTCTGTTAATTCATCTCACAGAGTTACATCTTTCCGTTCAAGAAGCCTTTCGCTAAGGGTGTTCTTGTGGAATCGGCAAAGGGATATTTGGAAGCCCATAGAGAGCTATGGTGAAAAAGGAAATATCTTCCGTTCAAAACTGGAAAGAAGCTTTCTGAGAAACTGCTCTGTGTTCTGTTAATTCATCTCACAGAGTTACATGTTTCCCTTCAAGAAGCCTTTCGCTAAGGCTGTTCTTGTGGAATTGGCAAAGGGATATTTGGAAGCCCACAGAGGGCTATGGTGAAAAAGGAAATATCTTCCGCTCAAAACTGTAAAGAAGCTTTCTGAGAAACTGCTCTGTGTTCTGTTAATTCATCTCACAGAGTTACATCTTTCCCTTCAAGAAGCCTTTCGCTAAGGCTGTTCTTGTAGAATTGGCAAAGGGATATTTGGAAACCCATAGAGGGCTATGGTGAAAAAGGAAATATCTTCCCTTCAAAACTGGAAAGAAGCTTTCTGAGAAACTGCTCTGTGTTCTCTTAATTCATCTCACAGAGTTACATGTTTCCTTTCAAGAAGCCTTTCGCTAAGGCTGTTATTGTGGAATTGGCAAAGGGATATTTGGAAGCCCATAGAGGGCTAAGGTGAAAAAGGAAATATCTTCCGTTCAAAACTGGAAAGAAGCTTTCTGAGAAACTGCTCTGTGTTCTGTTAATTCATCTCACAGAGCTACATCTTTCCCTTCAAGAAGCCATTCGCTAAAGGCTGTTCTTGTGGAATTGGCAAAGGGATATTTGGAAGTCCATAGAGGGCTATTATGAAAAAGGAAATATCTTCCATTCAAAACTGGAAAGAAGCTCTCTGAGAAACTGCTCTGTGTTCTGTTAATTCATCTCACAGAGTTACATCTTTCCCTTCAAGAAGCCTTTCGCTAAGGCTGTTCTTGTGGAATTGGCAAAGGGATATTTGGAAGCCCACAGAGGGCTATGGTGAAAAAGGAAATATCTTCCGTTCAAAACTGGAAAGAAGCTTTCTGAGAAACTGCTCTGTGTTCCCTTAATTCATCTCACAGAGTTACATGTTTCCCTTCAAGAAGCCTTTCGCTAAGGCTGTTCTTGTGGAATTGGGAAAGGGATATTTGGAAGCCCATAGTGGGCTATGGTGAAAAAGGAAATATCTTCCGTTCAAAACTGGAAAGAAGCTTTCTGAGAGACTGCTCTGTGTTCTGTGAATTCATCTCACAGAGTTACATCTTTCCCTTCAAGAAGCCTTTCGCTAAGGCTGTTCTTGTGGAATTGGCAAAGGGATATTTGGAAGCCCATAGAGGGCTATGGTGAAAAAGGAAATATCTTCCGTTCAAAACTGGAAAGAAGCTTTCTGAGAAACTGCTCTGTGTTCTGTTAATTCATCTCACAGAGGTACATCTTTACCTTCAAGAAGCCTTTCGCTAAGGCAGTTCTTGTGGAATTGGCAAGGGGATATTTGGAAGCCGTTAGAGGGCTATGGTGAAAAAGGAAATATCTTCCGTTCAAAACTGGAAAGAAGCTTTCTGAGAAACTGCTCTGTGTTCTGTGAATTCATCTCACAGAGTTACATCTTTCCTTTCAAGAAGCCTTTCGCTAAGGCTGTTCTTGTGGAATTGGAAAAGGGATATTTGGAAGCCCATAGAGGGCTATGGTGAAAAAGGAAATATCTTCCGTTCAAAACTGGAAAGAAGCTTTCTGAGAAACTGCTCTGTGTTCTGTTAATTCATCTCACAGAGTTACATCTTTCCATTCAAGAATCCTTTCGCTAAGGCTGTTCTTGTGGAATTGGCAAAGGGATATTTGGAAGCCCATAGAGGGCTATGGTGAAAAAGGAAATATATTCCGCTCAAAACTGGAAAGAAGCTTTCTGAGAAACTGCTCCGTGTTCTGTTAATTCATCCCACAGAGTTACATCTTTCCCTTCAAGAAGCCTTTCGTTAAGACTGTTCTTGTGGAATTGTCAAAGGGATATTTGGAAGCCCATAGAGGGCTATGGTGAAAAAGGAAATATCTTACGTTCAAAACAGGAAAGAATCTTTCTGAGAAACTGCTCTGTGTTCTCTTAATTCATCTCACAGAGTTACAGGTTTCCTTTCAAGAAGTCTTTCGCTAAGGCTGTTCTTGTGGAATTGGCAAAGGGATATTTGGAAGCCCTTAGAGGGCTATGGTGAAAAAGGAAATACCTTTCATTCAAAATTGGAAAGAAGCTTTCTGGGAAACTGCTCTGTGTTCTGTTAATTCATCTCACAGAGTTACATCTTTTCCTTCAAGAAGCCTTTCGCTAAGGCTGTTCTTGTGGAATTGGCAAAGTGATATTTGGAAGCCCATATAGGGCTATGGTGAAAAAGGAAATATCTTCCGTTCAAAACTGGAAGTAATCTTTCTGAGAAACTGCTCTGTGTTCTGTTAATTCATCTCACAGAGTTACATCTTTCCCTTTTAGAAGCCTTTCGCTAATGCTGTTCTTGTGGAATTGTCAAAGGGATATTTGGAAGCCCATAGAGGGCTATGGTGAAAAAGGAAATATCTTCCGTTCAAAACTGGAAAGAAGCTTTCTGAGAATCTGCTCTGTGTTCTGTTAATTCATATCACAGAGTTACATATTTCCCTTCAAGAAGCCTTTCGCTAAGGCTGTTCTTGTGGAATTGGCAAAGGGAAATTTGGAAGCCCATAGAGGGCTATGTTGAAAAAGTAAATATCTTCCGTTCAAAACTGGAAAGAAGCTTTCTGAGAAACTGCTCTGTGTTCTGTGAATTCATCTCACAGAGTTACACCTTTCCCTTCAAGAAGTCTTTCGCTAAGGCTGTTCTTGTGGAATTGGCAAAGGGATATTTGAAACTCCGTAGAGGGCTATGTTGAAAAAGGAAATATCTTCCGTTCAAAACTGGAAAGAAGCTTTCTGAGAAACTGCTCTGTGTTCTGTTAATTCATCTCCCAGAGTTACATCTTTCCCTTCAAGAACCTATCGCTAAGGCTGTTCTTGTGGAATTGGCAAAGGGATATTTGGAATCCCATAGAGGGCTATGGTTAAAAAGGAAATATCTTCCGTTCAAAACTGGAAAGAAACTTTCTGACAAACTGCTCTGTGTTCTGTTAATTCATCTCACAGAGTTACATGTTTCCCTTCAAGAGGCCTTTCGCTGAGGCTGTTCTTGTGGAATTGGCAAAGAGATATTTGGAAGCCCATAGAGGGCTACGGTGAAAAAGAAAATATCTTCCGTTCAAAACTGGAAAGAAGTTTCTGAGAAACTGCTCTGTGTTTTCTTAATTCATCTCACAGGGTTACATCTTTCCCTTCAAGAAGCCTTTCGCTAAAGCTGTTCTTGGGGAATTGGGAAAGGGATATTTGGAAACCTATAGAGGGCTATGGTGAAAAAGGAAATATATTCCGCTCAAAACTGGAAAGAAGCTTTCTGAGAAACTGCTCTGTGTTCTCTTAATTCATCCCACAGAGTTACATCTTTCCCTTCAAGAAGCCTTTCGCTAAGCCTGTTCTTGTGGAATTGGCAAAGGGATATTTGGAAACCCATAGAGGGCTATGGTGAAAAGGAAATATCTTCCGTTCAAAACTGGAAAGAAGCTTTCTGAGAAACTGCTCTCTGTTCTGTTAATTCATCACACAGAGTTACATCTTTCCCTTCAAGAAGCCTTTCGCTAAGGCTGTTCTTGTGCAATTGGCAAAGTGATATTTGGAAGACCTTAGAGGGCTATGATGAAAAAGTAAATATCTTCCGTTCAAAACTGGAAAGAAGCTTTCTGGGAAACTGCTCTGTGTTCTGTTAATTCACCTCACAGAGTTACATCTTTCCCTTCAAGAAGCCTTTCGCTAAGGCTGTTCTTGTGGAATTGGCAAAGTGATATTTGGAAGCCCTTAGAGGGCTGTGATGAAAAAGTAAATATCTTCCGTTCAAAACTGGAAAGAAGCTTTCTGAGAAACGGCTCTGTGTTCTGTGAATTCATCTCACAGAGTTACATCTTTCCCTTCAAGAAGCCTTTCGCTAAGGCTGTTCTTGTGGAATTGGCAAAGGGATATTTGGAAGCCCATAGAGGGCTATGGTGAAAAAGGAAATATCTTCCGTTCAAAACTGGAAAGAAGCTTTCTGAGAAACTGCTCTGTGTTCTGTTAATTCATCTCACAGAGTTACATCTTGCCCTTCATGAAGCCTTTCGCTAAGGCTGTTCTTGTGGAATTGGCAAAGGGATATTTGGAAGCCCATAGAGGGCTATGGTGAAAAAGGAAATATCTTCCCTTCAAAACTGGAAAGAAGCTTTCTGAGAAACTGCTCTGTGTTCTGTGAATTCATCTCACAGAGTTACATCTTTCCCTTCAAGAAGCCTTTCGCTAAGGCTGTTCTTGTGGAATTGGCAAAGGGATATTTGGAAGCCCTTAAAGGGCTATGGTGGAAAATTAAATATCTTCCGCTCATAACTGGAAAGAAGCTTTCTGAGAAACTACTCTGTGTTCTGTTAATTCATCTCACAGAGTTACATCTTTCCCTTCAAGAAGCCTTTCGCTAAGGCTGTTCTTGTGGAATTGGCAAAGGGATATTTGGAAACCCATAGAGGGCTATGGTGAAAAAGGAAATATATTCCGCTCAAAACTGGAAAGAAGCTTTCTGAGAAACTGCTCTGTGTTCTCTTAATTCATCTCACAGAGGTACATCTTTCCCTTCAAGAAGCCATTCGCTAAAGGCTGTTCTTGTGGAATTGGCAAAGGGATATTTGGAAGTCCATAGAGGGCTACTATGAAAAAGGAAATATCTTCCATTCAAAACTGGAAAGAAGCTCTCTGAGAAACTGCTCTGTGTTCTGTTAATTCATCTCACAGAGTTACATCTTTCCCTTCAAGAAGCCTTTCGCTAAGGCTGTTCTTGTGGAATTGGGAAAGGGATATTTGGAAGCCCTTAGTGGGCTATGGTGAAAAAGGAAATAACTTCCGTTCAAAACTGGAAAGAAGCTTTCTGAGAGACTGCTCTGTGTTCTGTGAATTCATCTCACAGAGTTACATCTTTCCCTTCAAGAAACCTTTCGCTAAGGCTGTTCTTGTGGAATTGGCAAAGGGATATTTGGAAGCCCATCGAGGGCTATGGTGAAAAAGGAAATATCTTCCATTCAAAACTGGAAAGAAGCTTTCTGAGAAACTGCTCTGTGTTCTGTTAATTCATCTCACAGAGGTACATCTTTCCCTTCAAGTAGCCTTTCGCTAAGGCTGTCCTTGTGGAATGGGCAAAGGGATATTTGGAAGCCCATAGAGGGCTATGGTGAAAAAGGAAATATCTTCCGTTCAAAACAGGAAGGAAGCTTTCTGAAAAACTGCTCTGTGTTCTCTTAATTCATCTCACAGAGTTACATGTTTCCTTACAAGAAGCCTTTCGCTAAGGCTGTTCTTGTGGAATTGTCAAAGGGATATTTGGAAGCCCATAGAGGGCTATGGTGAAAAAGGAAATATCTTCCATTCAATACTGGAAAGAAGCTTTCTGAGAAACTGCTCTGTGTTCTGTGAATTCGTCTCACAGAGTTACATCTTTCCCTTCAAGAAGCCTTTCCTTAAGGCTGTTCTTGTGGAATTGGCAAAGGGATATTTGGAAGCCCATAGAGGGCTATGGTGAAAAAGGAAATATCTTCCGTTCAAAACTGGAAAGAAGCTTTCTGAGAAACTGCTCTGTGTTCTGTTAATTCATCTCACAGAGTTACATCTTTACCTTCAAGAAGCCTTTCGCTAAGGCTGTTCTTGTGCAATTGGCAAAGGTATATTTGGAAGCCCATCGAGGGCTATGGTGAAAAAGGAAATATCTTCCGTTCAAAACTTTAAAGAAGCTTTCTGAGAAACTGCTCTGTGTTCTGTTAATTCATCTCACAGAGGTACATCTTTCCCTTAAAGAAGCCATTCGCTAAAGGCTGTTCTTGTGGAATTGGCAAAGGGATATTTGGAAGTCCATAGAGGGCTATGGTGAAAAAGGAAATATCTTCCATACAAAACTGGAAAGAAGCTTTCTGAGAAACTGCTCTGTGTTCTTTGAATTCATCTCACAGAGTTACATCTTTCCCTTCAAGAAGCCTTTCGCTAAGGCTGTTCTTGTGGAATTGGCAAAGGGATATTTGGAAGCCCTTAGAGGGCTATGGTGAAAAAGGAAATATCTTCCGTTCAAAACTGGAAAGAAGCTTTCTGAGAAACTGCTCTGTGTTCTGTGAATTCATCTCACAGAGTTACATCTTTCCTTTCAAGAAGGCTTTCGCTAAGTCTGTTCTTGTGGAATTGGAAAAGGGATATTTGGAAGCCCATAGAGGGCTACGGTGAAAAAGGAAATATCTTCCGTTCAAAACTGGAAAGAAGCTTTCTGAGAAACTGCTCTGTGTTCTGTTAATTCACCTCACAGAGTTACATCTTTCCATTCAAGAATCCTTTCGCTAAGGCTGTTCTTGTGGAATTGGCAAAGGGATATTTGGAAGCCCATAGAGGGCTATGGTGAAAAAGGAAATATCTTCCGTTCAAAACTGGAAAGAAGCTTTCGAGAAACTGCTCTGTGTTCCGTTAATACATCTCACAGAGTTACATCTTTCCCTTAAAGAAGCCTTTCGCTAAGGCTCTTCTTGTGGAATTGGCAAAGGGATATTTGGAAGCCCATAGAGGGCTATGGTGAAAAAGGAAATATCTTCCATGCAAAACTGGAAAGAAGCTTTCTGAGAAAATGTTCTGTGTTCTATGAATTCGTCTCACAGAGTTACATTTTCCCTTCAAGAAGCCTTTCGCTAAGGCTGTTCTTGTGGAATTGGGAAAGTGATATTTGGAAGCCCATAGAGGGCTATGGAGAAAAAGGAAATATCTTCCGTTCAAAACTGGAAAGAAGCTTTCTGAGAAACTGCTCTGTGTTCTGTTAATTCATCTCACAGAGTTACATCTTTCCCTTCAAGAAGCCTTTCGCTAAGGCTGTTCTTGTGGAATTGGCAAAGGGATATTTGGAAACCGCTAGAGAGCAATGGTGAAAAAGGAAATATATTCCGCTCAAAACTGGAAAGAAGCTTTCTGAGAAACTGCTCCGTGTTCTGTTAATTCATCCCACAGAGTTACATCTTTCCCTTCAAGAAGCCTTTCGCTAAGGCTGTTCTTGTGGAATTGGCAAAGGGATATTTGGAAGCCCATAGATGGCTACGGTGATAAAGGAAATATCTTCCGTTGAAAACTGGAAAGAAGCTTTCTGAGAAACTGCTCTGTGTTCTGTAAATTCATCTCACAGAGTTTCATCTTTCCCTTCAAGAAGCCTTTCGCTAAGGCTGTTCTTGTGGAATTGGCAAAGGGATATTTGGAAACCCATAGAGGGCTATGGTAAAAAGGAAATATCTTCCGTTCAAAACTGGAAAGAAGCTTTCTGAGAAACTGCTCTGTGTTCTCTTAATTCATCTCACAGAGTTACATGTTTCCCTTCAAAAGCCTTTCGCCAAGGCTGTTCTTGTGGAATTGGGAAAGGGATATTTGGAAGCCCATAGAGGGCTATGGTGAAAAAGGAAATATCTTCCGTTCAAAACTGGAAAGAAGCTTTCTGAGAGACTGCTCTGTGTTCTGTGATTTCATCTCACAGAGTTACATCTTTCCCTTCAAGAAGCCTTTCGCTAAGGCTGTTCTTGTGGAATTGGCAAAGGGATATTTGGAAGCCCATAGAGGGCTATGGTGAAAAAGGAAACATCTTCCGTTCAAAACTAGAAAGAAGCTTTCTGAGAAACTGCTCTGTGTTCTGTGAATTCATCTCACAGAGTTACATTTTCCCTTCAAGAAGCCTTTCGCTAAGGCTGTTCTTGTGGAATTGGCAAAGGGATATTTGGAAGCCCATAGAGGTCTATGGTGAAAAAGGAAATATCTTCCGTTCAAAACTGTCAAGACGCTTTCTGAGAAAAAGCTCTGTGTTCTGTGAATTCATATCACAGAGTTACATCTTTCCCTTCAAGAAGCCTTTCGCTAAGGGGGTTCTTGTGGAATTGGCTAAGGGATATTTGGAAGCCCATAGAGGGCTATGGGGAAAAAGGAAATATCTTCCGTTCAAAACTGGAAAGAAGCTTTCTGAGAAACTGCTCTGTGTTCTGTGAATTCGTCTCACAGAGTTAAATCTTTCCCTTCAAGAAGCCTTTCGCTAAGGCTGTTCTTGTGGAATTGGCAAAGTGATATTTGGAAGCCCATAGAGGGCTACGGTGAAAAAGAAATATCTTCCGTTCAAAACTGGAAAGAAGCTTTCTGAGAAACTGCTCTGTGTTCTGTTAATTCATCTCACAGAGTTACATCTTTCCCTTCAATAAGCCTTTCGCTAAGGCTGCTCTTGTGGAATTGGCAAAGGGATATTTGGAAACACCTAGAGGGCTATGGTGAAAAAGGAAATAGATTCCGCTCAAAACTGGAAAGAAGCTTTCTGAGAAACTGCTCCGTGTTCTGTTAATTCATCCCACAGAGTTACATCTTTCCCTTCAAGAAGCCTTTCGTTAAGACTGTTCTTGTGGAATTGTCAAAGGGATATTTGGAAGCCCATAGAGGGCTTTGGTGAAAAAGGAAATACCTTCCATTCAAAACTGGAAAGAAGCTTTCTGAGAAACTGCTCTGTGTTCTGTGAATTCATCTCACAGATTTACATCTGTCCCTTCAAGAAGCCTTTCGCTAAGGCAGTTCTTGTGGAATTGGCAAAGGGATATTTGGAAGCCCTTAGAGGGCTATGGTGAAAAAGGAAATATCTTCCGTTCAAAACTGGAAAGAAGCTTTCTGAGAAACTGCTCTGTGTTCTGTTAATTTATCTCACAGAGTTACATCTTTCCCTTCAAGAAGCCTTTCGCTAAGGCTGTTCTTGTGGAATTGTCAAAGGGATATTTGGAAGCCATTGAGGGCTATGGTGAAAAAGGAAATATCTTCCGCTCAAAACTGGAAAGAAGCTTTCTGAGAAACTGCTCTGTGATGTGTGAATTCATCTCAGAGAGTTACATCTTTCCCTTCAAGAAGCCTTTCGCTAAGGCTGTTCTTGTGGAATTGGCAAAAAGATATTTGGAAGCCCATAGAGGGCTATGGTGAAAAAGGAAATATCTTCCCTTCAAAACTGGAAAGAAGCTTTCTGAGAAACTGCTCTGTGTTCTGTGAATTCATCTGACAGAGTTACAACTTTCCCTTCAAGAAGCCTTTCGCTAAGGCTGTTCTTGTGGAATTGGCAAAGGGACATTTGGAAGCCCATAGAGGGCTATGGTGAAAAATGAAATATCTTCCGTTCAAAACTGGATAGAAGCTTTCTGAGAAACTGCTCTGTGTTCTGTGAATTCATCTCACAGAGTTTCATCTTTCCCTTCAAGAAGCCTTTCGCTAAGGTTGTTCTTGTGGAATTGGGAAAGATATATTTGGAGGCCCATAAAGGGTTATGGTGAAAAAGGAAATATCTTCCCTTCAAAACAGGAAAGAACCTTTCTGAGAAACTGCTCTGTGTTCTCTTAATTCATCTCACAGAGTTACATGTTTCCCTGCAAAAGCCTTTCGCTAAGGCTGTTCTTGTGGAATTGGGAAAGGGATATTTGGAAGCCCATAGAGGGCTATGGTGAAACAGGAAATATCTTCCGTTCAAAACAGGAAAGAAGCTTTCTGAGAAACTGCTCTGTGTTCTCTTAATTCATCTCACAGAGTTACATGTTTCCTTTCAAGAAGTCTTTCGCTAAGGCTGTTCTTGTGGAATTGGCAAAGGGATATTTGGAAGCCCATAGAGGGCTATGGTGAAAAAGGAAATATCTTCCATTCAATACTGGAAAGAAGCTTTCTGAGAAACTGCTCTATGTTCTGTGAATTCGTCTCACAGAGTTCCATCTTTCCCTTCAAGAAGCCTTTCGCTAAGGCTGTTCTTGTGGAATTGGCAAAGGAATATTTGGAAGCCCATAGAGGGCTATGGTGAAAAAGGAAATATCTTCCGTTCAAAACTGGAAAGAAGCTTTCTGAGAAACTGCTGTGTGTTCTGTGAATTCATCTCACAGTGTTACATCTTTCCCTTCAAGAAGCCTTTCGCTAAGGCTGTTCTTGTGGAATTGGCAAAGGGATATTTGGAAGCCCATAGAGGGCTATGGTGAAAAAGGAAATATATTCCGTTCAAAACTGGAAAGAAGCTTTCTGAGAAACTGCTCTGTGTTCTGTGAATTCGTCTCACAGAGTTACATCTTTCCCTTCAAGAAGCCTTTCGCTAAGGCTGTTCTTGTGGAATTGGCAAAGGGATATTTGGAAGCCCATAGAGGGCTACGGTGAAAAAGAAATATCTTCCGTTCAAAACTGGAAAGAAGCTTTCTGAGAAACTGCTCTGTGTTCTGTGAATTCATCTCACAGAGTTACATCTTTCCCTTCAATAAGCCTTTCGCTAAGGCTGTTCTTGTGCAATTGGCAAAGGGATATTTGGAAACACCTAGAGGGCTATGGTGAAAAAGGAAATATATTCCGCTCAAAACTGGAAAGAAGCTTTCTGAGAAACTGCTCCGTGTTCTGTTAATTCATCCCACAGAGTTACATCTTTCCCTTCAAGAAGCCTTTCGCTAAGACTGTTCTTGTGGAATTGGCAAACGGATATTTGGAAGCCCATAGAGGGCTATGGTGAAAAAGGAAATACCTTCCGTTCAAAACTGGAAAGAAGCTTTCTGAGAAACTGCTCTGTGTTCTGTGAATTCATCTGACAGAGTTACATCTTTCCCTTCAAGATGCCTTTCGCTAAGGCTGTTCTTGTGGAATTGGCAAAGGGATATTTGGAAGCCCATAGAGGGCTATGGTGAAAAAGGAAATATCTTCCGTTCAAAACTGGAAAGAAGCTTTCTGAGAAACTGCTCTGTGTTCTGTGAATTCATCTCACAGAGTTTCATCTTTCCCTTCAAGAAGCCTTTCGCTAAGGCTGTTCTTGTGGAATTGGGAAAGATATATTTGGAAGCCCATAAAGGGTTATGGTGAAAAAGGAAATATCTTCCATCCGAAACATTAAAGAACCTTTCTGAGAAACTGCTCTGTGTTCTCTTAATTCATCTCACAGAGTTACATGTTTCCCTTCAAGAAGCCTTTCGCTAAGGCTGTTCTTGAGGAATTGGGAAAGGGATATTTGGAAGCCCATAGAGGGCTATGGTGAAAATGGAAATATCTTCCGTTCAAAACTGGAAAGAAGCTTTCTGAGAGACTGCTCTGTGTTCTGTGATTTCATCTCACAGAGTTACATCTTTCCCTTCAAGAAGCCTTTCGCTAAGGCTGTTCTTGTGGAATTGGCAAAGGGATATTTGGAAGCCCATAGAGGGCTATGGTGAAAAAGGAAATACCTTCCATTCAAAACTGGAAAGAAGCTTTCTGAGAAACTGCTCTGTGTTCTGTGAATTCATCTCACAGATTTACATCTGTCCCTTCAAGAAGCCTTTCGCTAAGGCAGTTCTTGTGGAATTGGCAAAGGGATATTTGGAAGCCCTTAGAGGGCTATGGTGAAAAAGGAAATATCTTCCGTTGAAAACTGGAAAGAAGCTTTCTGAGAAACTGCTCTGTGTTCTGTGAATTCATCTCACAGAGGTACATCTTTCCCTTCTAGAAGCCTTTCGTTAAGGCTGTTCTTCTGGAATTGGGAAAGATATATTTGGAAGCCCATAAAGGGTTATGGTGAAAAAGGAAATATCTTCCATTCAAAACAGGAAAGAACCTTTCTGAGAAACTGCTCTGTGTTCTCTTAATTCATCTCACAGAGTTACATGTTTCCTTCAAGAAGCCTTTCGCTAAGGCTGTTCTTGTGGAATTGGCAAAGGGATATTTGGAAGCCCTTAGAGGGCTATGGTGAAAAAGGAAATATCTTCCGTTCAAAACTGGAAAGAAGCTTTCTGAGAGACTGCTCTGTGTTCTGTTAATTCATCTCACAGAGTTACATCTTTTTCTTCAAGAAGCCTTTCGCTAAGGCTGTTCTTGTGGAATTGGCAAAGGGATATTTGGAAGCCCATAGAGGGCTATGGTGAAAAAGGAAATATCTTCCGTTCAAAACAGGAAAGAAACTTTCTGAGAAACTGCTCTGTGTTCTGTTAATTCATCTCACAGAGTTACATCTTTCCCTTCAAGAAGCCTTTCGCTAAGGCTGTTCCTTTGGAATTGGCAAAGGGATATTTGGAAGCCCATAGAGGGCTACGGTGAAAAAGGAAATATCTTCCGTTCAAAACTGGAAAGAAGCTTTCTGAGAATCTGCTCTGTGTTCTGTTAATTCATCTCACAGAGTTACATCTTTCCATTCAAGAAGCGTTTCGCTGAGGCTGTTCTTGTGGAATTGGCAAAGGGATATTTGGAAGCCCATAGAGGGCTATGGTGAAAAAGGAAATATCTTCCGTTCAAAACTGGAAAGAAGCTTTCTGAGAAACTGCTCTGTGTTCTGTGAATTCATCTCACAGAGTTACATCTTTCCCTTCAAGAAGCCTTTCGCTAAGGCTGTTCTTGTGGAATTGGCAAAGGGATATTTGGAAACCGCTAGAGAGCAATGGTGAAAAAGGAAATATATTCCGCTCAAAACTGGAAAGAAGCTTTCTGAGAAACTGCTCCGTGTTCTGTTAATTCATCCCACAGAGTTATATCTTTCCCTTCAAGAAGCCTTTCGTTAAGACTGTTGTTGTGTAATTGTCAAAGGGATATTTGGAAGCCCATAGAGGGCTTTGGTGAAAAAGGAAATACCTTCCATTCAAAACTGGAAAGAAGCTTTCTGAGAAACTGCTCTGTGTTCTGTAAATTCATCACACAGAGTTACATCTGTCCCTTCAAGAAGCCTTTCGCTAAGGCAGTTCTTGTGGAATTGGCAAAGGGATATTTGGAAGCCCTTAGAGGGCTATGGTGAAAAAGGAAATATCTTCCGTTCAAAACTGGAAAGAAGCTTTCTGAGAAACTGCTCTGTGTTCTGTTAATTCATCTCACAGAGTTACATCTTTCCCTTCAAGAAGCCTTTCGCTAAGGGGGTTCTTGTGGAATTGTCAAAGGGATATTTGGAAGCCATTGAGGGCTATGGTGAAAAAGGAAATATCTTCCGTTCAAAACTGGAAAGAAGCTTTCTGAGAAACTGCTCTGTGATGTGTGAATTCATCTCAGAGAGTTACATCTTTCCCTTCAAGAAGCCTTTCGCTAAGGCTGTTCTTGTGGAATTGCCAAAAAGATATTTGGAAGCCCATAGAGGGCTATGGTGAAAAAGGAAATATCTTCCCTTCAAAACTGGAAAGAAGCTTTCTGAGAAACTGCTCTGTGTTCTGTGAATTCATCTCACAGAGTTACATCTTTCCCTTCAAGAAGCCTTTCGCTAAGGCTGTTCTTGTGGAATTGGAAAACGGATATTTGGAAGCCCATAGAGGGCTATGGTGAAAAAGGAAATATCTTCCGTTCAAAACTGGAAAGAAGCTTTCTGAGAAACTGCTCTGTGTTCTGTTAATTCATCTCACAGAGGTACATCTTTCCCTTCAAGAAGCCATTCGCTAAAGGCTGTTCTTGTCGAATTGGAAAAGGGATATTTGGAAGTCCATAGAGGGCTATGGTGAAAAAGGAAATATCTTCCATTCAAAACTGGAAAGAAGCTTTCTGAGAAACTCCTCTGTGTTCTGTGAATTCATCTGACAGAGTTACATCTTTCCCTTCAAGAAGCCTTTCGCTAAGGCTGTTCTTGTGGAATTGGCAAAGGGATATTTGGAAGCCCATAGAGGGCTATGGTGAAAAAGGAAATATCTTCCGTTCAAAACTGGAAAGAAGCTTTCTGAGAAACTGCTCTGTGTTCTGTGAATTCATCTCACAGAGTTTCATCTTTCCCTTCAAGAAGCCTTTCGCTAAGGCTGTTCTTGTGGAATTGGCAAAGGGATATTTGGAAACCGCTAGAGAGCAATGGTGAAAAAGGAAATATATTCCGCTCAAAACTGGAAAGAAGCTTTCTGAGAAACTGCTCCGTGTTCTGTTAATTCATCCCACATAGTTACATCTTTCCCTTCAAGAAGCCTTTCGTTAAGACTGTTCTTGTGGAATTGTCAAAGGGATATTTGGAAGCCCATAGAGGGCTTTGGTGAAAAAGGAAATACCTTCCATTCAAAACTGGAAAGAAGCTTTCTGAGAAACTGCTCTGTGTTCTGTAAATTCATCTCACAGAGTTACATCTGTCCCTTCAAGAAGCCTTTCGCTAAGGCAGTTCTTGTGGAATTGGCAAAGGGATATTTGGAAGCCCTTAGAGGGCTATGGTGAAAAAGGAAATATCTTCCGTTCAAAACTGGAAAGAAGCTTTCTGAGAAACTGCTCTGTGTTCTGTTAATTCATCTCACAGAGTTACGTCTTTCCCTTCAGAAGCCTTTCGCTAAGGGGGTTCTTGTGGAATTGTCAAAGGGATATTTGGAAGCCATTGAGGGCTATGGTGAAAAAGGAAATATCTTCCGCTCAAAACTGGAAAGAAGCTTTCTGAGAAACTGCTCTGTGATGTGTGAATTCATCTCAGAGAGTTACATCTTTCCCTTCAAGAAGCCTTTCGCTAAGGCTGTTCTTGTGGAATTGCCAAAAAGATATTTGGAAGCCCTTAGAGGGCTATGGTGAAAAAGGAAATATCTTCCCTTCAAAACTGGAAAGAAGCTTTCTGAGAAACTGCTCTGTGTTCTGTGAATTCATCTCACAGAGTTACATCTTTCCCTTCAAGAAGCCTTTCGCTAAGGCTGTTCTTGTGGAATTGGAAAACGGATATTTGGAAGCCCATAGAGGGCTATGGTGAAAAAGGAAATATCTTCCGTTCAAAACTGGAAAGAAGCTTTCTGAGAAACTGCTCTGTGTTCTGTTAATTCATCTCACAGAGGTACATCTTTCCCTTCAAGAAGCCATTTGCTAAAGGCTGTTCTTGTGGAATTGGAAAAGGGATATTTGGAAGTCCATAGAGGGCTATGGTGAAAAAGGAAATATCTTCCATTCAAAACTGGAAAGAAGCTTTCTGAGAAACCCCTCTGTGTTCTGTGAATTCATCTGACAGAGTTACATCTTTCCCTTCAAGAAGCCTTTCGCTAAGGCTGTTCTTGTGGAATTGGCAAAGGGATATTTGGAAGCCCATAGAGGGCTATGGTGAAAAAGGAAATATCTTCCGTTCAAAACTGGAAAGAAGCTTTCTGAGAAACTGCTCTGTGTTCTGTGAATTCATCTCACAGAGTTTCATCTTTCCCTTCAAGAAGCCTTTCGCTAAGGCTGTTCTTGTGGAATTGGGAAAGATATATTTGGAAGCCCATAAAGGGTTATGGTGAAAAAGGAAATATCTTCCATTCAAAACAGGAAAGAACCTTTCTGAGAAACTGCTCTGTGTTCCCTTAATTCATCTCACAGAGTAACACGTTTCCCTTCAAGAAGCCTTTCGCTAAGGCTGTTCTTGTGGAATTGGGAAAGGGATATTTGGAAGCCCATAGAGGGCTATGGTGAAAAAGGAAATATCTTCCGTTCAAAACTGGAAAGAACCTTTCTGAGAGACTGCTCTGTGTTCTGTGATTTCATCTCACAGAGTTACATCTTTCCCTTCAAGAAGCCTTTCGCTAAGGCTGTTCTTGTGGAATTGGCAAAGGGATATTTGGAAGCCCATAGAGGGCTATGGTGAAAAAGGAAATATCTTCCGTTCAAAACTGGAAAGAAGCTTTCTGAGAAACTGCTCTGTGTTCTGTGAATTCATCTCACAGAGTTACATTTTCCCTTCAAGAAGCCTTTCGCTAAGGCTGTTCTTGTGGAATTGGCAAAGGGATATTTGGAAGCCCACAGAGGTCTATGGTGAAAAAGGAAATATCTTCCGTTCAAAACTGTCAAGAAGCTTTCTGAGAAACTGCTCTGTGTTCTGTGAATTCATATCACAGAGTTACATCTTTCCATTCAAGAAGCCTTTCGCTAAGGCTGTTCTTGTGGAATTGGCAAAGGGATATTTGGAAGCCCATAGAGGGCTACGGTGAAAAATGAAATATCTTCCGTTCAAAACTGGAAAGAAGCTTTCTGAGAAACTGCTCCGTGTTCTGTTAATTCATCCCACAGAGTTACATCTTTAACTTCAAGAAGACTTTCGTTAAGACTGTTCTTGTGGAATTGTCAAAGGGATATTTGGAAGCCCATAGAGGGCTATGGTGAAAAAGGAAATATCTTCCGTTCAAAACTGGAAAGAAGCTTTCTGAGAAACTGCTCTGTGTTCTGTGAATTCGTCTCACAGAGTTACATCTTTCCCTTCAAGAAGCCTTTCGCTAAGGCTGTTCTTTTGGAATTGGCAAAGGGATATTTGGAAGCCCATAGAGGGCTACGGTGAAAAAGAAATATCTTCCGTTCAAAACTGGAAAGAAGCTTTCTGAGAAACTGCTCTGTGTTCTGTGAATTCATCTCACAGAGTTACATCTTTCCCTTCAATAAGCCTTTCGCTAAGGCAATTCTTGTGGAATTGGCAAAGGGATATTTGGAAGCCCTTAGAGGGCTATGGTGAAAAAGGAAATATCTTCCCTTCAAAACTGGAAAGAAGCTTTCTGAGAAACTGCTCTGTGTTCTGTGAATTCATCTGACAGAGTTACATCTTTCCCTTCAAGAAGCCTTTCGCTAAGGCTGTTCTTGTGGAATTGGCAAAGGGATATTTGGAAGCCCTTAGAGGGCTATGGTGAAAAAGGAAATACCTTTCATTCAAAATTGGAAAGAAGCTTTCTGGGAAACTGCTCTGTGTTCTGTTAATTCATCTCACAGAGTTACATCTTTTCCTTCAAGAAGCCTTTCGCTAAGGCTGTTCTTGTGGAATTGGCAAAGTGATATTTGGAAGCCCTTAGAGTTCTATGATGAAAAAGTAAATAACTTCCGATCAAAACTGGAAAGAAGCTTTCTGGGAAACTGCTCTGTGTTCTGTTAATTCATCTCACAGAGTTCCATCTTTCCCTTCAAGAAGCCTTTCAGTATGGCTGTTCTTGTGGAATAGGCAAAGTGATATTTGGAAGCCCTTAGAGGGCTATGATGAAAAAGTAAATATGTTCCGTTCAAAACTGGAAAGAAGCTTTCTGGGAAACTGCTCTGTGTTCTGTTAATTCATCTCACAGAGTTACATCTTTCCCTTCAAGAAGCCTTTCGCTAAGGCTGTTCTTGTGGAATTGGCAAAGGGATATTTGGAAGCCCATAGAGGGCTATGGTGAAAAAGGAAATATCTTCCGTTCAAAACTGGAAAGAAGCTTTCTGAAAAACTGCTCTGTGTTCTGTTAATTCATCTCTCTGAGTTACATCTTTCCCTTCAAGAAGCCTTTCGCTAAGGCTGTTCTTGTGGAATTGGCAAAGGGATATTTGGAAACCCATAGAGGGCTATGGTCAAAAGGAAATATCTTCCGTTCAAAACTGGAAAGAAGCTTTCTGAGAAACTGCTCTCTGTTCTGTTAATTCATCATACAGAGTTACATCTTTCCCTTCAAGAAGAATTTCGCTAAGGCTGTTCTTGTGGAATTGGCAAAGGGATACTTGGAAGTCCATATAGGGCTATGGTGAAAAAGGAAATATCTTCCGTTCAAAACTGGAAGTAATCTTTCTGAGAAACTGCTCTGTGTTCTGTTAATTCATCTCACAGAGTTACATCTTTCCCTTTTAGAAGCCTTTCGCTAATGCTGTTCTTGTGGAATTGTCAAAGGGATATTTGGAAGCCCATAGAGGGCTATGGTGAAAAAGGAAATATCTTCCGTTCAAAACTGGAAAGAAGCTTTCTGAGAATCTGCTCTGTGTTCTGTTAATTCATCTCACAGAGTTACATATTTCCCTTCAAGAAGCCTTTCGCTAAGGCTGTTCTTGTGGAATTGGCAAAGGGAAATTTGGAAGCCCATAGAGGGCTATGTTGAAAAAGTAAATATCTTCCGTTCAAAACTGGAAAGAAGCTTTCTGAGAAACTGCTCTGTGTTCTGTGAATTCATCTCACAGAGTTACACCTTTCCCTTCAAGAAGTCTTTCGCTAAGGCTGTTCTTGTGGAATTGGCAAAGGGATATTTGAAACTCCGTAGAGGGCTATGTTGAAAAAGGAAATATCTTCCGTTCAAAACTGGAAAGAAGCTTTCTGAGAAACTGCTCTGTGTTCTGTTAATTCATCTCCCAGAGTTACATCTTTCCCTTCAAGAACCTATCGCTAAGGCTGTTCTTGTGGAATTGGCAAAGGGATATTTGGAATCCCATAGAGGGCTATGGTTAAAAAGGAAATATCTTCCGTTCAAAACTGGAAAGAAACTTTCTGACAAACTGCTCTGTGTTCTGTTAATTCATCTCACAGAGTTACATGTTTCCCTTCAAGAGGCCTTTCGCTGAGGCTGTTCTTGTGGAATTGGCAAGGAGATATTTGGAAGCCCATAGAGGGCTACGGTGAAAAAGAAAATATCTTCCGTTCAAAACTGGAAAGAAGTTTCTGAGAAACTGCTCTGTGTTTTCTTAATTCATCTCACAGGGTTACATCTTTCCCTTCAAGAAGCCTTTCGCTAAAGCTGTTGTTGGGGAATTGGGAAAGGGATATTTGGAAACCTATAGAGGGCTATGGTGAAAAAGGAAATATATTCCGCTCAAAACTGGAAAGAAGCTTTCTGAGACACTGCTCTGTGTTCTCTTAATTCATCCCACAGAGTTACATCTTTCCCTTCAAGAAGCCTTTCGTTAAGGCTATTCTTGTGGAATTGGCAAAGGGATATATGGAAGCGAATAGAGGGCTATGGTGAAAAAGGAAATATCTTCCGTTCAAAACTGGAAAGAAGCTTTCGAGAAACTGCTCTGTGTTCCGTTAATACATCTCACAGAGTTACATCTTTCCCTTAAAGAAGCCTTTCGCTAAGGCTCTTCTTGTGGAATTGGCAAAGGGATATTTGGAAGCCCATAGAGGGCTATGGTGAAAAAGGAAATATCTTCCATGCAAAACTGGAAAGAAGCTTTCTGAGAAAATGTTCTGTGTTCTATGAATTCGTCTCACAGAGTTACATTTTCCCTTCAAGAAGCCTTTCGCTAAGGCTGTTCTTGTGGAATTGGCAAAGGGATATTTGGAAGCCCATAGATGGCTACGGTGATAAAGGAAATATCTTCCGTTGAAAACTGGAAAGAAGCTTTCTGAGAAACTGCTCTGTGTTCTGTAAATTCATCTCACAGAGTTACATCTTTCCCTTCAAGAAGCCTTTCGCTAAGGCTGTTCTTGTGGAATTGGCAAAGGGATATTTGGAAACCCATAGAGGGCTATGGTGAAAAGGAAATATCTTCCGTTCAAAACTGGAAAGAAGCTTTCTGAGAAACTGCTCTCTGTTCTGTTAATTCATCACAGAGTTACATCTTTCCCTTCAAGAAGCCTTTCGCTAACGCTGTTCTTGTGCAATTGGCAAAGTGATATTTGGAAGCCCTTAGAGGGCTATGATGAAAAAGTAAATATCTTCCGTTCAAAACTGGAAAGAAGCTTTCTGGGAAACTGCTCTGTGTTCTGTTAATTCACCTCACAGAGTTACATCTTTCCCTTCAAGAAGCCTTTCGCTAAGGCTGTTCTTGTGGAATTGGCAAAGTGATATTTGGAAGCCCTTAGAGGGCTGTGATGAAAAAGTAAATATCTTCCGTTCAAAACTGGAAAGAAGCTTTCTGAGAAACGGCTCTGTGTTCTGTGAATTCATCTCACAGAGTTACATCTTTCCCTTCAAGAAGCCTTTCGCTAAGGCTGTTCTTGTGGAATTGGCAAAGGGATATTTGGAAGCCCATAGAGGGCTATGGTGAAAAAGGAAATATCTTCCGTTCAAAACTGGAAAGAAGCTTTCTGAGAAACTGCTCTGTGTTCTGTTAATTCATCTCACAGAGTTACATCTTGCCCTTCATGAAGCCTTTCGCTAAGGCTGTTCTTGTGGAATTGGCAAAGGGATATTTGGAAGCCCATAGAGGGCTATGGTGAAAAAGGAAATATCTTCCCTTCAAAACTGGAAAGAAGCTTTCTGAGAAACTGCTCTGTGTTCTGTGAATTCATCTCACAGAGTTACATCTTTCCCTTCAAGAAGCCTTTCGCTAAGGCTGTTCTTGTGGAATTGGCAAAGGGATATTTGGAAGCCCTTAGAGGGCTATGGTGGAAAATTAAATATCTTCCGCTCATAACTGGAAAGAAGCTTTCTGAGAAACTACTCTGTGTTCTGTTAATTCATCTCACAGAGTTACATCTTTCCCTTCAAGAAGCCTTTCGCTAAGGCTGTTCTTGTGGAATTGGCAAAGGGATATTTGGAAACCCATAGAGGGCTATGGTGAAAAAGGAAATATATTCCGCTCAAAACTGGAAAGAAGCTTTCTGAGAAACTGCTCTGTGTTCTCTTAATTCATCCCACAGAGTTACATCTTTCCCTTCAAGAAGCCTTTCGTTAAGGCTATTCTTGTGGAATTGGCAAAGGGATATATGGAAGCGAATAGAGGGCTATGGTGAAAAAGGAAATATCTTCCGTTCAAAACTGGAAAGAAGCTTTCGAGAAACTGCTCTGTGTTCCGTTAATACATCTCACAGAGTTACATCTTTCCCTTAAAGAAGCCTTTCGCTAAGGCTCTTCTTGTGGAATTGGCAAAGGGATATTTGGAAGCCCATAGAGGGCTATGGTGAAAAAGGAAATATCTTCCATGCAAAACTGGAAAGAAGCTTTCTGAGAAAATGTTCTGTGTTCTATGAATTCGTCTCACAGAGTTACATTTTCCCTTCAAGAAGCCTTTCGCTAAGGCTGTTCTTGTGGAATTGGCAAAGGGATATTTGGAAGCCCATAGATGGCTACGGTGATAAAGGAAATATCTTCCGTTGAAAACTGGAAAGAAGCTTTCTGAGAAACTGCTCTGTGTTCTGTAAATTCATCTCACAGAGTTACATCTTTCCCTTCAAGAAGCCTTTCGCTAAGGCTGTTCTTGTGGAATTGGCAAAGGGATATTTGGAAACCCATAGAGGGCTATGGTGAAAAGGAAATATCTTCCGTTCAAAACTGGAAAGAAGCTTTCTGAGAAACTGCTCTCTGTTCTGTTAATTCATCACACAGAGTTACATCTTTCCCTTCAAGAAGCCTTTCGCTAAGGCTGTTCTTGTGCAATTGGCAAAGTGATATTTGGAAGCCCTTAGAGGGCTATGATGAAAAAGTAAATATCTTCCGTTCAAAACTGGAAAGAAGCTTTCTGGGAAACTGCTCTGTGTTCTGTTAATTCACCTCACAGAGTTACATCTTTCCCTTCAAGAAGCCTTTCGCTAAGGCTGTTCTTGTGGAATTGGCAAAGTGATATTTGGAAGCCCTTAGAGGGCTGTGATGAAAAAGTAAATATCTTCCGTTCAAAACTGGAAAGAAGCTTTCTGAGAAACGGCTCTGTGTTCTGTGAATTCATCTCACAGAGTTACATCTTTCCCTTCAAGAAGCCTTTCGCTAAGGCTGTTCTTGTGGAATTGGCAAAGGGATATTTGGAAGCCCATAGAGGGCTATGGTGAAAAAGGAAATATCTTCCGTTCAAAACTGGAAAGAAGCTTTCTGAGAAACTGCTCTGTGTTCTGTTAATTCATCTCACAGAGTTACATCTTGCCCTTCATGAAGCCTTTCGCTAAGGCTGTTCTTGTGGAATTGGCAAAGGGATATTTGGAAGCCCATAGAGGGCTATGGTGAAAAAGGAAATATCTTCCCTTCAAAACTGGAAAGAAGCTTTCTGAGAAACTGCTCTGTGTTCTGTGAATTCATCTCACAGAGTTACATCTTTCCCTTCAAGAAGCCTTTCGCTAAGGCTGTTCTTGTGGAATTGGCAAAGGGATATTTGGAAGCCCTTAGAGGGCTATGGTGGAAAATTAAATATCTTCCGCTCATAACTGGAAAGAAGCTTTCTGAGAAACTACTCTGTGTTCTGTTAATTCATCTCACAGAGTTACATCTTTCCCTTCAAGAAGCCTTTCGCTAAGGCTGTTCTTGTGGAATTGGCAAAGGGATATTTGGAAACCCATAGAGGGCTATGGTGAAAAAGGAAATATATTCCGCTCAAAACTGGAAAGAAGCTTTCTGAGAAACTGCTCTGTGTTCTCTTAATTCATCCCACAGAGTTACATCTTTCCCTTCAAGAAGCCTTTCGTTAAGGCTATTCTTGTGGAATTGGCAAAGGGATATATGGAAGCGAATAGAGGGCTATGGTGAAAAAGGAAATATCTTCCGTTCAAAACTGGAAAGAAACTTTCTGACAAACTGCTCTGTGTTCTGTTAATTCATCTCACAGAGTTACATGTTTCCCTTCAAGAGGCCTTTCGCTGAGGCTGTTCTTGTGGAATTGGCAAAGAGATATTTGGAAGCCCATAGAGGGCTACGGTGAAAAAGAAAATATCTTCCGTTCAAAACTGGAAAGAAGTTTCTGAGAAACTGCTCTGTGTTTTCTTAATTCATCTCACAGGGTTACATCTTTCCCTTCAAGAAGCCTTTCGCTAAAGCTGTTGTTGGGGAATTGGGAAAGGGATATTTGGAAACCTATAGAGGGCTATGGTGAAAAAGGAAATATATTCCGCTCAAAACTGGAAAGAAGCTTTCTGAGACACTGCTCTGTGTTCTCTTAATTCATCCCACAGAGTTACATCTTTCCCTTCAAGAAGCCTTTCGTTAAGGCTATTCTTGTGGAATTGGCAAAGGGATATATGGAAGCGAATAGAGGGCTATGGTGAAAAAGGAAATATCTTCCGTTCAAAACTGGAAAGAAGCTTTCGAGAAACTGCTCTGTGTTCCGTTAATACATCTCACAGAGTTACATCTTTCCCTTAAAGAAGCATTTCGCTAAGGCTCTTCTTGTGGAATTGGCAAAGGGATATTTGGAAGCCCATAGAGGGCTATGGTGAAAAAGGAAATATCTTCCATGCAAAACTGGAAAGAAGCTTTCTGAGAAAATGTTCTGTGTTCTATGAATTCGTCTCACAGAGTTACATTTTCCCTTCAAGAAGCCTTTCGCTAAGGCTGTTCTTGTGGAATTGGCAAAGGGATATTTGGAAGCCCATAGATGGCTACGGTGATAAAGGAAATATCTTCCGTTGAAAACTGGAAAGAAGCTTTCTGAGAAACTGCTCTGTGTTCTGTAAATTCATCTCACAGAGTTACATCTTTCCCTTCAAGAAGCCTTTCGCTAAGGCTGTTCTTGTGGAATTGGCAAAGGGATATTTGGAAACCCATAGAGGGCTATGGTGAAAAGGAAATATCTTCCGTTCAAAACTGGAAAGAAGCTTTCTGAGAAACTGCTCTCTGTTCTGTTAATTCATCACACAGAGTTACATCTTTCCCTTCAAGAAGCCTTTCGCTAAGGCTGTTCTTGTGCAATTGGCAAAGTGATATTTGGAAGCCCTTAGAGGGCTATGATGAAAAAGTAAATATCTTCCGTTCAAAACTGGAAAGAAGCTTTCTGGGAAACTGCTCTGTGTTCTGTTAATTCACCTCACAGAGTTACATCTTTCCCTTCAAGAAGCCTTTCGCTAAGGCTGTTCTTGTGGAATTGGCAAAGTGATATTTGGAAGCCCTTAGAGGGCTGTGATGAAAAAGTAAATATCTTCCGTTCAAAACTGGAAAGAAGCTTTCTGAGAAACGGCTCTGTGTTCTGTGAATTCATCTCACAGAGTTACATCTTTCCCTTCAAGAAGCCTTTCGCTAAGGCTGTTCTTGTGGAATTGGCAAAGGGATATTTGGAAGCCCATAGAGGGCTATGGTGAAAAAGGAAATATCTTCCGTTCAAAACTGGAAAGAAGCTTTCTGAGAAACTGCTCTGTGTTCTGTTAATTCATCTCACAGAGTTACATCTTGCCCTTCATGAAGCCTTTCGCTAAGGCTGTTCTTGTGGAATTGGCAAAGGGATATTTGGAAGCCCATAGAGGGCTATGGTGAAAAAGGAAATATCTTCCCTTCAAAACTGGAAAGAAGCTTTCTGAGAAACTGCTCTGTGTTCTGTGAATTCATCTCACAGAGTTACATCTTTCCCTTCAAGAAGCCTTTCGCTAAGGCTGTTCTTGTGGAATTGGCAAAGGGATATTTGGAAGCCCTTAGAGGGCTATGGTGGAAAATTAAATATCTTCCGCTCATAACTGGAAAGAAGCTTTCTGAGAAACTACTCTGTGTTCTGTTAATTCATCTCACAGAGTTACATCTTTCCCTTCAAGAAGCCTTTCGCTAAGGCTGTTCTTGTGGAATTGGCAAAGGGATATTTGGAAACCCATAGAGGGCTATGGTGAAAAAGGAAATATATTCCGCTCAAAACTGGAAAGAAGCTTTCTGAGAAACTGCTCTGTGTTCTCTTAATTCATCCCACAGAGTTACATCTTTCCCTTCAAGAAGCCTTTCGTTAAGGCTATTTTTGTGGAATTGGCAAAGGGATATATGGAAGCCCATAGAGGGCTATGGTGAAAAAGGAAATATCTTCCGTTCAAAACTGGAAAGAAGCTTTCGAGAAACTGCTCTGTGTTCCGTTAATACATCTCACAGAGTTACATCTTTCCCTTAAAGAAGCCTTTCGCTAAGGCTCTTCTTGTGGAATTGGCAAAGGGATATTTGGAAGCCCATAGAGGGCTATGGTGAAAAAGGAAATATCTTCCATGCAAAACTGTAAAGAAGCTTTCTGAGAAACTGTTCTGTGTTCTATGAATTCGTCTCACAGAGTTACATCTTTCCCTTCAAGAAGCCTTTCGCTAAGGCTGTTCTTGTGGAATTGGGAAAGGGATATTTGGAAGCCCATAGAGGGCTATGGTGAAAAAGGAAATATCTTCCGTTCAAAACTGGAAAGAAGCTTTCTGAGAGACTGCTCTGTGTTCTGTGAATTCATCTCACAGAGTTACATCTTTCCCTTCAAGAAGCCTTTCGCTAAGGCTGTTCTTGTGGAATTGGCAAAGGGATATTTGGAAGCCCATAGAGGGCTATGGTGAAAAAGGAAATATCTTCCCTTCAAAACTGGAAAGAAGCTTTCTGAGAAACTGCTCTGTGTTATCTTAATTCATCTCACAGAGTTACATGTTTCCTTTCAAGAAGCCTTTCGCTAAGGCTGTTCTTGTGGAATTGGCAAAGGGATATTTGGAAGCCCATAGAGGGCTAAGGTGAAAAAGGAAATATCTTCCGTTCAAAACTGGCAAGAAGCTTTCTGAGAAACTGCTCTGTGTTCTGTTAATTCATCTCACAGAGGTACATCTTTCCCTTCAAGAAGCCATTCGCTAAAGGCTGTTCTTGTGGAATTGGCCAAGGGATATTTGGAAGTCCATAGAGGGCTACTATGAAAAAGGAAATGTCTTCCATTCAAAACTGGAAAGAAGCTCTCTGAGAAACTGCTCTGTGTTCTGTTAATTCATCTCACAGAGTTACATCTTTCCCTTCAAGAAGCCTTTCGCTAAGGCTGTTCTTGTGGAATTGGGAAAGGGATATTTGGAAGCCCATAGTGGGCTATGGTGAAAAAGGAAATAACTTCCGTTCAAAACTGGAAAGAAGCTTTCTGAGAGACTGCTCTGTGTTCTGTGAATTCATCTCACAGAGTTACATCTTTCCCTTCAAGAAGCCTTTCGCTAAGGCTGTTCTTGTGGAATTGGCAAAGGGATATTTGGAAGCCCATCGAGGGCTATGGTGAAAAAGGAAATATCTTCCATTCAAAACTGGAAAGAAGCTTTCTGAGAAACTGCTCTGTGTTCTGTTAATTCATCTCACAGAGGTACATCTTTCCCTTCAAGTAGCCTTTCGCTAAGGCTGTCCTTGTGGAATTGGCAAAGGGATATTTGGAAGCCCATAGAGGGCTATGGTGAAAAAGGAAATATCTTCCGTTCAAAACAGGAAGGAAGCTTTCTGAAAAACTGCTCTGTGTTCTCTTAATTCATCTCACAGAGTTACATGTTTCCTTACAAGAAGCCTTTCGCTAAGGCTGTTCTTGTGGAATTGTCAAAGGGATATTTGGAAGCCCATAGAGGGCTATGGTGAAAAAGGAAATATCTTCCATTCAATACTGGAAAGAAGCTTTCTGAGAAACTGCTCTGTGTTCTGTGAATTCGTCTCACAGAGTTACATCTTTCCCTTCAAGAAGCCTTTCCTTAAGGCTGTTCTTGTGGAATTGGCAAAGGGATATTTGGAAGCCCATAGAGGGCTATGGTGAAAAAGGAAATATCTTCCGTTCAAAACTGGAAAGAAGCTTTCTGAGAAACTGCTCTGTGTTCTGTTAATTCATCTCACAGAGTTACATCTTTACCTTCAAGAAGCCTTTCGCTAAGGCTGTTCTTGTGCAATTGGCAAAGGTATATTTGGAAGCCCATCGAGGGCTATGGTGAAAAAGGAAATATCTTCCGTTCAAAACTTTAAAGAAGCTTTCTGAGAAACTGCTCTGTGTTCTGTTAATTCATCTCACAGAGGTACATCTTTCCCTTAAAGAAGCCATTCGCTAAAGGCTGTTCTTGTGGAATTGGCAAAGGGATATTTGGAAGTCCATAGAGGGCTATGGTGAAAAAGGAAATATCTTCCATACAAAACTGGAAAGAAGCTTTCTGAGAAACTGCTCTGTGTTCTTTGAATTCATCTCACAGAGTTACATCTTTCCCTTCAAGAAGCCTTTCGCTAAGGCTGTTCTTGTGGAATTGGCAAAGGGATATTTGGAAGCCCATAGAGGGCTATGGAGAAAAAGGAAATATCTTCCGTTCAAAACTGGAAAGAAGCTTTCTGAGAAACTGCTCTGTGTTCTGTTAATTCATCTCACAGAGTTACATCTTTCCCTTCAAGAAGCCTTTCGCTAAGGCTGTTCTTGTGGAATTGGCAAAGGGATATTTGGAAGCCCTTAGAGGGCTATGGTGGAAAATTAAATATCTTCCGCTCATAACTGGAAAGAAGCTTTCTGAGAAACTACTCTGTGTTCTGTTAATTCATCTCACAGAGTTACATCTTTCCCTTCAAGAAGCCTTTCGCTAAGGCTGTTCTTGTGGAATTGGCAAAGGGATATTTGGAAACCCATAGAGGGCTATGGTGAAAAAGGAAATATATTCCGCTCAAAACTGGAAAGAAGCTTTCTGAGAAACTGCTCTGTGTTCTCTTAATTCATCCCACAGAGTTACATCTTTCCCTTCAAGAAGCCTTTCGTTAAGGCTATTCTTGTGGAATTGGCAAAGGGATATATGGAAGCGAATAGAGGGCTATGGTGAAAAAGGAAATATCTTCCGTTCAAAACTGGAAAGAAACTTTCTGACAAACTGCTCTGTGTTCTGTTAATTCATCTCACAGAGTTACATGTTTCCCTTCAAGAGGCCTTTCGCTGAGGCTGTTCTTGTGGAATTGGCAAAGAGATATTTGGAAGCCCATAGAGGGCTACGGTGAAAAAGAAAATATCTTCCGTTCAAAACTGGAAAGAAGTTTCTGAGAAACTGCTCTGTGTTTTCTTAATTCATCTCACAGGGTTACATCTTTCCCTTCAAGAAGCCTTTCGCTAAAGCTGTTGTTGGGGAATTGGGAAAGGGATATTTGGAAACCTATAGAGGGCTATGGTGAAAAAGGAAATATATTCCGCTCAAAACTGGAAAGAAGCTTTCTGAGACACTGCTCTGTGTTCTCTTAATTCATCCCACAGAGTTACATCTTTCCCTTCAAGAAGCCTTTCGTTAAGGCTATTCTTGTGGAATTGGCAAAGGGATATATGGAAGCGAATAGAGGGCTATGGTGAAAAAGGAAATATCTTCCGTTCAAAACTGGAAAGAAGCTTTCGAGAAACTGCTCTGTGTTCCGTTAATACATCTCACAGAGTTACATCTTTCCCTTAAAGAAGCATTTCGCTAAGGCTCTTCTTGTGGAATTGGCAAAGGGATATTTGGAAGCCCATAGAGGGCTATGGTGAAAAAGGAAATATCTTCCATGCAAAACTGGAAAGAAGCTTTCTGAGAAAATGTTCTGTGTTCTATGAATTCGTCTCACAGAGTTACATTTTCCCTTCAAGAAGCCTTTCGCTAAGGCTGTTCTTGTGGAATTGGCAAAGGGATATTTGGAAGCCCATAGATGGCTACGGTGATAAAGGAAATATCTTCCGTTGAAAACTGGAAAGAAGCTTTCTGAGAAACTGCTCTGTGTTCTGTAAATTCATCTCACAGAGTTACATCTTTCCCTTCAAGAAGCCTTTCGCTAAGGCTGTTCTTGTGGAATTGGCAAAGGGATATTTGGAAACCCATAGAGGGCTATGGTGAAAAGGAAATATCTTCCGTTCAAAACTGGAAAGAAGCTTTCTGAGAAACTGCTCTCTGTTCTGTTAATTCATCACACAGAGTTACATCTTTCCCTTCAAGAAGCCTTTCGCTAAGGCTGTTCTTGTGCAATTGGCAAAGTGATATTTGGAAGCCCTTAGAGGGCTATGATGAAAAAGTAAATATCTTCCGTTCAAAACTGGAAAGAAGCTTTCTGGGAAACTGCTCTGTGTTCTGTTAATTCACCTCACAGAGTTACATCTTTCCCTTCAAGAAGCCTTTCGCTAAGGCTGTTCTTGTGGAATTGGCAAAGTGATATTTGGAAGCCCTTAGAGGGCTGTGATGAAAAAGTAAATATCTTCCGTTCAAAACTGGAAAGAAGCTTTCTGAGAAACGGCTCTGTGTTCTGTGAATTCATCTCACAGAGTTACATCTTTCCCTTCAAGAAGCCTTTCGCTAAGGCTGTTCTTGTGGAATTGGCAAAGGGATATTTGGAAGCCCATAGAGGGCTATGGTGAAAAAGGAAATATCTTCCGTTCAAAACTGGAAAGAAGCTTTCTGAGAAACTGCTCTGTGTTCTGTTAATTCATCTCACAGAGTTACATCTTGCCCTTCATGAAGCCTTTCGCTAAGGCTGTTCTTGTGGAATTGGCAAAGGGATATTTGGAAGCCCATAGAGGGCTATGGTGAAAAAGGAAATATCTTCCCTTCAAAACTGGAAAGAAGCTTTCTGAGAAACTGCTCTGTGTTCTGTGAATTCATCTCACAGAGTTACATCTTTCCCTTCAAGAAGCCTTTCGCTAAGGCTGTTCTTGTGGAATTGGCAAAGGGATATTTGGAAGCCCTTAGAGGGCTATGGTGGAAAATTAAATATCTTCCGCTCATAACTGGAAAGAAGCTTTCTGAGAAACTACTCTGTGTTCTGTTAATTCATCTCACAGAGTTACATCTTTCCCTTCAAGAAGCCTTTCGCTAAGGCTGTTCTTGTGGAATTGGCAAAGGGATATTTGGAAACCCATAGAGGGCTATGGTGAAAAAGGAAATATATTCCGCTCAAAACTGGAAAGAAGCTTTCTGAGAAACTGCTCTGTGTTCTCTTAATTCATCCCACAGAGTTACATCTTTCCCTTCAAGAAGCCTTTCGTTAAGGCTATTTTTGTGGAATTGGCAAAGGGATATATGGAAGCCCATAGAGGGCTATGGTGAAAAAGGAAATATCTTCCGTTCAAAACTGGAAAGAAGCTTTCGAGAAACTGCTCTGTGTTCCGTTAATACATCTCACAGAGTTACATCTTTCCCTTAAAGAAGCCTTTCGCTAAGGCTCTTCTTGTGGAATTGGCAAAGGGATATTTGGAAGCCCATAGAGGGCTATGGTGAAAAAGGAAATATCTTCCATGCAAAACTGTAAAGAAGCTTTCTGAGAAACTGTTCTGTGTTCTATGAATTCGTCTCACAGAGTTACATCTTTCCCTTCAAGAAGCCTTTCGCTAAGGCTGTTCTTGTGGAATTGGGAAAGGGATATTTGGAAGCCCATAGAGGGCTATGGTGAAAAAGGAAATATCTTCCGTTCAAAACTGGAAAGAAGCTTTCTGAGAGACTGCTCTGTGTTCTGTGAATTCATCTCACAGAGTTACATCTTTCCCTTCAAGAAGCCTTTCGCTAAGGCTGTTCTTGTGGAATTGGCAAAGGGATATTTGGAAGCCCATAGAGGGCTATGGTGAAAAAGGAAATATCTTCCCTTCAAAACTGGAAAGAAGCTTTCTGAGAAACTGCTCTGTGTTATCTTAATTCATCTCACAGAGTTACATGTTTCCTTTCAAGAAGCCTTTCGCTAAGGCTGTTCTTGTGGAATTGGCAAAGGGATATTTGGAAGCCCATAGAGGGCTAAGGTGAAAAAGGAAATATCTTCCGTTCAAAACTGGCAAGAAGCTTTCTGAGAAACTGCTCTGTGTTCTGTTAATTCATCTCACAGAGGTACATCTTTCCCTTCAAGAAGCCATTCGCTAAAGGCTGTTCTTGTGGAATTGGCCAAGGGATATTTGGAAGTCCATAGAGGGCTACTATGAAAAAGGAAATATCTTCCATTCAAAACTGGAAAGAAGCTCTCTGAGAAACTGCTCTGTGTTCTGTTAATTCATCTCACAGAGTTACATCTTTCCCTTCAAGAAGCCTTTCGCTAAGGCTGTTCTTGTGGAATTGGGAAAGGGATATTTGGAAGCCCATAGTGGGCTATGGTGAAAAAGGAAATAACTTCCGTTCAAAACTGGAAAGAAGCTTTCTGAGAGACTGCTCTGTGTTCTGTGAATTCATCTCACAGAGTTACATCTTTCCCTTCAAGAAGCCTTTCGCTAAGGCTGTTCTTGTGGAATTGGCAAAGGGATATTTGGAAGCCCATCGAGGGCTATGGTGAAAAAGGAAATATCTTCCATTCAAAACTGGAAAGAAGCTTTCTGAGAAACTGCTCTGTGTTCTGTTAATTCATCTCACAGAGGTACATCTTTCCCTTCAAGTAGCCTTTCGCTAAGGCTGTCCTTGTGGAATTGGCAAAGGGATATTTGGAAGCCCATAGAGGGCTATGGTGAAAAAGGAAATATCTTCCGTTCAAAACAGGAAGGAAGCTTTCTGAAAAACTGCTCTGTGTTCTCTTAATTCATCTCACAGAGTTACATGTTTCCTTACAAGAAGCCTTTCGCTAAGGCTGTTCTTGTGGAATTGTCAAAGGGATATTTGGAAGCCCATAGAGGGCTATGGTGAAAAAGGAAATATCTTCCATTCAATACTGGAAAGAAGCTTTCTGAGAAACTGCTCTGTGTTCTGTGAATTCGTCTCACAGAGTTACATCTTTCCCTTCAAGAAGCCTTTCCTTAAGGCTGTTCTTGTGGAATTGGCAAAGGGATATTTGGAAGCCCATAGAGGGCTATGGTGAAAAAGGAAATATCTTCCGTTCAAAACTGGAAAGAAGCTTTCTGAGAAACTGCTCTGTGTTCTGTTAATTCATCTCACAGAGTTACATCTTTACCTTCAAGAAGCCTTTCGCTAAGGCTGTTCTTGTGCAATTGGCAAAGGTATATTTGGAAGCCCATCGAGGGCTATGGTGAAAAAGGAAATATCTTCCGTTCAAAACTTTAAAGAAGCTTTCTGAGAAACTGCTCTGTGTTCTGTTAATTCATCTCACAGAGGTACATCTTTCCCTTAAAGAAGCCATTCGCTAAAGGCTGTTCTTGTGGAATTGGCAAAGGGATATTTGGAAGTCCATAGAGGGCTATGGTGAAAAAGGAAATATCTTCCATACAAAACTGGAAAGAAGCTTTCTGAGAAACTGCTCTGTGTTCTTTGAATTCATCTCACAGAGTTACATCTTTCCCTTCAAGAAGCCTTTCGCTAAGGCTGTTCTTGTGGAATTGGCAAAGGGATATTTGGAAGCCCATAGAGGGCTATGGAGAAAAAGGAAATATCTTCCGTTCAAAACTGGAAAGAAGCTTTCTGAGAAACTGCTCTGTGTTCTGTTAATTCATCTCACAGAGTTACATCTTTCCCTTCAAGAAGCCTTTCGCTAAGGCTGTTCTTGTGGAATTGGCAAAGGGATATTTGGAAACCGCTAGAGAGCAATGGTGAAAAAGGAAATATATTCCGCTCAAAACTGGAAAGAAGCTTTCTGAGAAACTGCTCCGTGTTCTGTTAATTCATCCCACAGAGTTACATCTTTCCCTTCAAGAAGCCTTTCGCTAAGGCTGTTCTTGTGGAATTGGCAAAGGGATATTTGGAAGCCCATAGATGGCTACGGTGATAAAGGAAATATCTTCCGTTGAAAACTGGAAAGAAGCTTTCTGAGAAACTGCTCTGTGTTCTGTAAATTCATCTCACAGAGTTTCATCTTTCCCTTCAAGAAGCCTTTCGCTAAGGCTGTTCTTGTGGAATTGGCAAAGGGATATTTGGAAACCCATAGAGGGCTATGGTAAAAAGGAAATATCTTCCGTTCAAAACTGGAAAGAAGCTTTCTGAGAAACTGCTCTGTGTTCTCTTAATTCATCTCACAGAGTTACATGTTTCCCTTCAAAAGCCTTTCGCCAAGGCTGTTCTTGTGGAATTGGGAAAGGGATATTTGGAAGCCCATAGAGGGCTATGGTGAAAAAGGAAATATCTGCCGTTCAAAACTGGAAAGAAGCTTTCTGAGAGACTGCTCTGTGTTCTGTGATTTCATCTCACAGAGTTACATCTTTCCCTTCAAGAAGCCTTTCGCTAAGGCTGTTCTTGTGGAATTGGCAAAGGGATATTTGGAAGCCCATAGAGGGCTATGGTGTAAAAGGAAACATCTTCCGTTCAAAACTAGAAAGAAGCTTTCTGAGAAACTGCTCTGTGTTCTGTGAATTCATCTCACAGAGTTACATTTTCCCTTCAAGAAGCCTTTCGCTAAGGCTGTTCTTGTGGAATTGGCAAAGGGATATTTGGAAGCCCATAGAGGTCTATGGTGAAAAAGGAAATATCTTCCGTTCAAAACTGTCAAGACGCTTTCTGAGAAAAAGCTCTGTGTTCTGTGAATTCATATCACAGAGTTACATCTTTCCCTTCAAGAAGCCTTTCGCTAAGGGGGTTCTTGTGGAATTGGCTAAGGGATATTTGGAAGCCCATAGAGGGCTATGGGGAAAAAGGAAATATCTTCCGTTCAAAACTGGAAAGAAGCTTTCTGAGAAACTGCTCTGTGTTCTGTGAATTCGTCTCACAGAGTTAAATCTTTCCCTTCAAGAAGCCTTTCGCTAAGGCTGTTCTTGTGGAATTGGCAAAGTGATATTTGGAAGCCCATAGAGGGCTACGGTGAAAAAGAAATATCTTCCGTTCAAAACTGGAAAGAAGCTTTCTGAGAAACTGCTCTGTGTTCTGTTAATTCATCTCACAGAGTTACATCTTTCCCTTCAATAAGCCTTTCGCTAAGGCTGCTCTTGTGGAATTGGCAAAGGGATATTTGGAAACACCTAGAGGGCTATGGTGAAAAAGGAAATAGATTCCGCTCAAAACTGGAAAGAAGCTTTCTGAGAAACTGCTCCGTGTTCTGTTAATTCATCCCACAGAGTTACATCTTTCCCTTCAAGAAGCCTTTCGTTAAGACTGTTCTTGTGGAATTGTCAAAGGGATATTTGGAAGCCCATAGAGGGCTTTGGTGAAAAAGGAAATACCTTCCATTCAAAACTGGAAAGAAGCTTTCTGAGAAACTGCTCTGTGTTCTGTGAATTCATCTCACAGATTTACATCTGTCCCTTCAAGAAGCCTTTCGCTAAGGCAGTTCTTGTGGAATTGGCAAAGGGATATTTGGAAGCCCTTAGAGGGCTATGGTGAAAAAGGAAATATCTTCCGTTCAAAACTGGAAAGAAGCTTTCTGAGAAACTGCTCTGTGTTCTGTTAATTTATCTCACAGAGTTACATCTTTCCCTTCAAGAAGCCTTTCGCTAAGGCTGTTCTTGTGGAATTGTCAAAGGGATATTTGGAAGCCATTGAGGGCTATGGTGAAAAAGGAAATATCTTCCGCTCAAAACTGGAAAGAAGCTTTCTGAGAAACTGCTCTGTGATGTGTGAATTCATCTCAGAGAGTTACATCTTTCCCTTCAAGAAGCCTTTCGCTAAGGCTGTTCTTGTGGAATTGGCAAAAAGATATTTGGAAGCCCATAGAGGGCTATGGTGAAAAAGGAAATATCTTCCCTTCAAAACTGGAAAGAAGCTTTCTGAGAAACTGCTCTGTGTTCTGTGAATTCATCTGACAGAGTTACAACTTTCCCTTCAAGAAGCCTTTCGCTAAGGCTGTTCTTGTGGAATTGGCAAAGGGACATTTGGAAGCCCATAGAGGGCTATGGTGAAAAATGAAATATCTTCCGTTCAAAACTGGAAAGAAGCTTTCTGAGAAACTGCTCTGTGTTCTGTGAATTCATCTCACAGAGTTTCATCTTTCCCTTCAAGAAGCCTTTCGCTAAGGTTGTTCTTGTGGAATTGGGAAAGATATATTTGGAAGCCCATAAAGGGTTATGGTGAAAAAGGAAATATCTTCCATTCAAAACAGGAAAGAACCTTTCTGAGAAACTGCTCTGTGTTCTCTTAATTCATCTCACAGAGTTACATGTTTCCCTGCAAAAGCCTTTCGCTAAGGCTGTTCTTGTGGAATTGGGAAAGGGATATTTGGAAGCCCATAGAGGGCTATGGTGAAACAGGAAATATCTTCCGTTCAAAACAGGAAAGAAGCTTTCTGAGAAACTGCTCTGTGTTCTCTTAATTCATCTCACAGAGTTACATGTTTCCTTTCAAGAAGTCTTTCGCTAAGGCTGTTCTTGTGGAATTGGCAAAGGGATATTTGGAAGCCCATAGAGGGCTATGGTGAAAAAGGAAATATCTTCCATTCAATACTGGAAAGAAGCTTTCTGAGAAACTGCTCTATGTTCTGTGAATTCGTCTCACAGAGTTCCATCTTTCCCTTCAAGAAGCCTTTCGCTAAGGCTGTTCTTGTGGAATTGGCAAAGGAATATTTGGAAGCCCATAGAGGGCTATGGTGAAAAAGGAAATATCTTCCGTTCAAAACTGGAAAGAAGCTTTCTGAGAAACTGCTGTGTGTTCTGTGAATTCATCTCACAGTGTTACATCTTTCCCTTCAAGAAGCCTTTCGCTAAGGCTGTTCTTGTGGAATAGGCAAAGGGATATTTGGAAGCCCATAGAGGGCTATGGTGAAAAAGGAAATATATTCCGTTCAAAACTGGAAAGAAGCTTTCTGAGAAACTGCTCTGTGTTCTGTGAATTCGTCTCACAGAGTTACATCTTTCCCTTCAAGAAGCCTTTCGCTAAGGCTGTTCTTGTGGAATTGGCAAAGGGATATTTGGAAGCCCATAGAGGGCTACGGTGAAAAAGAAATATCTTCCGTTCAAAACTGGAAAGAAGCTTTCTGAGAAACTGCTCTGTGTTCTGTGAATTCATCTCACAGAGTTACATCTTTCCCTTCAATAAGCCTTTCGCTAAGGCTGTTCTTGTGGAATTGGCAAAGGGATATTTGGAAACACCTAGAGGGCTATGGTGAAAAAGGAAATATATTCCGCTCAAAACTGGAAAGAAGCTTTCTGAGAAACTGCTCCGTGTTCTGTTAATTCATCCCACAGAGTTACATCTTTCCCTTCAAGAAGCCTTTCGTTAAGACTGTTCTTGTGGAATTGTCAAAGGGATATTTGGAAGCCCATAGAGGGCTTTGGTGAAAAAGGAAATTCCTTCCATACAAAACTGGAAAGAAGCTTTCTGAGAAACTGCTCTGTGTTCTGTGAATTCATCTCACAGAGTTACATCTGTCCCTTCAAGAAGCATTTCGCTACGGCAGTTCTTGTGGAATTGGCAAAGGGATATTTGGAAGCCCTTAGAGGGCTATGGTGAAAAAGGAAATATCTTCCGTTCAAAACTGGAAAGAAGCTTTCTGAGAAACTGCTCTGTGTCTGTTAATTCATCTCACAGAGTTACATCTTTCCCTTCAAGAAGCCTTTCGCTACGGCTGTTCTTGTGGAATTGTCAAAGGGATATTTGGAAGCCATTGAGGGCTATGGTGAAAAAGGAAATATCTTGCGCTCAAAACTGGAAAGAAGCTTTCTGAGAAACTGCTCTGTGATGTGTGAATTCATCTCAGAGAGTTACATCTTTCCCTTCAAGAAGCCTTTCGCTAAGACTGTTCTTGTGGAATTGGCAAACGGATATTTGGAAGCCCATAGAGGGCTATGGTGAAAAAGGAAATACCTTCCGTTCAAAACTGGAAAGAAGCTTTCTGAGAAACTGCTCTGTGTTCTGTGAATTCATCTGACAGAGTTACATCTTTCCCTTCAAGATGCCTTTCGCTAAGGCTGTTCTTGTGGAATTGGCAAAGGGATATTTGGAAGCCCATAGAGGGCTATGGTGAAAAAGGAAATATCTTCCGTTCAAAACTGGAAAGAAGCTTTCTGAGAAACTGCTCTGTGTTCTGTGAATTCATCTCACAGAGTTTCATCTTTCCCTTCAAGAAGCCTTTCGCTAAGGCTGTTCTTGTGGAATTGGGAAAGATATATTTGGAAGCCCATAAAGGGTTATGGTGAAAAAGGAAATATCTTCCATCCGAAACATTAAAGAACCTTTCTGAGAAACTGCTCTGTGTTCTGTGAATTCATATCACAGAGTTACATCTTTCCCTTCAAGAAGCCTTTCGCTAAGGCTGTTCTTGTGGAATTGGCAAAGGGATATTTGGAAGCCCATAGAGGGCTACGGTGAAAAAGGAAATATCTTCCGTTCAAAACTGGAAAGAAGCTTTCTGAGAAACTGCTCTGTGTTCTGTTAATTCATCTCACAGAGTTACATCTTTCCATTCAAGAATCCTTTCGCTAAGGCTGTTCTTGTGGAATTGGCAAAGGGATATTTGGAAGCCCATAGAGGTCTATGGTGAAAAAGGAAATATCTTCCGTTCAAAACTGGAAAGAAGCTTTCTGAGAAACTGCTCTGTGTTCTGTGAATTCATCTCACAGAGGTACATCTTTCCCTTCTAGAAGCCTTTCGCTAAGGCTGTTCTTCTGGAATTGGGAAAGATATATTTGGAAGCCCATAAAGGGTTATGGTGAAAAAGGAAATATCTTCCATTCAAAACAGGAAAGAACCTTTCTGAGAAACTGCTCTGTGTTCTCTTAATTCATCTCACAGAGTTACATGTTTCCTTCAAGAAGCCTTTCGCTAAGGCTGTTCTTGTGGAATTGGCAAAGGGATATTTGGAAGCCCTTAGAGGGCTATGGTGAAAAAGGAAATATCTTCCGTTCAAAACTGGAAAGAAGCTTTCTGAGAGACTGCTCTGTGTTCTGTTAATTCATCTCACAGAGTTACATCTTTTTCTTCAAGAAGCCTTTCGCTAAGGCTGTTCTTGTGGAATTGGCAAAGGGATATTTGGAAGCCCATAGAGGGCTATGGTGAAAAAGGAAATATCTTCCGTTCAAAACAGGAAAGAAACTTTCTGAGAAACTGCTCTGTGTTCTGTTAATTCATCTCACAGAGTTACATCTTTCCCTTCAAGAAGCCTTTCGCTAAGGCTGTTCCTTTGGAATTGGCAAAGGGATATTTGGAAGCCCATAGAGGGCTACGGTGAAAAAGGAAATATCTTCCGTTCAAAACTGGAAAGAAGCTTTCTGAGAATCTGCTCTGTGTTCTGTTAATTCATCTCACAGAGTTACATCTTTCCATTCAAGAAGCGTTTCGCTGAGGCTGTTCTTGTGGAATTGGCAAAGGGATATTTGGAAGCCCATAGAGGGCTATGGTGAAAAAGGAAATATCTTCCGTTCAAAACTGGAAAGAAGCTTTCTGAGAAACTGCTCTGTGTTCTGTGAATTCATCTCACAGAGTTACATCTTTCCCTTCAAGAAGCCTTTCGCTAAGGCTGTTCTTGTGGAATTGGCAAAGGGATATTTGGAAACCGCTAGAGAGCAATGGTGAAAAAGGAAATATATTCCGCTCAAAACTGGAAAGAAGCTTTCTGAGAAACTGCTCCGTGTTCTGTTAATTCATCCCACAGAGTTACATCTTTCCCTTCAAGAAGCCTTTCGTTAAGACTGTTGTTGTGTAATTGTCAAAGGGATATTTGGAAGCCCATAGAGGGCTTTGGTGAAAAAGGAAATACCTTCCATTCAAAACTGGAAAGAAGCTTTCTGAGAAACTGCTCTGTGTTCTGTAAATTCATCACACAGAGTTACATCTGTCCCTTCAAGAAGCCTTTCGCTAAGGCAGTTCTTGTGGAATTGGCAAAGGGATATTTGGAAGCCCTTAGAGGGCTATGGTGAAAAAGGAAATATCTTCCGTTCAAAACTGGAAAGAAGCTTTCTGAGAAACTGCTCTGTGTTCTGTTAATTCATCTCACAGAGTTACATCTTTCCCTTCAAGAAGCCTTTCGCTAAGGGGGTTCTTGTGGAATTGTCAAAGGGATATTTGGAAGCCATTGAGGGCTATGGTGAAAAAGGAAATATCTTCCGCTCAAAACTGGAAAGAAGCTTTCTGAGAAACTGCTCTGTGATGTGTGAATTCATCTCAGAGAGTTACATCTTTCCCTTCAAGAAGCCTTTCGCTAAGGCTGTTCTTGTGGAATTGCCAAAAAGATATTTGGAAGCCCATAGAGGGCTATGGTGAAAAAGGAAATATCTTCCCTTCAAAACTGGAAAGAAGCTTTCTGAGAAACTGCTCTGTGTTCTGTGAATTCATCTCACAGAGTTACATCTTTCCCTTCAAGAAGCCTTTCGCTAAGGCTGTTCTTGTGGAATTGGAAAACGGATATTTGGAAGCCCATAGAGGGCTATGGTGAAAAAGGAAATATCTTCCGTTCAAAACTGGAAAGAAGCTTTCTGAGAAACTGCTCTGTGTTCTGTTAATTCATCTCACAGAGGTACATCTTTCCCTTCAAGAAGCCATTCGCTAAAGGCTGTTCTTGTGGAATTGGAAAAGGGATATTTGGAAGTCCATAGAGGGCTATGGTGAAAAAGGAAATATCTTCCATTCAAAACTGGAAAGAAGCTTTCTGAGAAACTCCTCTGTGTTCTGTGAATTCATCTGACAGTGTTACATCTTTCCCTTCAAGAAGCCTTTCGCTAAGGCTGTTCTTGTGGAATTGGCAAAGGGATATTTGGAAGCCCATAGAGGGCTATGGTGAAAAGGGAAATATCTTCCGTTCAAAACTGGAAAGAAGCTTT
Source organism: Chlorocebus sabaeus (assembly GCF_047675955.1). Lineage (NCBI taxonomy): Eukaryota > Metazoa > Chordata > Mammalia > Primates > Cercopithecidae > Chlorocebus > Chlorocebus sabaeus. Next base: position 2,286,775 of record NW_027328147.1, on the reverse strand, counting down.
CTGAGAAACTGCTCTGTGTTCTGTGAATTCATCTCACAGAGTTTCATCTTTCCCTTCAAGAAGCCTTTCGCTAAGGCTGTTCTTGTGGAATTGGCAAAGGGATATTTGGAAACCGCTAGAGAGCAATGGTGAAAAAGGAAATATATTCCGCTCAAAACTGGAAAGAAGCTTTCTGAGAAACTGCTCCGTGTTCTGTTAATTCATCCCACAGAGTTACATCTTTCCCTTCAAGAAGCCTTTCGTTAAGACTGTTCTTGTGGAATTGTCAAAGGGATATTTGGAAGCCCATAGAGGGCTTTGGTGAAAAAGGAAATACCTTCCATTCAAAACTGGAAAGAAGCTTTCTGAGAAACTGCTCTGTGTTCTGTAAATTCATCTCACAGAGTTACATCTGTCCCTTCAAGAAGCCTTTCGCTAAGGCAGTTCTTGTGGAATTGGCAAAGGGATATTTGGAAGCCCTTAGAGGGCTATGGTGAAAAAGGAAATATCTTCCGTTCAAAACTGGAAAGAAGCTTTCTGAGAAACTGCTCTGTGTTCTGTTAATTCATCTCACAGAGTTACATCTTTCCCTTCAGAAGCCTTTCGCTAAGGGGGTTCTTGTGGAATTGTCAATGGGATATTTGGAAGCCATTGAGGGCTATGGTGAAAAAGGAAATATCTTCCGCTCAAAACTGGAAAGAAGCTTTCTGAGAAACTGCTCTGTGATGTGTGAATTCATCTCAGAGAGTTACATCTTTCCCTTCAAGAAGCCTTTCGCTAAGGCTGTTCTTGTGGAATTGCCAAAAAGATATTTGGAAGCCCATAGAGGGCTATGGTGAAAAAGGAAATATCTTCCCTTCAAAACTGGAAAGAAGCTTTCTGAGAAACTGCTCTGTGTTCTGTGAATTCATCTCACAGAGTTACATCTTTCCCTTCAAGAAGCCTTTCGCTAAGGCTGTTCTTGTGGAATTGGAAAACGGATATTTGGAAGCCCATAGAGGGCTATGGTGAAAAAGGAAATATCTTCCGTTCAAAACTGGAAAGAAGCTTTCTGAGAAACTGCTCTGTGTTCTGTTAATTCATCTCACAGAGGTACATCTTTCCCTTCAAGAAGCCATTCGCTAAAGGCTGTTCTTGTGGAATTGGAAAAGGGATATTTGGAAGTCCATAGAGGGCTATGTTGAAAAAGGAAATATCTTCCATTCAAAACTGGAAAGAAGCTTTCTGAGAAACTCCTCTGTGTTCTGTGAATTCATCTGACAGAGTTACATCTTTCCCTTCAAGAAGCCTTTCGCTAAGGCTGTTCTTGTGGAATTGGCAAAGGGATATTTGGAAGCCCATAGAGGGCTATGGTGAAAAAGGAAATATCTTCCGTTCAAAACTGGAAAGAAGCTTTCTGAGAAACTGCTCTGTGTTCTGTGAATTCATCTCACAGAGTTTCATCTTTCCCTTCAAGAAGCCTTTCGCTAAGGCTGTTCTTGTGGAATTGGGAAAGATATATTTGGAAGCCCATAAAGGGTTATGGTGAAAAAGGAAATATCTTCCATTCAAAACAGGAAAGAACCTTTCTGAGAAACTGCTCTGTGTTCCCTTAATTCATCTCACAGAGTTACACGTTTCCCTTCAAGAAGCCTTTCGCTAAGGCTGTTCTTGTGGAATTGGGAAAGGGATATTTGGAAGCCCATAGAGGGCTATGGTGAAAAAGGAAATATCTTCCGTTCAAAACTGGAAAGAACCTTTCTGAGAGACTGCTCTGTGTTCTGTGATTTCATCTCACAGAGTTACATCTTTCCCTTCAAGAAGCCTTTCGCTAAGGCTGTTCTTGTGGAATTGGCAAAGGGATATTTGGAAGCCCATAGAGGGCTATGGTGAAAAAGGAAATATCTTCCGTTCAAAACTGGAAAGAAGCTTTCTGAGAAACTGCTCTGTGTTCTGTGAATTCATCTCACAGAGTTACATTTTCCCTTCAAGAAGCCTTTCGCTAAGGCTGTTCTTGTGGAATTGGCAAAGGGATATTTGGAAGCCCACAGAGGTCTATGGTGAAAAAGGAAATATCTTCCGTTCAAAACTGTCAAGAAGCTTTCTGAGAAACTGCTCTGTGTTCTGTGAATTCATATCACAGAGTTACATCTTTCCATTCAAGAAGCCTTTCGCTAAGGCTGTTCTTGTGGAATTGGCAAAGGGATATTTGGAAGCCCATAGAGGGCTACGGTGAAAAATTAAATATCTTCCGTTCAAAACTGGAAAGAAGCTTTCTGAGAAACTGCTCCGTGTTCTGTTAATTCATCCCACAGAGTTACATCTTTCCCTTCAAGAAGACTTTCGTTAAGACTGTTCTTGTGGAATTGTCAAAGGGATATTTGGAAGCCCATAGAGGGCTATGGTGAAAAAGGAAATATCTTCCGTTCAAAACTGGAAAGAAGCTTTCTGAGAAACTGCTCTGTGTTCTGTGAATTCGTCTCACAGAGTTACATCTTTCCCTTCAAGAAGCCTTTCGCTAAGGCTGTTCTTTTGGAATTGGCTAAGGGATATTTGGAAGCCCATAGAGGGCTACGGTGAAAAAGAAATATCTTCCGTTCAAAACTGGAAAGAAGCTTTCTGAGAAACTGCTCTGTGTTCTGTGAATTCATCTCACAGAGTTACATCTTTCCCTTCAATAAGCCTTTCGCTAAGGCAATTCTTGTGGAATTGGCAAAGGGATATTTGGAAGCCCTTAGAGGGCTATGGTGAAAAAGGAAATATCTTCCCTTCAAAACTGGAAAGAAGCTTTCTGAGAAACTGCTCTGTGTTCTGTGAATTCATCTCACAGAGTTACATCTTTCCCTTCAAGAAGCCTTCGGTAAGGCTGTTCTTGTGGAATTGGCAAAGGGATATTTGGAAGCCCATAGAGGGCTATGGTGAAAAAGGAAATATCTTCCGTTCAAAACTGGAAAGAAGCTTTCTGAGAAACTGCTCTGTGTTCTGATAATTCATCTCACAGAGGTACATCTTTCCCTTCAAGAAGCCATTCGCTAAAGGATGTTCTTGTGGAATTGGAAAAGGGATATTTGGAAGTCCATAGAGGGCTATGGTGAAAAAGGAAATATCTTCCATTCAAAACTGGAAAGAAGCTTTCTGAGAAACTGCTCTGTGTTCTGTGAATTCATCTGACAGAGTTACATCTTTCCCTTCAAGAAGCCTTTCGCTAAGGCTGTTCTTGTGGAATTGGCAAAGGGATATTTGGAAGCCATAGAGGGCTACGGTGAAAAAGGAAATATCTTCCGTTCAAAACTGGAAAGAAGCTTTCTGAGAAACTGCTCTGTGTTCTGTGAATTCATCTCACAGAGTTTCATCTTTCCCTTCAAGAAGCATTTCGCTAAGGCTGTTCTTGTGGAATTGGGAAAGATATATTTGGAAGCCCATAAAGGGTTATGGTGAAAAAGGAAATATCTTCCATTCAAAACAGGAAAGAACCTTTCTGAGAAACTGCTCTGTGTTCTCTTAATTCATCTCACAGAGTTCCATGTTTCCCTTCAAGAAGCCTTTCGCTAAGGCTGTTCTTGTGGAATTGGGAAAGGGATATTTGGAAGCCCATAGAGGGCTATGGTGAAAAAGGAAATATTTTCCGTTCAAAACTGGAAAGAAGCTTTCTGAGAGACTGCTCTGTGTTCTGTGATTTCATCTCACAGAGTTACATCTTTCCCTTCAAGAAGCCTTTCGCTAAGGCTGTTCTTGTGGAATTGGCAAAGGCATATTTGGAAGCCCATAGAGGGCTATGGTGAAAAAGGAAATATCTTCCGTTCAATACTGGAAAGAAGCTTTCTGAGAAACTGCTCTGTGTTCTGTTAATTCATCTCACAGAGTTACATTTTCCCTTCAAGAAGCCTTTCGCTAAGGCTGTTCTTGTGGAATTGGCAAAGGGATATTTGGAATCCCATAGAGGGCTATGGTGAAAAAGGAAATATCTTCCGTTCAAAACTGGAAAGAAGCTTTCTGAGAGACTGCTCTGTGTTCTGTGAATTCATCTCACAGAGTTACATCTTTCCCTTCAAGAAGCCTTTCGCTAAGGCTGTTCTTGTGGAATTGGCAAAGGGATATTTGGAAACCCCTAGAGAGCAATGGTGAAAAAGGAAATATATTCCGCTCAAAACTGGAAAGAAACTCTCTGAGAAACTGCTCCGTGTTCTGTTAATTCATCCCACAGAGTTACATCTTTCCCTTCAAGAAGCCTTTCGTTAAGACTGTTCTTGTGGAATTTTCAAAGGGATATTTGGAAGCCCATAGAGGGCTATGGTGAAAAAGGAAATATCTTACGTTCAAAACAGGAAAGAACCTTTCTGAGAAACTGCTCTGTGTTCTCTTAATTCATCTCACAGAGTTACAGGTTTCCTTTCAAGAAGTCTTTCGCTAAGGCTGTTCTTGTGGAATTGTCAAAGGGATATTTGGAAGCCCATAGAGGGCTATGGTGAAAAAGGAAATATCTTCCGTTCAAAACTGGAAAGAAGCTTTCTGAGAAACTGCTCTGTGTTCTGTGAATTCATCCCACAGAGTTACATCTTTCCCTTCAGGAAGCCTTACGGTAAGGCTGTTTTTGTGGAATTGGCAAAGGGATATTTGGAAGCCCATAGAGGGCTATGGTGAAAAAGGAAATATCTTCCGTTCAAAACAGGAAAGAAACTTTCTGAGAAACTGCTCTGTGTTCTGTTAATTCATCTCACAGAGTTACATCTTTTTCTTCAAGAAGCCTTTCGCTAAGGCTGTTCTTGTGGAATTGGCAAAGGGATATTTGGAAGCCCATAGAGGGCTATGGTGAAAAAGGAAATATCTTCCGTTCAAAACTGGAAAGAAGCTTTCTGAGAGACTGCTCTGTGTTCTGTGAATTCATCTCACAGAGTTACATCTTTCCCTTCAAGAAGCCTTTCGCTAAGGCTGTTCTTGTGGAATTGGCAAAGGGATATTTGGAAACCCCTAGAGAGCAATGGTGAAAAAGGAAATATATTCCGCTCAAAACTGGAAAGAAACTTTCTGAGAAACTGCTCCGTGTTCTGTTAATTCATCCCACAGAGTTACATCTTTCCCTTCAAGAAGCCTTTCGTTAAGACTGTTCTTGTGGAATTGTAAAAGGGATATTTGGAAGCCCATAGAGGCCTATGGTGAAAAAGGAAATATCTTCCGTTCAAAACAGGAAAGAAGCTTTCTGAGAAACTGCTCTGTGTCCTCTTAATTCATCTCACAGAGTTACATGTTTCCTTTCAAGAAGTCTTTCGCTAAGGCTGTTCTTGTGGAATTGGCAAAGGGATATTTGGAAGCCCATAGAGGGCTATGGTGAAAAAGGAAATATCTTACGTTCAAAACAGGAAAGAAGCTTTCTGAGAAACTGCTCTGTGTTCTCTTAATTCATCTCACAGAGTTACAGGTTTCCTTTCAAGAAGTCTTTCGCTAAGGCTGTTCTTGTGGAATTGTCAAAGGGATATTTGGAAGCCCATAGAGGGCTATGGTGAAAAAGGAAATATCTTCCCTTCAAAACTGGAAAGAAGCTTTCTGAGAAACTGCTCTGTGTTCTGTGAATTCATCTCACAGAGTTACATCTTTCCCTTCAAGAAGCCTTCGGTAAGGCTGTTCTTGTGGAATTGGCAAAGGGATATTTGGAAGCCCATAGAGGGCTATGGTGAAAAAGGAAATATCTTCCGTTCAAAACTGGAAAGAAGCTTTCTGAGAAACTGCTCTGTGTTCTGTTAATTCATCTCACAGAGGTACATCTTTCCCTTCAAGAAGCCATTCGCTAAAGGATGTTCTTCTGGAATTTGAAAAGGGATATTTGGAAGTCCATAGAGGGCTATGGTGAAAAAATAAATATCTTCCATTCAAAACTGGAAAGAAGCTTTCTGAGAAACTGCTCTGTGTTCTGTGAATTCATCTGACAGAGTTACATCTTTCCCTTCAAGAAGCCTTTCGCTAAGGCTGTTCTTGTGGAATTGGCAATGGGATATTTGGAAGCCATAGAGGGCTACGGTGAAAAAGGAAATATCTTCCGTTCAAAACTGGAAAGAAGCTTTCTGAGAAACTGCTCTGTGTTCTGTGAATTCATCTCACAGAGTTTCATCTTTCCCTTCAAGAAGCATTTCGCTAAGGCTGTTCTTGTGGAATTGGGAAAGATATATTTGGAAGCCCATAAAGGGTTATGGTGAAAAAGGAAATATCTTCCATTCAAAACAGGAAAGAACCTTTCTGAGAAACTGCTCTGTGTTCTCTTAATTCATCTCACAGAGTTCCATGTTTCCCTTCAAGAAGCCTTTCGCTAAGGCTGTTCTTGTGGAATTGGGAAAGGGATATTTGGAAGCCCATAGAGGGCTATGGTGAAAAAGGAAATATTTTCCGTTCAAAACTGGAAGGAAGCTTTCTGAGAGACTGCTCTGTGTTCTGTGATTTCATCTCACAGAGTTACATCTTTCCCTTCAAGAAGACTTTCGCTAAGGCTGTTCTTGTGGAATTGGCAAAGGGATATTTGGAAGCCCATAGAGGGCTATGGTGAAAAAGGAAATATCTTCCGTTCAATACTGGAAAGAAGCTTTCCGAGAAACTGCTCTGTGTTCTGTTAATTCATCTCACAGAGTTACATTTTCCCTTCAAGAAGCCTTTCGCTAAGGCTGTTCTTGTGGAATTGGCAAAGGGATATTTGGAATCCCATAGAGGGCTATGGTGAAAAAGGAAATATCTTCCGTTCAAAACTGGAAAGAAGCTTTCTGAGAAACTGCTCTGTGTTCTGTGAATTCATATCACAGAGTTACATCTTTCCCTTCAAGAAGCCTTTCGCTAAGGCTGTTCTTGTGGAATTGGCAAAGGGATATTTGGAAGCCCATAGAGGGCTACGGTGAAAAAGGAAATATCTTCCGTTGAAAACTGGAAAGAAGCTTTCTTAGAAACTGCTCTGTGTTCTGTTAATTCATCTCACAGAGTTACATCTTTCCATTCAAGAATCCTTTCGCGAAGGCTGTTCTTGTGGAATTGTCAAAGGGATATTTGGAAGCCCATAGAGGGCTATGGTGAAAAAGGAAATATCTTCCGTTCAAAACTGGAAAGAAGCTTCGGAGAAACTGCTCTGTGTTCTGTGAATTCATCTGACAGAGGTACATCTTTCCCTTCTAGAAGCCTTTCGCTAAGGCTGTTCTTGTGGAATTGGGAAAGATATATTTGGAAGCCCATAAAGGGTTATTGTGAAAAAGGAAATATCTTCCATTCAAAACAGGAAAGAACCTTTCTGAGAAACTGCTCTGTGTTCTCTTAATTCATCTCACAGAGTTACATGTTTCCTTCAAGAAGCCTTTCGCTAAGGCTGTTCTTGTGGAATTGGCAAAGGGATATTTGGAAGCCCTTAGAGGGCTATGGTGAAAAAGGAAATATCTTCCGTTCAAAACTGGAAAGAAGCTTTCTGAGAGACTGCTCTGTGTTCTGTGAATTCATCTCACAGAGTTACATCTTTCCCTTCAAGAAGCCTTTCGCTAAGGCTGTTCTTGTGGAATTGGCAAAGGGATATTTGGAAACCCCTAGAGAGCAATGGTGAAAAAGGAAATATATTCCGCTCAAAACTGGAAAGAAACTCTCTGAGAAACTGCTCCGTGTTCTGTTAATTCATCCCACAGAGTTACATCTTTCCCTTCAAGAAGCCTTTCGTTAAGACTGTTCTTGTGGAATTTTCAAAGGGAT